>NW_022589747.1:7882174-8085374 GCF_004348235.1 Phoca vitulina | reverse complement strand
CTTTCTTTCTTTCTTTCTTTCTTTCTTTCTTTCTTTCTTTCTTTCTTCTTTCTTTCTTTCTTTTTTATAGCAGTGATAATTTTCTTTTTTTTAAAGATTTTATTTATTTATTTGACAGAGACACAGCGAGAGAGGGGACACAAGCAGGGGGAGTGGGAGAGGGAGAAGCAGGCTTCCCGCTGAGCAGGGAGCCTGATGTGGGGCTCGATCCCAGGACCCTGGGATCATGACCTGAGCCGAAGGCAGACACTTAACGACTGAGCCACCCAGGCGCCCCAGTGATGATTTTCTAACATAGGAATTCAGTTTGGGGTTTATTAAATCTCTACATGGATAAATCAAGCAGACAGTTGGATATGTAAATCTGGAATTTTGGAGACAGTGCTGGACTATAGATATAAACATTGAAGTTGCGGGTATGTAAAAGATGTAGAAATCCTTGGGACTTGAAGAGATTGCCAAGAAAGTGAGTGTGGTTGACAATAGAAGAACAGAGACTGAGCCCAGGGTTATTGCAGTGTGAAGAACACAGGGTGGACAGTGGGTCAGCATAAGGCTGAATAAAAGGAACTAATGAGGTAGAAAAATACTGAGTGAATGTGGTATTTGGAGATCAAGTGAGGATATGTTTTAAGGAGCAAAGAATAATATATTGTCATATGCCATTGATAGATCAAATTCAAGGATATCTGTGAGCTGATAATGGATTTAGGTACTAGAGGTAACTGATAGACTAGACAAGAGAAGTTTTTGTTTTTAATAGTGTAAGAGCCTTATTGCCAAAGATGACAACAGAAAATTACAAAGAACATCATTTTCATGCCACTGTCCTAGTTTCTTCTAGCTGTGACAAGATGAAGTTTTGGTGGAGTGATGGGTCAAAGGTCTGATTAGAGTGTGTTTAATGGGAACAAGCCGGAAAGGGAAGCTGGGGGAGGGGGGGGAAGGAAAGGGCTGTTGTTGTTGTTATTTAGGAGACACAAATATATTTGTGTGCTGATGGGAATGAGTCAATAAAGATAATTCTATATTAAAGAAGATTTAAGAAGGATGGGCCCTCACAGTTAGTTGGAGGGGTTAGCATTAGATAGACACATGGACTGTGTGTTCTTTATCAACAGACAGAAAGGCGGAATATGAGCTTGAACGTGCTGGTAGGTGGGGAGATGTGGACATGTGGCCTATGGAAATTCTCTCACAATTACTTTAATTTCTCAGTAGGAAATATGTAACTGCATTTGAGGAGAGAGAAGAAAGCATAAAATAGATGTGTCATGCAAAGAGAGAAAATAGATTAAGGTTTTATAGCATGATAATTAAGGTTGATGATCATGAGTTTAGTGCCAAACTTCCTTAGTTTCTAATATTGTATTAATGACTACAAATTTTGCTCTAAGCAGATGTCTAGATGCACTGCACATTTTATGTTATCACATCATTATATATTAAAAACACATGCACACGCTAGTAAAGCAACATAAGCTTTCTTTTGGTTAGTTTTTTGTAGTGACTTTTTCTTTACTTTAAATTTACTTAAACTTCCATCTTTATATTTAAATTCTGTCTCTTGTAAGCAGCATATAGTCCCTTTTAATCCAGATGACCGTCACTTTTTAATTAAAATATTTAGGTATATTCATTTAATGTAATTAGTGATATATTTGCCTCTTTTCCTTCTGCCTTTTATTTATTTCCTATTCAAACTACTTGTTTTATGTTTCTTTTTTTCTTCTTTTTTCTTTCCTTCAACTTGATTAACATAAGATTTTTTTATGCAACATTTTCTTTCTAGTAGCTTGTTGACTATTTTTAATGCATTGCATTTTTTTTATTTTTTAACATAAAATATCTGTTTTATTTATTTTTTATTTATTTTTTAAGATTTTATTTATTTATTTGACAGAGAGGGAGAGAGAGAGAGAGAAAGTGAGCACAAGCAGGGGGAACAGCAGAAACAGAAGAAGACTCCCCGGGGAGTACGGAGACCGATGTGGGTCTCGATTCCAGGACCCTGGGATCATGACTTGAGCCGAAGGAGCTGCTTAACTGACTGACTAAGCCAACCAGGCATCCCTAAAATAACTGTTTTAAATCCTTTTTTAAATCCTTGTTTGAAAACTCCAATAACTAGACTGTCTCTGAAACTGATTTTCTAAAAATATTTTGTGCTTTTTTTGTTCATTTAATCTTATTTCTTGGAATGATTTGTAATTTTTCACTAAATGCTATACATTACATTAGGAAAATTGTAGGTTAATAAGTTGTTTTCTTACAACAGATAAGATGGGCTAATTACCATAATCCAAATAGAGAGTAAGCTAACTCAAAATTGTGTAGGGCTGGCTTTATCAACCTCAAATTTCCTCTCATTCCTAGGGTTTATCTACCTCAGGTATTCTGAGGGATTAGGTGATCCCTGGATTCTGGTTTTCAAGAGAGATGAGTTGGATCCTCAACACTAATCCTTGTTTTCTTTGACCTTAAGGATGTCAGGCTTTTTGTTTGGCTTTTTGCTCAATCTTCTGTTCTGAGTTGTTTTGGAATTTGATAAATGGCTTGGGAAAGGGATTGTGAGTTTATAGTGTTGAGTTTCGAGTTTTCTGACCTTTGTTTCTTACTAGAATCCAGTTCTTTGGATCTCTTCCTGCCCACCCCCCTTCTTATTCTGCAAGATCGTAAAACAAAACAAAACAAAAATTCAGGTTTCTGTTTTTTTGTACTTGTTTTCTGTGTGGATCTTAGTTTTTTGCGTAGATCTCAGTTTCATTTTTGTTTTGGTTTGGGGGGTTTTGGGGACTTTTTTGTTTTTGTTTTGCTGTAGATCTAGAATTGGCAAAGAGCCTGGCCTGAGGGAATGTTGGCTTACCTGTCCGGGAGGTTCCCCTTTGTCTGGACTTTTTTTCCTTTAAGTCCTGGTTGCTTCAGTATCTCTCCAATGTCTTCAAACAGGTTTTCTCTCTGTATTTTCTCTCTTGATTTTTAAGTTGTTTTCAACAGGATTATTGGAGTGCTGCGACTAAAAATAAATGTGAGTATTCTGATTCTGGAAGTTCCCAGATGGACTATAGTCCTGTGAGAAGCAGTATAATTTTCCTCACTCACTCCCAAACTGATTATTGAGACACCCAACTGTAAATACAAACACACAGTATACTTCTGGTCACCATGGTTTTAAATAAATCCATCCCTTAAAATTGCTATGAGATGAGCCAGATTTGGAGACTTCTGCAATCTCTGTCTTGTAGATCATAAATGGGACTAGGGGAGTGAGGCAGGATGGATGAGTCCCTGAGATCTTTGTTCCTCTTTATTTGACTATTAAAATTATCTGGAAATCAAATTCGACCATTATTTGCATAACTGAGTTTCTACAACTAGCTTGATAAAGGACTACTAATGAGGCCCTGTGTATACTTTCTACTGAATTTTAAAAATCTACCTCAAAAATTCTACTTATATTCTTGGCATTGGTGGCATTTCAGTAGCAATATGTGGCTATTCAAATTAAAAGAAACAGCAACAGAGGGATACTCACTATATGACCCATGGCCCTGTGTTCACCACTTGACAATATCACAGAAACAACACAAACGATTCAGCAAGAGGAACCATAGCAAAGTTAAGAAGGAAGTAGATGATATATTGATATATGCATTTGTTCCTAAATCCTAACTTTCCAGATTATTTTCGTTAAAGAGTATGTTTGCACTTATGATGATTTATGTGACTAATGAAAATAACTGAGGGGTATCATGTTTTGTTTCACATGTATACACACATGACCATAAAGTAAAGAATTACCATAAATTTATGGTAACTCAATAATATGAAAGTGAGTTACTAAATTCAACCATTAGATGAAACAAACAAACAAAAAACAGATTTAGGGGTATTATCTAATTCCTTTGCTCCTGGAAAGCAGCAAAGGTAGAGAAATCCCTGACCTTTTTGTGTTTTGACAAATGGCTAAGCTCAAAGGACTACCATATATTCTCAGATAAGACCTACTTCCATTCTACCTTAAGGCTTACTTCTTTACCTGTCCTTATAAAACCCAAGATCCTCTTCCTTTTCTCTGAAATATTCTTCACTAAAGAACATTTCCTTATTGCAATAGCCTGAATAAGGTCATCTCCTTAATTGTCTGCTGCATTTTATTTTTGATAACAGAAAAGAGAAGATTTTAATGAAAATATAATTTGTATTCTTGGAGAGTGTTAGTCTATATAATAAATGAGCATGATGATAAGCAAAGAAGGAACTTAAATTATTCTACAAATTGCCCGTAAATTCCAAAAGAATACAATTTAAAGCAGGATTTACACTGGTGAAGTATTAGTGATCTGGGTGATTGAGCTGAAAGACTTTCAAGAACATGGTATAAAAAGAAAAAGAGATTAAAACTGTGTGAAAAGTGAGATAAGTGACACGGAGCATTTATCACAAAGTTTCCCTGTCTATTTAATAGAAGTTCTGTAGGAAAAGCCATAAGAATGGAAAAAAGGTAAAAATCAAAGAATTGATTGTTGACATATTTTGAGACCTGAGGAGACATAGGCTTTCAGATTGAAGGGATTACCAGGTGCCAAGGCAATATATTTTGGGAGAATAAAAGATTCACATCTAGAGCTAACCTCATAAAATTTCTATGCTCCAAGAGAAAATCCTAAAACCTTTCAGAGTGGAAAACCTTGAAGAGGTTACTTATAAAGTAAAAAGACACAGAATTAACATCAACTATTTTCGTGCATAATGTCATCAAATAATAATGGTAGTCAACATATTTAGCACAGGCTTTGTCTAGTTTTTTGAAACTGTTTCCTCTTTTAATCTTCTTATCAACCTGATGAGGTGGGTACTTATTATAACCCTCCTTTTCTTGAGAAAGAAGTGAAGACACAAAAATATTAAATAATTTGCCTAAGGTCACACAGCTGGTAACAGTATATAGAGATTCAAACACAGGGCTCCAAAGCCCATGCTTTTGTCCGGCTGAGGGAAATGCATGTAGGGCAAACTATTATCCAAATGTGAGAAAAAAAATAAATACATTTTTAGGCACGCCAAAACCGAGACATTTTGCCGCATGGAATCACTGAGGAAGAGAATATTGACCCAGAGAAAATGTCCAGGGGGTAAGCCCTGGGCATTCTAATATTTAGAGGTTTGGCCAAGGAGATCAAAGGAAATGGGGCCAGAATTAAGAGTAGAGTTCCAGACACTAAGAAAATGCACCATGAAAAGGGGGGGTGGATGTCAATACTAAAGACAACTATCAGGTTGAATGCGAATGATTAAAGTATAACCTGTGGATCTGGTAATGTGGAGATCACTGGGGAAGCTGGTAGAGACAAAAATCTGGGACAAATTCATGAAGGAATGGGAAGGAAAGCTATAGGGACAGGAGATACAAATCCTCCTTGATTACATGTCCATCCATGACCATTGACCCCTCCATGGCATGAAGAGCCACGTCCAGCTTGATGAAAGATCTAAACTTAAATTACAGAATTTAAAAATACTGAATAAGAGTATGTAGGGACATATTTATATTTTACAGTGGGACCTACTTAAGCAAGATATGAAATTGAGAATTTGTACCACAGAAAAGTGAAAATAGTTGTAAGCTAAGGTTAACAATAGACCGGTTTTCACCATCAGTAAAGCAGGTAAAAGACTTCAGTCTTCAACAAAAGGCAAACAAATGAATATAAAACCTTCAAATAATTTGAAAACATAATTTAAAGATAATGAAATAAAAATAAGTGATAACATAAAAAATAAAACATCTTACATACAAGAAAATATGGGAATGCAAATTAACATAATTAGATACTATTCTTGACCATTTGTTGGAACAAATGAAGATAATTTTAAATATGCTAAGTTGGTGATGATGTGTGAAAAAAGATTGCTCCTATACACTTGTTGGTAGGAATGTGGATCGATCCAAACTTTTTAGAACCAGTTTGGAATTCTGTCAAAATTTAATTGATAACTTAAAACTCAGAATTTAGTCCCACATACCTCATAACTCTTGTGTAAAATGAAGTGTGTACAGGAATATTTGTTGCAATATTATTTGCAATAGAAAAAAAACCTAAAAACAAATTAAATACCAGTCCATGGCTGCATAGTTAAACGCATTATAGAACATTCATACTTTGGAATGTTGTACAACTTTAAAGAGAAATGATGTAAATTATTTTGGTAACGTGAAATGACCTCCAAGCAAATGTTAAGTATAAAAAAGCAAGTTGTGGTATGATTTATTGACCAAATTCGATTTGAAAAAAAAGATAAACTAGCCCACTAATGATCCATAACAGAGAGAATGTCTATAATCTACATGAAAAATATAAACTGTAGTAACCTCTGAGGGGTGGGTTTAGGGTGTAGGGAGAGAAGCGGTACTGGATCATTATCTCATTTTACTCAAAGGTTCATTGAATCACTTGAACTTGTTACTTTTTAAAAATTTTAAAGATATTTATTTATTTATTTATTTGACAGAGAGAGAGAGCACAAGCAGGGGGAGCAGCAGAGGGAGAGGGAGAAACAGACACCCCACTGAGCAGGGAGCCCGGTGTAGGACTTGATCCCAGGACTCTGGGATCATGACCTGAGCCGAAGGCAGATGCTTAACAGACTGAGCTACCCAGGCGTCCCTCACTTGAACTTTTTAATGAGCTATGTGTTTTTGTTTTTGTTTTTTTTTTAATTTCTAAAGCTAGGAAGTATTTTATTTACTTTAAAAAGAAGAATAAAAGAAACATAATAATAATTATATTCTCCACATTACAACATATACCAAAACCACTCTACATGGATAAAAGATAAGAAGTGAGACCTAAAATATCTAAAGGGTTTATCAAAATTAGAAGGACTAAAGCCCTGGGAAAAAAATCAGTAAGCAGAGTATTAGCATTTTAAAAATATGTACATTTGCATAAAGCATTCATCCATTTTTAATATATGCATAGGAAATTAGACACATAGAAAAATGTGTTAATGATGGCTATTTCTTGCATGACAACATTTTCTACTTTTACATATTTCTGTAAACTTTCTCTGTTTCTCCCCTCCAAGGAGCAGTGATTTTGTTTTATAACAAAGTGGAACATTGTATCAAGTGTTTTTTATATAACTGCAATGGAACATCTAGGAATCTGGTGATGGACAATAGTCTACATTAGGAAGTGTGTCTTGGTCAGCCTGACCAGCAGCATAATAGAATGAATGGGTTGGCCTTGAGTGTTGTACCCATGTTTGCTCAGGCAGTGTAAGATTCAATAATGAGAATTTGAACTAAGAGATTAGATATTGATTATTTGTATTCTCATTTTTAGCTGCTTGAGAATATAAACCGGGGATTGAACTGAGGCTGGGTGATCCACTTCACACAATCATTCAGTGGTTTTTTAGACTCTGAGCACTTTTGCCTTAAATCATTTGATTCTTCTGTCTTGGAACAGCAGACTCCAGGTCACCACAAAGCCATGTGGATTACCAGCACTGTGTTTGATGAGTCTGTGTTTGGGAACCACCACTCAAGTGGAGGGAAAGTTGGCTCTGAGTTTGTTTATCCCTGTTTCTCCCAACCTCGATCCCATCATTCAGTAGAAAACAAGCTTCCCTCGGTCCCTTCTGCTGGGCGCACTCTGGCAGGTGCTTCAGATTCAGCATTGAATACCCAGTGGGGAGGACATGGAGGTTAATTCTTCTAGGTTAGTTCTTCTAATAAGAACTGCAATGGTCTGCCTTCGGCTCAGGTCATGATCCCAGGGTCCTGGGATCGAGCCCCGCATCGGGCTCCCTGCTCGGCGGGAAGCTTCTCCCTTCCCCACTTCCCCCTGCTTGTGTTCCTGCTCTAGCTATCCCTCTCTCTGTCAAATAAATAAATAAAATCTTAAAAAAAAAAAAAAAGAACTGCAGTGTTTGTTATGGGCTGATTGTGTTCCCCCAAATTCATCTGTGGAAGCCCAAACACCCAGAAGTTCAGAGTGTGACTGTATTTGGATATAGGGCCTTTAAAGAAGTACTTAAGTTAAAGTGATGCTTTAGGGTGGGCCCTATTCCCATCTGACTGGTGTTTTGATAAAAAGAGGAGATTAGGGCACACGGGGGGACACCAGGAGTGTGCTTGCACACGTACAAGACCATGTGAGCACATAGCAAGAAGGTGGCCACGTGCAAGCCAAGGGGAGGGGCCTTGGGAGAAACCCAATCTGACCCATAACCTTGAGTTCAGACTTCCAGTGTCCAGAACTGTGAGAAAAGAAATTTCTATTTAAGCCATCCAGTCTGTGGCGTTTTATTACAACATTCCTAGGAAACAAATAAGTTCAAGGTGCTCTTACAAAGTGTAATCGGCAAGGACTGCGTTCCATAGGGAGAGACTGCTAAGCCTCAGTAATGAGTAACTGCCTGTGGTCCTGTGGATGCAATCCAGGTAGAAGAAACACTAGGAGAGGTGGGAAGAAATTTAAGGAATTTAAATAGGCAGTTCATCTGACCTTATTGGAATTTTCAGGAGATAAACGTAGCTGCAATGTGGAAATCAGTGAGAAGCTTGGGTGGACAGAGGAGACTGAACACAAGTAAAGACACTGGTGTCTGAGGGCAAAACAGGAAAGGAGAGCTGTTACCAAACACAGAGCATAGGGTGGTCAGCAGGGTGCGTCCAGGCTGGGATGGGACCCCCAAATGGACACCAAGCTGAAGTGGCCTGAGGAGGGAATGTGAGTTCAAGAAATGGACACAGCATTTCCAGGCAGCTTCTTTGAGAAGTTTGGCTGGGAAGCCTGGAGGGAGTTTGAATGGGAACCCCTGGACATTTGGACAGATGCATCTGTAGATTCCTCTAATTGTGTGCAGTGGTTCTCAGCGTGAGGAAGCAGAAGCAGCATCACCTGGAACTTGGAAAATGCAACTTCCGCACCCTTCCCTTCCACTTACTGAATCAGAAACTTTGGGGGCGGGGCTCAGAGAACCACTGCTTTTGGAATATTATTTAAAGTGTATGGGGATGAACTATAAAGTGTGGAAGCCCTTATAATTGACGGAGTTTATGGCTCAATTTTTAATTCTTTTAATTCATTTATTTCTGTCCAGTGAGGGGAAATATGCCCTGCCTTCTGTACCAGAAATAGGAAAGAGTGACTCTAGGAAATATGAAACGCCTTGCCAGAATATCACGGTCAAGTTTTGTGAGGTTGCTGTCTTTAGTTCTATGTTCAAAGATGTTTAATATTTTTAGTGTGTTTGCTCCTCTCCACCAACTTCCCCACCCCTGCCATTGACTTAATGTAACATTTATTGTGTGCACTCGGTTTATTTGAGGAAATATTTTAGTTTTCATAACCTCTCTCTCTTTGTATATACAGTGTTTTCCTAAGTAGTTGTTCAAAACTTCTTTCAAATTTTAAACTCTGAAATTTAGATTCACATCCATAGCACACCTATCCTCTTTTTCAAACCCTTTATTAATTCATGCTTTTGGGCATAAATATGGTTTAACCATTTATGTTTCTTCTTTTAAAAGATATTTTATTTATTTATTTGACAGAGATAGAGAGACGGCGAGAGAGGGAACACAAGCAGGGGGAGTGGGAGAGGGAGAAGCAGGCCCCCCACGGAGCAGGGAGCCGGATGCGGGGCTTGATCTCAGGACCCTGGGATCATGACCTGAGCCGAAGGCAGATGCTCAACGATTGAGCCACGCAGGTGCTCACCATTTATGCTTCTCACTTACTTGTGTTTCTCCTATCTCTGAGTTTAGCAGTGATGTGTTTTTGCTTCATCACTAAGCAAATGTGAATGATTGTGGAAGATGTCGGGAAGCTGCGTGCCCCTGCGTATCACATTCAGGGCTTAGCTCTCGACTGGGGCCAATACCGTCTAGTGGTTATCATCATATGATCACAATGACTACCACTATCACAAGGGCTAACATTGAGACCAGAGCTGTGCTCTGCATTGGAGCTTCATTCACTCTTTTAAACCCTAGTCAGCTTTTTGACTCTGTGAACTTGACCTCCTTTAGCTTTATTAAGTCTCATGTGTAGAAACCTCTTTTGCTATTTTCTTTTTTAGTAAGAACTGTAAAATAACCATAATCTTTTCCTTATGTATTCAAAACACTCTGTCTGAAAACGTACTTAAATTCTAGAAAGATTTATACTAATTTAAATTACAATGGCACCATCTTTTTTGCTTGTCATTATCTTTCCTAAGCTTTGTCACTTCCATGGCAACACATACTGTATTTTACTTTGTGTTTAAAAATTATTTATGCTGAGCGATAAACTAGTTTTTATGAATATTCAACAATGCCTTCCAAGTGGTGAAATGTTCTAAGCCTCTCTTAAACCCTTCCCACACACAACTTCTAAATTAATCCTTTAAAGTACAGCTCTCGTCATGTCACTCCCCTGCTCAAAAGCCATCAGTGACCCCCATTGTTTACCAAGTAAAGCCCACACTCCTTTGTCTGGCTTCTGCCTCCTTGATAATCTTTTCTTGACCTGCTTTTAAGACCTTGCAGTCTTACGCACAACCTGCTAGCATATGTATGAGAATGCTTTGCCTACAAACAACAGAACATTCTTATATCATAAAAAAGCAAATATAAGGTAAGGGGCAATGGTTGTTTGATTAAGTCTCAGTATTATCATGGTTCCTGTTCACCTTCTCTAATAATTCTCCTGCTGTTCCCTAAGAGTGCTGGGATGGCTGCTTCCATTCAAACTTTCATGTGCACGAAGGGGCAGAATAGAGAAAATTCCTATCTTATGTCTGTTTTCACAAATGAGAAAAACCTTCCCAGGATCTTCCGGCACACTTTCTTTAGTATCTGTTGGGCAGAATTTGTTTCACACCCACGTTAAAACCATACCTGGTAAGGGGAAGGAGACCATAACTGGCCTATGTCAATGATTATGAGCTGCTCCTGGCTCTAGGGAGGATTCCAGCTTCCCATGGAAGACATGGCTGCTCAGTGGATGAAGAAAATTGGGTTCATTTGCTGAAGAAAGGAAGAAGTGGCTATTAAAAGACAACCAACTGTGACTTCCACCTCAAATAAGCTGTTTATTTTTAAATTAAGACTAAGAATCAAGTATTTTTTGTCACTACAATTACATTGCATGGCATGCAGTGACACTCAACACTGGATAAGCTTTTATAATATATACTGTGTTTCTCTCTTAAATCAGGTTCATTTACTAGCCCTGAGATATATGAGGCCAAGTTCCACTTGGAACTTCTTGGTCTCCCTCTGGCCACTATCAAAGCTCCCTTATAGACTCTACCTTCTGTACCACTTTTCCAAGATAAAAGCTTATTTATGAGCTTATGTATGACTGGTCAGCCCTAAGGTGATCTTCATCTGGGTGCTTTCCAGTGAGCAACAAGCACTCATGCAATCGTATGACAGACCAGTGCCATTCCTTGGAGGCTTTAGAGTCAATGGTCAGCCCAAAGCTCCATACCGCTTATTTTAATAATTCCTAGATATAACCAACTGGGTCACTTTCCTATATCATTGTCTATACAATTAACCTCATCCTAAATTGCAATTATTTCCAAACCCCTTCCCTAAATCTAAGTGTGTATTTAATTTATCTAGTTTGTCAAATAATAGTTTCTTTTATCAAGTTTTAATATGATAAAAATAACATGTAGAATGGTGTTGGATTATTCTGGTTACCAATTAAATAAAAACATAGATATAACAAACTTCTAAAGAATTATTGATGGTTTTCTTTGAAATAAATTATGAGTACATCCCTAAAGACAGGCATTTATCTCTAGAGATATATATATTCTCATATGTAGAGAGAGATAAATATTATTTGATATTAATTTTATTAATGCTTTAATGAAGGAAAATATACAAGGTTATATACATTCAACAAAATAACCCCTGAATTATTATTTTATTATTTTTTAAAGATTTTATTTATTTATTTGACAGAGAGAGGAGAAAGAGATAGAGAGCAGGAGTGGGGTGAGGGGTGGAGGGAGAAGCAGACTCCCCACTGAGCAGCTGAGCCACCCAAGTGCCCCAGTCCTTGAATTATTTTTAATGAATACATCTCTGCAGTATTTTTTGTTCATTTGTTTTAAGATGTAAGATTATTGGTCATGTATCCATCCAACATAGAGAATCACTCACATAGAGGAAATGTGATACTAGCCAAATAAACTCCTTGCATTATTTACAGGAAGCATTCATTATTTATCCACCAATTTAATTGATTTCAACTATACACAGGAATGAAACATAGGGATTTTTGCAATAGGTTTAAGGCATGAAGTATTTAATCTCATGAGTATTGTAATGAATGATTTTCTCCCCTATTAATCTATCTTCAGTAAGCATAACTTGAGAGACTTGTATATTACCTCTGTGAATGTTTATATTTGAAATGCCACACAAAGCCCATGTAATTAAAGTTGTTATTTTATGATATTATTGAATTATCGAAATCCAAAATATCTACTCTAATCTGAGTAAGACTGAATCGAATACCTAGTTACTCTCTTTTACTGATGCCCTTTATTTTCCAAGGTAATTATATGTCGTTTGTTTACCTATATTCTTTAGGTCATATCTAATAAGTGGTATATTTCCTACAAACACCTTTAACTTTGAGAAAATAGGTACCATGCATAACATTTTTAATGCTTCTTTAAAAATTGATGATACTTTCAGGTAAGAAACAAAATTTACATATTTTATATTAGTAAATTGGCAGTATCTGTCAATTATTAATTTTTTGCACACATTTTGTTTTACAGGCTACTCAGTAATTAGTATCAAATATTATGACTTTTTTGCAAACATCCTTTCAGTCAGTAATAACCTGAAGAAAGATAAAATATACTTTCATCTTCTTCCCGAAGCTTGTCTTAGTATGTCACCCATAAACACAAATGACCCAAATGATCATTTCTAATGATTTACAGTAAGTTCACATATTTGAATTGGTCCAGGGAATTTTGGTCTGTGATGACTTTTAATCAGGGGAACTGCTGAAAAAATGAATTTATGTACAAGCTCCCTGCCATTCTAAGAAGGTTCTTGCCTTACTTTGTACCGCAAAAGTGCCTCTTTAATCTCCAACTAACAGATCTCCATGAACTTGCCTTGGCCCTGCTCATATAACACAACACAGGGAGTCTTCTGGGGCAATAAGCAATTTGCTCTTCCGTGAATCCGTACGATGTTTGGAACTTGCCTGAGTTGAAAGTAAAACTGCTCGACTGACAAGATATTCTCACCACACACACACACACACACACAATCACATACACACACACACACTCACTCACATACACAGGCACATCTGATAAATGGAAAAAAAAATATCTGTGGCAAATAAACTAATGGTCTAACTTGGTAGGAGAGGAGAACAACTGATAAAAATTTTAGTAGGATGTTTTTACTTGCTATCTATATATAACTAGAGGAAACTTTCTTTATCTAAATTATTTTTCAGAATGTAACATCTGACAAGATCCACCTTCAGCAGATGTCTTCTATTAAAAAAAAAAAATGGTTGTGGCATAGTATTCCAGAGCAGCATTTCCTGTTGAGGAATCTTGATAAGGAGGGTACTGAAGTTGAATTTTAGTGAGTTTTACTGTGTACCATTAAGGACTACTGGTGCAGAGTCTGTCTTTAAAGCTACCTCGGGCCGCTGGGTGGCTCAGTCAGTTAAGCGTCTGCTTTCGGCTCAGGTCATGATCCCAGGGTCCTGGGATCAAGTCCCCCATCCGGCTCTTCGCTCAGCGGGAAGTCTGTTTCTCCTCCTTCCCACTTGTGATCTCTCTCGCTATCTCTGTCTCTCTCGAATAAATAAATAGAATATTAAATAAAGAAATAAATAATGTTACCTTGATGACCGTTCTTTTCCTCCCCTCTTTTTCTTGGGAAGAACCTTCATAATGGTTTGTGTATCTATCTCCCAAAGACACTATGAGCCTTCTCTTAAATCATTCTGTAGCATCCATTTTACAGAGTTTTACAGTCTTAGCGGGGTTCTTCAAATTTTTTGTGCCTGTGTGGCAGCTGGGGTGACATATCTTTGGATCTATGCCATATTTAATATCCATCTGGAGACTTTCCCAATATCAATGGACAATGCTGCAACTCATAAGATCTAAAAGTCCATGAGATCATGGCAAGATCAGGGCTGGAGATTCCTGTTACAATTACCTCTCGTTTGACAGTGAAGGGCCCACACTTGTTCCAATTGCTCTGACAGTACTCTTCCCTCTAATGGGATATGGACTGTTACAATGTTGGTTCAACTGGGACGTATTCATGACAAATAGTGCAAGCAATGGGTATATGCTTTTCCAATATGAAACTTAAAGATTTATTTCTTGAGCTGAGTTTGAGATGTCTGATAGCCTTATTCCCATGAGTAGGAGGTTAATATACATTCTGGTAGCACCATATACTTCTTTGTAGCATATTATTTTACTGTCTCCATTATAAATCTGGGAGTCCTACATTTTATTTAACACAGCTTCTTTGGTACCTATTAAGCATTGGTTTAAATGAATGAATAAATAATTTAGTATTTAAATGTCTTATTATGAATTTTAAAGATTGTAGTAGTTATTTATGTGTACTTTTGAACCAATAAGTCCTGAAATAATACCCATTTATACAGAAATAGTTTAATTATTTGATTAATATTATTCTATATTCATTTGATTTTATAATCATCCAAACGCAGATATCCCCAAATGCTAATAATTATATTAAAGTTTCTTAAATATCAGAACTTCTTCACTCAGTAATAAGTAAGGAATATGTAAATTCCAAGAGTTATTTGATTATCTTCAGTCTACTTCATTCAGATTAATTTAGTTATTTTATTTGACTCCTTTCTTACGCTAACATAGATGTCAACATGTCTTTATATTTTAAGTTTTGTTTGGTCCCTTACATCAAATGTAACACAGAGCAATATGTTGATATGTTCCACCAGATTTTTCAAAGGATAGTTGTAGTGCTTTCAATTGGACACATTCTTCATAATTTTTAACACTCTGAAGATTCATAGTGTTCTGTATACAGTAAGGTGCTATAGTCATTGCATGAACAAAATAGTCTCCCTAGGATCACTGATATAAATAGCACAACCCTTTTCAGTTATTTATTTTCATATAACTATTTTTTGCTTTTCTGGTTATATGAAAACTTGAATGCTTTTTACTGAATAGAATGATTGTATATTACTGATTTTTCTCCAATGCAAGGAATAACGTAAAATTATCAATCTTTTTCAAACATAGCAGTTGCAAGTGGGTGAGTAATATAAATGTGGCCCTGAATGCAGAATAGATGAGAACATGTCATTACCTTTCTTCATAATCCAGTGGCTCTGGAAAAAATTACTCCTCACTGGTTAATGTCATTAAGCTGAGACAAAACCATCGCATGATCAGGAACAACTTTCATTTCCCCTGAACTTGTAACAAATAAAACACATACTTACAAGACTCATACTGATACTTTGTACAAGAGGCTGTTTAAGTGTAAAAGAGGCAGAAAAAGAGAAAGGAGAATGACACAGGATATGAGGTCAGTTTCTGAATTTTGAGAGTGTTCTATGCACATAGGCATCCAAACAAACACATGCAGAAAACATGAGGAAGAGTAAATAAAGCCACTTGGGAAAAGGCAAAAGTGAATGGTTTTTATGGAGTTATTACTTCAATTATGTAGAGTCCATCATAAATAAGCCATTCACATAAAATTCGATTTAACCATAAAATGTCAATAATCTTTTTGTAGGTTCATGAAAAATAAGCTTAGTCTGTTTCCTTTTTTCACTAATTAGTAAGTATTTGGACATCTGGTTTAAACTGGTAAGTAAAAGAGTTTGGTTCTTTTCCGTGAAACTGTTGGCTCTGTTATCTGAATGACCCAGGAGGCAAATTTTTTGGCACTCCCTTCCACCTGTTTGCTTAGTATTTAACTAGAAGGGCAGGAAGGGACTGATACCCCATTGATACAAGCAACATCCCTCTGCTTATGTGTGTGTCTAATTTGTCCCCAATGCTCTTTTTTCAGGTTTCTCCTAGCCAGAGTTGGCTTGCACTAGGACATGGATCATAGTTAGAACTGAATATAGACTCAAAGGAAGAAAGGGAACTTACCTTACGATGTTCAACATGATTTCCTATTTGTATTTAATTAAAATGCTATTTTATTAAAGTTATGCACATAAACATTTTTAAATATGTAATCAAGATAAAATTCATTAGGCTTCTTTGCATTCTTATTTTTCATATAAAAGCCTTCCAAATTTGGTGTCTTTAAAACATTTATTTTCCCTTCGAGTTTTATTGAGACATAATTGCCAAGTAACATTGTGTAAGTTTAAAGTGTACAACATGATGATTTGACATATATATATATTGTGAAATGATCACCACAATGCAGTTAACACAGACTTCACCTCATATAGCTATCATTTTTATGTGTGTAGTGAGAACATTTAAGATCTGATCTCTTGGCAAATTGCAAGTGTACAATTTTGTTAACCATACAGTTTAATATATAGTATCGTTAACTATGGTCATCATGTTGTAAATTAGATCCCCACAGTGTATTCATTTTATAGCTGAAAGTTTGTACTCTTTGACCAGCATCTCCCCATTTCCTCTACCTCTCAGCCCCCGACAACTGCCAACATACTCTCTGTTTCTATGAATTTGACTTCTTTAGTTTCTACATATAAGTGAGGTCATACAATATTTGTCTTTCCGTGTCTGACTTATTTTGCTTAGCATAATACCTTAAGGTTCATCTATCTTGTCACAAATAGTAAGATATCCTTCTTTTTGTGGGGATGCATAATAATAATAATATTCACAAATAATAAGTTATTCACAAGGCTTGGAAACAATCTTAGTGTCTATCAAGAGATGAATGGTGAGGAAAATGAATAACAGTATCATGAAGAATGGTGAAGAAGATGAAATCCCAAGAATCAAATCAAAGAGATAGTGATTTCATTTCCTTTAGATATACACCCAGAAGTAGGATTGCTGGATCATATGGAAGTTATATTTGTAATTTTTGAGGAAACTCTATACTATTTTCCATAAGAGGGCTGTACTAATTTGCATTCCGACCAACAGTGAAAAAAGTTTCCCTTTTCTCCATATCCTGACCGGCATTTATCTCTTATCTTTTTGATAATAGTTATTCTAACAGGTGTAAGCTATCTTACTGTAGTTTTAGGTTGCATTTCCCTGATTATTTGTACCTCCATCTTAGATCATTCACAAAAATTAACTCAAAATTGATTAAATACTAAAATATTAAGACCTGAATGCATATAACTCCTAGAAGAAAACAAGTAAACTTCCTTAACATTTGTCTTGGCAACGATTTTTTGGATATGACACCCAAAACATAAGCAGTAAGAGCAAAAACAAGTAAGACTACATCAAACTACAAAGCTTTTTTTTTTTTTTAATATTTTATTTATTTATTTGACAGAAAGACACAGCGAGAGAAGGAACACAAGCAGAGGGAGTGGGAGAGGGAGAAGCAGGCTTCCCACCCAGCAGGGAGCCCGATGAGGGACTGGATCCCAAGACCCTGGGATCAGGACCTGAGCTGAAGGCAGACACCTAATGACTGAGTCACCCAGACGCCCCCAAACTACAAATCTTCTGCACAGCAAAAGAAACAATCAACCGAATGAAAAGGCAGCCTATTAAATGGGAGAAAATACTTGCAAACCATAAAGCTGATAAGGTTATTACCTAAAACATATGAAGAACACATATAACTCAATAGAAAAAAAAAAAAAACAATCTAATAGAAAATGGGCAGAGGATCTGAATAAATATTTTTTTCCAAAGAAGACATACAAATGGCCAATAGGTATGTGTAGAAGTTCTCAATATCTCTAAACATTATGTTCATGTTTTTAAAAAGCCAAAACATCCAACTTTCCATTGAGCTCCTGCCTGCTCGTGACCTGGAGTAGAGCTCCTACATGCGGCCATTTTGTGCATCCTTTTAACTGCTATGTTTCTTCGGCTGCTTATCTCCATATTTCTAAATGACAAACTCATTGTGCTGGTTTTGACTTTTAAAACTAAGATTTTTTACTAAATCTTGACTATATTGATTGACTTTTTGCTATGGAAAATAAGTAGTTAGCTTTTTTGTATGCTTAAGTAATGCCACTTTTATTTTTATTTTTTTTAATTTAAAAAAGTTTTTCTTCAGGGTAGATTATTAATGAAGACAAGGATAGCACTTTTCCTGTAAAGGTAACCACCATGGCAAGCCCAGGAAATGCAACTTATTTCTTAATACTGTGCTTCCTATGGCATTTTCCTTTGGTTTTAACCCTCTCCTTTGTGCCTATCTGATATGGCACATGGAGTCATATATAAGTGTAATCTGTGAGTAATTTGAACAGGTCTTTAAATTACTTCTGAGAGCACCAATCTAGATTTATAAGAAAGAATATTGAAAAAAAAAAAAGAAAAGCTACATGAAGTAGTACAATTTATTGAGAATGAAAGTAAATTAAATAAGTTAAAAATGAGAAAAGAGATGTACTTTTTAAATCATGGCACATAAACATACCTTTACTATTCTGATTAGTGCTAAATAAATTATGTGCCAAGGAGACTGGAGACAAATGATTAGTCTCCACAATTTCAATATATAACAAATTAACGCCCTCCCCCAAATGAAATGGCATGTAAAATATTTGCACTCAGTAGTAACTAAAGAAATTTTAATTGAAAAATGAAAGATAAGCTCTATTCCCCTGACTGTTCACTTTACCCTGCAAAATAGGCCATCATGTGCAAGAATGGGGACACAGTCCTGGTTGGACTGTGAGGCAGTTACTGGGCAGGGGGAAGGGAGTTAAATGTGGTAGGAACATTTTATAGAGATGATTGAGAATGTATATTAAATAAAATTTAAAATTTTGTGTATGCTTTGGTAAAACAATTCCTTTCCCAGTAATTTTTCATACTATTGTGTGTAAAATATATGTTTTAGCATTATTTGTAAGAGCAAAAAATGCTAACAATTATATATTTAAAGTATATAAATAAGAGTATAATATAGAGAGACAGAGAGAGAGAAGAATATGCCATGTTAAGTACTCATCATCTCTTTTTTCTGTATTTCCATGAATTTTCACTGCTGGTACAAGGTGCTCCTACCCATTTAAGAATGGCAATGACATCCAAAGAAACGCAATCCCAGTCCCTAGTCACCTTCAATCCTGTACTCTTGGTCCAATCAGGAACCTAGAACATCACCTAATGTGAAATGAAGGCATGAAAATATACAACATAGGATAATATCTACTGACTGGAGAAAATGCTAATATATTGCTAATTAAAAAAATATATATATATATACACACAAAACAGATTTATGTCATAATATTATTTTTCAGAAGCATGTGCAGGTACCTAGGGAATGTGCTGTTTGTATATATGCAAATATACTATGATGAGATTAAATCATTAAAAAGACTAAAATTTAGAGATTAAATGTTAGTATTTTCTTTTTCATGCATTAAACATACGGTGTTACATAATGTAAAAACTAAGCACAATTCTGATCCATTTTGGTTTGATTAAAATTTTTTAGAAATTGTAATTTTAACTTGACATTTTGTGTTTTGGCAGCTGGGAGACGGAGGCCACCAGCACAGCCTTCTCTCCATCCTTATTCTCTCCCAGAATTAATGCTCACGTAGAGAGACAGGGGCAATACCGTGTGTCAAACTATTACTTTATACCTGACTTCTCATTGCTACGGATTTAGCATTATTTCTGTTGGAAACAACAGAATCAGGGGAGGAACTGGTAATTTTCCCCATAAAGGGGATCAGGGAAGTAATCAGAGAAAGTGACATTTCAATTATTCTCCAAAGATAAGCATCTTTCTGACAAGTGAAAATGTAAACAAAGACACATCTTAAACACTAATAGCTGCATAGAAAAAAGCACTGAGGCACAAATGTTTTTGATGTCTTTAATGATCTCAAAGTAATAATAATAGTAACATTTTCAGAGAAATTACCACCTGCCAGGAGTGTGATAACTGATTTCCTTTGGGTTTCACATTTCACCTGTCATCTCACAATGTGAGAATATTTTTCTCCTCTCTCTTTCTTTCCTTTTCACTGTCCCGATTCTGGAACAAGTGAATACGCAAATTCGATAAATTCCACAGAAATGTTAAATGAGTTGAAACTGAGGAGAGACTTTGGGATGTGGCAGTTAGTTGACTTCTATCTCTTTTCTTATTCGGAGAGATGAAGTGGTGGTGAAGAATGGGTGGAGATGAAAGAGGGGGAGTTCATAGGGATGGGAAGGAGGAGTTTGTAGGCATGGGGAATGGGGAGGTCTGGGGTGGATGGGGGATGGGGAGTTCTGGGGGAAATGGGGGATGGGGAGTCCTGGGGGATGGGGAGGGGGAGTTCTCAGAGATGGGGGACAGGAATTCGCAGGGACAGGAGAAGGGGCGCTCGCGGGGATGAGGAAGAGTTCACAGAGATGAGGTGAGGGGAGTTGAGGAAGTTCATGTGTGCAGGACTATTTTGTTTCATACTTAAATTTAAAACACATTTGTTAACTGCCATATAAGGCAAAAAGAATTTATTGGATGCTCATGAAGTCCAGGGAGTGCAAAGAAAGTTAAATATGATCCCTGCTTTCAGAGATATCCTGATAGAGGTGATTTACTGTACTTTAACCATCTGTTTATGTGTCTAGTTGACTGAATGGATGGGTGAGTGAATACATGGATGTATCATGAATTTGGCTAGAAGAGCGCAGCAGCACTCTGCGGCTATCGAGCACCAGAATCAAGATCTATTAGAACCTCTATTTGCTATGAAATCAGCAGATAAAATTGTTATCTATCTGGCCAAAGACGAAGAAAAAATATTTTAAAATAGTGTCTCTTTAGGTTATAAATACATATTTTAATACTAGTTTTAGTAGTGTGAATGCCCCAGGTCTGTATCCTGAATGAGTATCTGTGAGTTTCCATTGTTTCTAGAACACAGATAAGGCATTGAAAGGGAATCAGGAGTAAGAACGAGTAGCATGAATCATTTATTCTGGCCACTTGGAGGTAAGAGGAAGGGAATGCTGAAAGGAAACAAGACAATAATAAAAACATGCTTAATTTTTCCTATCGAATGTGATTGAATCTGGCTGTGAGTTTTAGTTTCCATTATACAAATATTTGAGGGAGAAAAATTCCTGACAAGTCATATTACAATTTTAATTCATTTTATTAAATATTAGTATTTCATTAAAGAAAGAAATGGTAATGTCAAACATTACTACATGAGAAAGAAAAAATAGCTCACTGTAAATGAAAATTTGATCAAATGCCTACAAATCAGAAACATCATAAAATATGTTAATTAAAATTACAGCCTTCATTTCCATTTTGTGATTTACTATACTGGAGTGTTATTCACTTAAAATGAAGGATATAGAATTAAATGAAAGTATTGAAAAATAAAATCAAGTTCAATCATCAGTCATGGTCAGAATTGAATTACATGGTTCTAGATTCCTATTTTTAGTACTTGGCAGGTATTATGTGGTTCCTCTGCCCTTCCCTTAACCACTCTCTTCAACTCTGTTCTCTTTTTTATTGTTCCCTAAATCCCAACCTGTTCACTTCATTATTCTTATATCTGAGTCATCAGGACAGAACAGTGCATTCCAAGTGCAGGTCAGCAGAACATTGCAGTGTCCTAAAATGGAGAATAATGTTCCTTTTCTGTGACATAATATCCATAATGCATCTCAAAATTGCCTTAGTTTTCTTTGGCTTAAATCATAAGACAAACTACTGTGTATTTAACTTTGCCTCCAAAAAATCATTTTTTTTTAAATTGGAAATATACTTTAATATATTAATATTTATAGACTTTCAAGTCATTATTGCTCCAGACATTTAAAACCATATAGCTTAGCAAAGGAATATCTCACACACACACACACACACACACACACACACACACACACAGTGGTATTGTTGCTATTGCCAAAATACTATATATGGTGGGTATGATAGAGAGTGTGGATGCACTTGAATATTTTTCTTTCTCTTACACATTATAGACGTGCCTTTGAGGTGTGACAACCCAGCCAGGGACTCTATTTTCTAAGCTCTCTTAAAAATGTATGGGGACTCGTGATTTGTTCCTATCAATACAGTGTGGATGGAATTGATGTGTATTCCTTCTGGACCAAGGAACCTAATAAAAAAGAGTAACTGCTCTACTTTATTTCCTGATCCAACATCTAGTTGGAAGGACAGTGAGGCTTTGGTGGAAGGCAAACACATGCTATAGGAGAGACTTGAGTGTCTTCCACTATGTGGAACAAACTACTTACAAAGAACACATGCTCTCTGTGACCAAGACATGACTTTCTATTCTCAGTTCTGTTGTCTTGGGGTTTATTTGTAATAGCAGTTAACATTACCCTAATAATACAGCAGAGTCCTGTCAAAGAAATGCTGTATGGTGTCAACCCATCATCTTCTTAAAATGGAGATTGCTCTCTGTATCACTCAGGGTTCTCCAGAGAAACAGAACCAATAGGATAGATATGAGTTTCATATAGATGATAGACAGATAAATAGATTTATTTTAAGAACTTGGGTTAGCTCATGTGATTATGGGAATGACAAGTCTGAAATCTGTAAGGCAGCCCAGCCGTCTGGAAACTCAGGCAGGATTTCTATGTTACAGTTCTGAGGCAGAATTCCTTCTTGTCCGGGAAAGCTAGGCATTTGCTCTTAAGGCCTTCAATGATTAGATGAAGCCTAACCACATTATCCAGGGTAATCTCCTATTAAAGACAATTGACTGTAAATGTTAATCACATCTATAAAATATCTTCACAATAACATGTAGACTAGTGGTTGAGCCAAACAATGGCCCAGCCAAGTTGACTATTTATGGTCATAAAATTAATTATCGCAGCTCACCCCTTGTCAACTTGGTATCTACATACACTCCCTTAAACCATACTTAATCTCCAAATAAAGACAATCCTAAGTAATACATCCATTTAACATACAACTAGCCTGCATACAACTAAGCAAACTTTCCCCTGGAATCAGATGCAAATTCCTTGTGTGATGCTTAAATACCATATATGACATATTAAAGGAATAAGGAAGGGAAGAAAATAAGGATATTACACACACACGTACACATAAGCACAAACATATTCATAACAAAATAAAGAATTATCCATAATAATTGCAGTCTTCGTTTCTACAACTGGTCACATGGTTGTAGCTGATTGTTATAACTACCTTCTTACATTACTCAGTCCATATTTATGTTGCCTTCAGCAAGCACCTCAGATAATCATGGTTCTTTACCTGGTGAGATGACCCAAACTTTCATTCCTGAAGGATCTGCACCATTAGTGGTCCTGCCTGAATTGTGTTGTAGTGTTCCACTGACTTTAATCACAGGACATAGTAGTGCTAAGTGACACCCTAACAGATCTTCTGTCTTTCAAACATACTCTTCCTTACCTCCATTATGGAGTAGCAGTCCAATTTCCCCTTGTTAATCAGGATTAATCATCTCAGCAGTAATTTTCCCGTTGGTTCAGAAATAGAGGAGCCCTTAGTGGCCAGGTGGCAATCATCACAATTCAACAGAATCACTGTTGTGTTTCCTGAAGGAAGAATTCCTCCTGCTAGACCAGCAGTGAATAAGGTTATGGGGACAGAAAGTAAAACATTTTGCTAGTGGAATACTAGGAATAATACTGAGTAGTGTTATTTCCATTTCTATCCCTTCAATCCTGGATGTGTGGATCCTGGCTAGGGGAGAAACCATATATTGGATGCTGATTGAGAGCATAGACAGCCTTCTGACGAAGCTTGCTCTAGTCGTACAAGGTATTACCACCTATCTGATGCTGTAATTGAATCTTCAAAAGGTGGTTCCACCATTGTATCAAGCCAGCTGCTTCAGAGAGCAGGGAACACGTAAAATCAGTGATTTCCATAAGCATTGGACCACTTCTGCACTTACTTTGCTGTGAAGTGGGTTCCTTGAACAGAAACAATGCTGTGTGGAATATCATGGCAGTGGATAAGACAGTCTGTAAGTCCACAGATGATAATTTTGGCACAAGTATTGTGCACAGGGAAATTGAATTTATATTCAAACAGTGTTTATTCCAGTAAGAACAAAATACTGCCATGTTGAAAGAGGCCCAGTATAACCAAACTGCCACCAGGTAGCTGGTCAGTCATCTGAGGAATGGTATTGCATGGAAGACTCAGTGTTTGCTGCTGGCTGAGTGGACACCCACTGGTGGCTGTAGCCAGGCTTGCTTTGGTAAGTGGAAGTCTGTGTTGCTGATTCCATGCCTCCATCCTTGTTATCATGGCCCCTTTGTTCATGAGCCCATTGGATGATGCCTGGGGAAAGATGCTTATTGGCATCCACAGAATGGGGAATTCTATCCATTTGATTATCAAATCCTCTGCTAAGATCACCTTTTAATGAACATTCAAATGAAACACAAATATCTTCATTTTTTTTTTTTTTTGCCCATGCAGAGAGTTCTACCCAAATACCTCTTTCTCAGACCTCCTTGTCACCAATTTCTTATATTCTTTCCAAGTCCCTGACCATCCAGCCAAATCATTGGCTACAGTCCATGAATGAGTTTACAATCACACCTCTAGCCATTGCTCCTACCAAGTACAATAAACAGCCAGGTTCACTGCACAAAGTTTGCCCACTGGGAGGATTTCCCTTCACCACCATCCTTCAGGGACATCCCAGAAGCTCGCAGGTGGTGCCTCAATAATGTGCAGAACCAACTATAAACCAGACCTGAGTTTTCTCTTCTTCAGTCAACAGATAATAAGGAATTCCCCACGAGGGCAATTATAGGAGCTGGGGAGGGTGGAAAGTAACGTAGCAAGAATGTGGGCCATGGGCACTTGGACCTAGGTCTTCATTTAACTTACTTGTGCCTTCAGGGCTTGCTTGAGCCCAGTTTCATTCACACCACTTCCATTTTATAATAGAATGTTGCTGTGCATGTCCAACTTTATAGCTTGTTGGGTTAGTCAACGCTAAGTTCGTAAAGCGCAGTTCAGTTTGCATGATGACTTGATGGGCCACGGTTAAGTATTCAGTCTCTACTGAGGTGGAGTAGCTGGCCAAAATCTATTTTTCAAAAGTAGTTATCTGCAGAGAATGGCAGGGCTTTGCTCCAAAATTCTAAGGATCTGCACTGTGATTCCCCTATGGGGCCTGCCCAAGGCTCCAAACAGCATCCTTATCTGCACTGCTACTTCAAGCATCATCGGCAGGAAGCTGGACTTTTTGCAGAGCTTTCTCTTATTCTGGGTCTCACCCCAAACTGCATCTTTTAGTCGCTTGGTAAATGCGCTCTCGTAGCACACCCTTGTGAGAAATATATTGTCTCCAAAATCATAAAAGGCCCACTAGGTTTTATACTTCTTTTTGGTTATAGGAGGGACCAGATGCAACAGTTTATCTTCATCTTAGAAAGAATATCTCAACATGTCTTACAGTTCTGGATCCTTAGAAATTTCCCTGAGGTAAGAGGCCCCTGAAATTTTGTTGGATTTATATCCCATCCTCTGACATACAAATGCCTTATCAAAAAGTCTAGAGTAATTGCTGCATCTTGCTGGCTAGTCCAGTCAGCATAAAGCCATCAGTATAGTTGGTCAGTATGATACCTTGTGGGAGGAAAAGATGATCAAGATCCTTATGGACTAAATTATGATAAAGGGATGGAGAGCTGATACAGCCCGAAGATAGAACAGTGAAGGTGTCTTGCTGGTAGCAGCTTGATGCAAACTGCTTCTGGCAGTCTTTGCTAACAAGTATCAAGAAGAAAGCATTTGACAGATCAGTAATTGCATACCATTTGTGAGGGGATATGTTAATTTGCTTAAGCAGTGAAACCACATCTAGAATAGCAGCTGCCACCTAGTTAAATTTACAATAATACATTGTTATTCCTCAAGATCCATCTGTTTTCTGCACAGGCCAGATAGGTGAGTTGAATGGAGATGTGGTGGGCATCACCACACCTGAATCCTTCTTGAAGTCCTTGATGGTGACATTAATCCCTATACTTCCTCCAAAAAATGTGAAGCTTTTGGCTTGCTTTATTCTTAGGGGGTGGTAGTTCTAATGACTTCCACTTGGCTCTTCCTATCACAGTATCTTTTATTTAACTATTCAGGGAACCAGTGTGAAGATTATGCCAACAGCTGAGTTCATCTATTCTAGTTAGGCATTCTAGAGCTGAGGAAATAACAATAGCCTGGATTTGGCGGCCCACTGGACACACTGTGAGATGGACTTGATTGAAAACTATTGATATCAGACTTCCATAAGCCCCTGTTCTGTCTGGTGGGTCACAGTGACATATTCAGTCTCCTGGAACTAGTGTGAGTTCAGAGCCAGTGTCCATTAATCCCCCCAAACTCTGATTATTTCCTTTTTCCACAATGCACCGTCATCCTGGTGGAAAGCCATAGGTCCCTTATGGAGGGCTGGGAGAAAGATCATCAGAATAAATTTTGGCAGTGTACCATGGTCCTTCCTCAGGGTGACCCAGGTTCCCTTTCATTCAAGGCATTCTGGATCTACAAACTGGCTCATGTGTGGGAATTGAATGTGGAACTGTGATTCTCTAGAATTGATCTAGAACCCTTCCTCTTGTACAGATCAAGTGAGAATTTAAGACTGTCAAACTAGTTTTCTTCTGACAGGACCAAGATCAACTAACCATAGATGTCTATACATCATTCTCTTCTGATTACTGCTTTGGCTCCACTGTGCATTATGTTAACCATGCCCACCTTGTTTCTGATGATGTATTGGCACTGCTTGGTCTCTGGTACCCTGGTTCCAATTATTCCTATTGTATTTAAGGATACCAGTTCACTGGCAGCAGTTCACACTGTAATTTTTCATCTACAGAGAAGAGCAACCAGAGAGTTCTTCAAGAATGCTGGAGTTTCCCTCACAAATTTGTTCCTCAGAGTTTTAGTGAAGGATGCATCTTCTGGACCTTCCTGAATTAGATGAACAGGCTTTACATGATAGATCTACTCTAACCTTCCAATCCCCCTTAGCCTCCCTGTCCCTTCCTCTACAGTATACCAAGATAGTTCTGGCATCTCAACTTCATTTAATGTAGAGCACCTTTTGGTCCATGTTTTAGTCAACCAACCCAACAAACTGTTAGAGTCTTTTCTTACCCCTCCAGCTATCTATTAAATGCAGATCTTGTTTGGTGTGTTTATATCAGTAAATTAAACCAGCATCAAATTTATGTTCCTTCTACACTTATCCCACATCTTTCATATTCATTTCCATCCCTAGCCCCTGGATTTCTGTCTGTATGAATTGGAAAAATCATGCAGTTCTTTTGGAGCACATCCCCTCATGGGTCACACTTTGAATCTCACCTTTTGGGATTTGCCAGAACTTGAGTTTAATTACAAGTCTAGAAGCAAAGATGGGTGGTGGGGATAAATCTGGAGAGAAGGACCATGAGGAGAATCAGTACTGCCTTGCAAGGTTAGTACCTTTGGTGAGACCAACTACCTCAGGAAAAGCAGGAATAACCTCATCGGGTGGGGGTGAGTGGGCTGCTTCTATTGTGAAAGGAGATTCCACAGTATTTAGTGGAATTTAGTTCAGTGTTCCCATTCCAGTTTCTGGGATCCCACTACTTTCCAAACAATAGTCTCTTTAACAATAGACATTCTGCACTTTGTGGTGTTATTTGGCGACATTTTGTCCAACACAATGAGAAGCAAACTGCCAATCTCATTATTCTCCTTCGTTTGACAAAAACATTCAAAGGTATCAAGTACATGGTCACCCAGAACCTCACCTTCTATATGTATTGATTAAAAGTATCCAATGGTGATATTTTGCCTATCTCTATTACCACAACATGTCATGGACTATCAGTGCTTTCTTTACTAGTAGAAATAAAATCATTAGTGTATTTAAATAAAATAAAAATAGAGAACCAATTCTAGAAACCAAACCTAATCCAGAAAAATCATCCTTAAGATTCTGTTCCTCGGGAAGCACTCTTGATGCTATAATCTGTATTAGTCAACCTTCTCCAGAGAAACAGAAGCAACAGGATATATAAAATATAAATATGGATATAGATTATATAAATGATATAAATATGGGGATTTATTTTAAGAAATTGGGTCACCTGATTGTAGGGACTGACAAGATAAAAAAAGTCGAGGGCAGCCTGACAGGCTGGAAACTCAGGTAAGAGTTGTTATTGTAGTATTGAGTTTGGAATCTATAGGATAAGCCATTAGATTAGAAATTCAGGTAGGATTTCTACATTACACTCTTGAGGCAGAATTCCTTCTTTCTGGGAAATCTATTTTTGGTCTTAAGGCCTTCGACTGATTGGATAAGACCCACCCACATTGCCAATGCAAGCAAGATGATCTCCTTTACTTAAAGTTAAGTTTGGTTTGTGAACTTTAATCACATCTATGAAATACCTTCACAGCAACATATAGACTAGTGTTTGACCAAACAACTTGAAACCATAACTTAGCCAAGTTGATAGGTATAATTAACCATCTTACAATTGCCACCAAGAGTGGGAACCTGACCCTAGGAGAATCCAGAATTTATGTCTTGTGACCTAGATGGAAAAAGTACATTGTACAAAAAATATTTTTATTCTAGGAACTTGTGATTGGAAAGTATAAAAGCTAGGGAAGCAATCAGAGAGACAAAAGGTAGAAGCTTATGTGACTTCAAGCAGGGCCAAGGCAATTAAAATTACATATAAATTAACATCGTGAGGAAACAGTAAATAAAAAGTGTCAATTATTGAGAAGAAGGTCCTGGTTTTAGAGAGCATCAGAAATGACATAAGATAAAAATGGAAACAGCATGGAAGGAGATAATCATGGTGCCTCCATTTTAATGCCAGTTTCCATGAAATCTACCATAATTGAAGTTCTTATTTTTATTTTTTTAAAGATTTTATTTATTTATTTGACAGAGAGAGACACAGCGAGAGAGGGAACACAAGCAGGGGGAGTGGGAGAGGGAGAAGCAGGTTTCCCGTGGAGCAGGGAGCCGGATGCGGGGCTCGATCCCAGGACCCTGAGATCACTACCTGAGCTGAAGGCAGACGCTTAATGACTGAGCCACCCAGGTGCCCCAAAGTTCTTATTTTTAAATAACTGATATATCCTGAAAAGTCACTGCTAGTTCCTAACTTCAATTGGTTTTTGTTTGTTTGTTTGTTTTTGTTTTTAACAAAGAGACCTAATTAAAAGAGAAGCTAATAAGAAAATTTTTAGAGGAAGTTGTTGCTTAGTCTGAACGTTGAGAAATGAACAAGCACAGCAAAGCAGAGCCACAGATTACACATTCTACATTGCTCCAATATGCGAGAAACAAGAGAAGGAAGGTCCAAAAATGGAATTCTGAGGAGAGTGTGATTGATTCTGTCAGCACTAGGAAGCCACTGAAGACATTTAATTTCTTGGGAAGTGCACAACACACAGCAGTGATTCCTCTTGAATGAGCGAGCATAGCATAGGGGTCTTTCAGTTTCACATTTGAAAATACGGACTATTTAAATTTTTTAAGGCATGTCCAGTAAATAAAATAAAAATAAAAATGATTTGATTATCTCCATAGCATAGGATACAAAATTTAAAAGCCAAAACATAGTCAAATTGTAAATATGTAAGAAACGCCTTGGAAAGGCTGGGTGGCACAGTCGATTAAGGATTAAGCGTTGGACTCTTGGTTTTGGTTCAGGTTTTGATCTCAGGGTTGTGAAATCGAGCCCCACATTGGGCTCATGCTTAGTGCAGGGTCTGCTTGAGACTCTCTCTCCCTCCCTCTGCCCCCTCCCCCCTGCTCTCTCTCCATCCCTCTAAAATAAATAAATAAATCTTAAAAAAAGAGAGAAAGAAATGCCTTCAGAATCATCAAGGTCTAAATGTGGAATCCAAACAGCTAAAAACTTCAGGTTTGACTTACATATGATCTCTGGAATCACGTGGCTAGGTAGACTAGAAGTGCAGCAAGGCAGGACCTAACTAGTGTTAGAGTGCGGGAGGGGAGCCTTGGGAAGCATGCGAGACGACGATGGATACAAAACATAATGGGGACATCTGACAACACTTAGCACCTGAAGGAATGTGGGGAGAATGAAAACGAAAAACTGAATGACTTCCAAGGTCCTGCCTGGGAAATTAGAAGGTATTAACGCTCTCTGTGAGAATGTAATACAAATGCATGATGGACTTCGAATAGGTTAAAGGAAAAGGAGAGCGGAACATTCTGAATTGAGGAAATAGATATTCATTCTCAAGTAATTGAGAATAAGAACTAAGAACATTTTTTAAAAGGAAAGATGATGAGTTACAGTTGCCCTAAGTATTTTACAATTTTGTGTACAAGAGAGAGCAGTATGGGGCCACACTATTGTTACAGAGGAGCTGTGAAGAGAGAAACAACCGACCACTTCACTCACTATTTATTCTTTCGGAGGGTCTCTGGGAGGGACTGGAGAGTGCGCTGCTTACACTCTACCACAGGAGACAAAAGGCTGTCACGACTCCCTTTAAGTAGTGGAAATATGAGGGCTGCGCTACTCAGGTTGGTCGAATCTCAAATTAAACCTCCTTAAACCAATACTCTGAAACTGACAAGGTTGTATATCTACTTTGCTGGTGTCTTGATTGGGACACATTTTATTTTAAGTCATCTACATTTAACATAAATATTTAATCAAAGTTGCCAAGTGTGCTTTGAAGTATCAAGCAACAGTTATTTCTCAACTCAGGTGTCTAGACTAATCAAACCTTAAGAAAAAGTGCAACATTCATAATGATACCATCATTTTATTGAATCATTCCAGTTAAATTTGATTTCAGTTCAGAAATCACAACATTTGCTTTTCTCTGATAGAAATGCAGCTCTGGGCTATAATTTCCATTTTGATTGAAGGGTTGTGGCTTGTAGTGTTTGGAGACCATATGAAATCCAAAGCTATGTGACTCTCATTCAGGCCCACATTCTGTGACCCTTTCTTTAAATGAAAGAATGCAAAAGGAAAATGTTTTCTACACCAATTCTGATTCTATAGAGATAGGACAGCTAAATTTCTGCTCTGCTGAAAGAGGTAAATCTTTTGTTAAGGCTATTGAACTGCACTGATAATACCTCCAAATATTATTCCCGAAATATCAAGAAAATGCTGTTATTGAGGGTTTTACCATCTTTTGCTGTTGAGATGAAGATTAAGTGAAATGGTGTGCATGGAATCTATTGATGGAATCATTTTTAGAAAAAAGAAAGTATAGAACTGCAACCCTCCATGAGAATGATATTGAAAACAGTATTTCTTAGTGTGTTCCACTAACTTTTCTAAAATGTTTTTAAAAACTTATTTGATTATATTGAGATACACACTTTTGGATTCTGCCTAACACATGAAAATTCTATATTTGGACATTATAAAGATATATCAGTTTTCAGTACTAACAGATGGTTAAAAATGATTTGCTCTTTATAATTCTGTGTTTAATTTATTGAGGAACCTCCAAACTATTTGGGGTGCCACTTCTACCATGTAAGTGTTTCTTCAGAGAATCATTAGTGTATGTGAGTGACTTTCTACTTCAATAGAAATGCAGGATTGGGTATCCCAGGACCCATCGCAAGAAAAACCATATTGCTATGATTTTTCATATCATTTCATATCATATTCAGTCATTATTTATTTGAGCTTCACAACAGTGATAGATGGAAAGCAAAGTGAATAAAATATTCATTTTACAAATGAGCCAACCAAGGGGCTCTGAACTTAGATATCTTAGCTTTACTTTGTAACCAGTAAGTGCTGTGGTCAGGGCTAGAATCCAGATCTACTAATTCAATGCTATTTATAATGTTTTATGACATGTAGTTATTTCTTTGTAACTTGACCCAACATTTCTGCTCAAAAAATTTAGAAACATGTGTTCACACAAAAACTTTTATATAAAAATGTTCATAGCATCATGATTCACAATACCCAAAAGATGGATAAACAAATTGTGGTGTAACCATACAATATTATGTAACCATAAAAAGGAATGAAGCACTGATGCATGTGACAATATGGACGAACCCTGAAAACATTATGTTAAGTGAAAGAAGCCATACACAGAAGGCTATATAACTCTATTTATATGAAATGTTCAGAATAGGCAGACCCAACCAGACAAAAAGCAAACTGGTGGTTGCAATGGGCTGGGGGTAGAGGGTAGTAAAAGGTGACTGCTGAAGGGTATAGGATTTTCTTTGGGGGTGATGAAAACATTTTGTAACTAGACAGTGGTGGTTTGTGCAACATTGTGAATATACTAACTGCCACTGAATTCTACACTTTAAAATAGTTAAAATGGTAAGTTCATGTTATATGTATCATACCACAATTAAAAAATGCTACTAAAACATTTAAAAACAAAACAAAAAAACAAATAAATGAATGGCTCTTGGTTATTAAATAGTTGTAAAAATGGAAATCAAAAGACCGCTTCCAAACCTGAAAAGAGGAGATTTAGCTTTGCAGTTCTCTGTGGTATGTCTCATCAGAGAGCCTTGCCCAGCAGTTTGCAAATGGGGCAATAGCTCAAGGCCTGCCATTTTTCCTAGCCTAAATGTATTATTGTAACCAGTGTACTGTGTAGTGATTTGGGAGGTAGCCAACCAGGTGAAGACGCTCCCATGAAGTAAAGTCATTTGGTTTAGAGAAAGAGGAATCTGCATATACTTGTACAGAACAATAAGTAAGCAGGTCAGACCACACGCATTATTATTTGTGCCCAGCTTTGGGCCAAGTTCTCTGCAAAGCCAGCCTGAAGACATTTGAGGTTAATTGGTTGAGGCCAGATTTCTTCCATCAGAGGGGAAAGCTGACAGGCATGGTCCCCAGGAAGTAGCATGAAATCAATAACAGTGAATGAAAGGCAGTGTGGTGGCCTAAATGCACTGTAATATGCAAAAGCCCCAAACCCAGATATCTAGAAGTGCAGAACTGCAATGTTGAAGGAGAGTCCCAAGTACCAAGAGTGAGCAGGTGAGTGCAAGCCAGGCTCAGAACCAAAGTTGGCCAGAGTGAGGATGTGTCCTACAGGGTCTGTCGCTAGAAGTACGTGGGAATAATGGAGCAATGGGGCTGGAGACATATGCAGTTAAAGGCTAGTTTTTGGGTTTTTTTTGTTCTTTTTTGTTTTGTAATTTTTTAAATTATATATATTTTTAACTTTTTTATTATGTTAATCACCATACATTACATCATTAGTTTTTGATGTAGTGTTCCATGATTCATTGTTTGCATATAACACCCAGTGCTCCATGCAGTACGTGCCCTCTTTAATACCCATCACCAGGCTCACCCATCCTCCCACCTCCCTCCCCTCTAGAACCCTCAGTTTGTTTTTCAGAGTCCATCGTCTCTCATGGTTCGTCTCCCCCTCCGATTCCCCCCCCTTCATTCTTCCCCTCCTACTATCTTCTTCTTCTTCTTTTTCTTTTTTTCTTAACATATATTGCATTATTTGTTTCAGAGGTACAGATCTGTGATTCAACAAAGGCTAGTTTTTGAATATCTGCAAATTTTAAGACGTGGTTTATAATTCCATCTGCCATTTTAAGGTATGTTTCCTAAATTGTAAGCTTCAGTCCCTTTTCAACCTGGATTTATCCCTGGGCATATGCGTCCAGAAAGGAAATGGGATTTTTTAGGGTGAGTGCAAAACTACTCACTATTATCAAAGGGCGAAGAAAGTCCATCATGCAGTTTCTTAACAGCTGTCTTCTACTGAGACATGCTACTGACATTGACTAAACATATAATGCATTATATAACTTAATATTTCATATTGTTATCAACCTTGGACTGGGGCTTTGGGGCCAGAGGAAAGCACTAGTCAAAACTATGAAATAATGGGAATTTAGATGGAAGTTCATCGTCCACTATTAAATCCAGTCTTAAGTGGATCTTTTAAATTACTATTTTTATATCTGTTACCGTCTGTGAACTCGTATCTCCCTTCTCATTGTGGGACCAGAAGATTGCGAGTAAAATTCCATGGAATATTTCTGTATTCTTGTTTGTGGAGATGATTTACACACAAAAGACAACACTAAGACGTCGTCAAGAACCTCCCAACCATCAGTCTCCCCAGTTCCATACATTTTCATTTGTCACTGAAAAAAAGGAAACGAAACTTTATAAATTGCTGTTTATTTAAATGTGTATTTTTCTCTGAAATATTGTTAAATATGTGCAGTCCACATTGTGTAATTTATCTGTCCACTTATGTTTAGCTATTCTTGAGTTTTTTATTGTTCTATGAGAGCTGAAGTCTTAACTACATTAGGCTAATTCATATTGATATTTGATAGCATATATTTTATAAAAACCTAATTCAGCATATGATCTTCTAAAATGTGATTTGTTTTTCCTTTATTTTAAATCATTACAGACTAGATTTGATTTTTCTAATTCATATGATAACTCCTTTATCCACAACTTTGAAATAAAGTATGTTTTTTGATATCAAATGAAAATCCTAATATTGACCACACACCTATAGAGAGCTGGGTTTTAGAATCAAAGAGTAATTTCTGAAAAGCATAGGTGGATTTTTACCAAGAATAAGTTTCTAATGTTGCATTCATTTTATAAGATCAGATATATGCAGCCCTAAGTGATTTTGTTAGTGACTCACTCACTAAATGGCTTGTTCCCATAAATTTTGAGGACTAAAGTTTTAAGAGCTTTAAAAAAAAGGCAGGAAAATCCTATTGATTCATGTCAAAGATATATTTAATTTCTTCTACTCCTGTTACCCACCACCTAAGATCAATAGTTTATCAAGAAGTCAATCTTAAGAAAGGATATTTTTCAAGAAACATAGTAAATTAGAGGTTAGAGAACATTCAAGCAATCAAAAGATGGGAGATAAATTCTTATCTTTCTGTTTCCTAACAGGAATGAAAGAGAAAATATAAATTAAAATAAAAGCAAAATTTAAATGAGAAACTTATAATCGCTGAAACATTGATTTATACAATGGATTACATTTGATGAGCATTAGGTACAAGTTACTAGGGATACGAGATGATTAAAGTGTGGTTCTTTGAAGAGGCAAATATATAAACAAAATAATGACTGTGTGGAGAACATGACTGTCTTGGTTTAGGGCAAGAGTGTGAGAATAGACTTCTCCATATCCTCTCACTCCATGTTCACTCACTCTCCAAATGTCAGTTTGCCTCAGGATTTTCTCACCAGGCTTTTTCCTTTTCAGACTGTAATAAAGCCTTGTGTGAGATTATTCTGTCCCATGGTCTTAATTGCTGACTTTAAGTGAGAATCCCAAATTTATACCTTCAGCCCAGACTCCTCTTTTCCCAGGCCCATGTATCCCACCTCTACTAGCCATCTCCCAAGCGGGTATCCTAGAACCATATCATGTTCATCATGTAGAAAAACAGAACTCATCATCTTCATTTTTTTTCTCTCAAATTTATGTCATCTATGATCTCAATAATTCATTCATTCTTATATTTACATATGAACTCTGACTTAAATCAGGTCCAGGATAAGGTGTTAAGAATAAAAGTTTATCAAGACAGATTGCATTCATGGAAGCTTATAAATTTATTATATACATTTGCATGCACACAACTAAATTATCAATCACTATTAAGTGATTTAAATTATAGAGAGTTTTAATCAAGCTTTAAGCAAGCCAAAAAATAATTGTCCAGCAGGCTACTAAGCAGGCGTATTTTGAGGACTAGCTTCCTTTGCAAGGTGAAGGAACAAGTCACAAACGTAGTAAGCCACATTTAGTCTGAGACCTAAAGGATGAATAGATTGGGGTGGAGGAGAGTGAGGTGAAGAGCATTGTAGGAAAAGGGAGGGGCTGAAAATATGAACAAAATGCTCGAGAAACTTGCACTCATAACACATTTGCAAAAATTCACCATGCTCCAATCCATTAAGAACATTGCAAAGAATCAGCATATTAGAGACCACATTCTCTGACCTGAGTGCATTTAAGTTGGAGAACAATAGTGACAATGACAATCATATTTATAATGATGAAAGATGAATCTGGAAACCTGGAAGCCTATGTCTTCTTCCTCTGGTAGTTCAACAAAAAGCTGACTTGCCTAGCTGGGTTAACTCCATGCAAGAACAGGCTGTTTCCAGCCTTGAGAGAAATTGGCTTTACTTTCCCCTCAGGCTCACATTGAACAGAATGTTCCCATTGCTTTAGTTCCATGGATATCCCCAGCCAGTCCTTCAATCCTATACATACATGTGGGATTACAGGGTCAGGTTCCTCTCGTGGACTCCTTTCTATGTGGCACATAGTCAGCTTTTCCCCACCACCTGCTTACCATCAGGCATACCTCTTCCCAGCATGGTGAGGGAAGGCAGCTAAGTCCTCTATTGTCTTCTGTACCCGTATGTTTTCCAGGAAACCTGATTTTACATGCATTCTGAATGGCTTTAATGATGTGTGCTTCTGCCCTCTCTGGCACATAGTGATAGTAACAAAACTTTAAATCTAAGGTCCTATATGTAGTGTTTTTAATTTGGGAAAATTCTTAGCCATTATTCTTAAGTTGTTTTGTTTTGGTGTCATTTACTCTCTTCTTCTTTCTTGTGTTCTTAGTGACCAGCTGTTGACTGTGGTGCTTCTCTCTTCCCTATACTTTAAATCTTCTCACATTCTTTCCAACTCTTCATTCTATCCTAATATCTTTGAAGGTTGAGCACTTACTAATGGCCTAAAATTATTTCCCTCTCATAAAAATTTGTAATATATTTATTTTGTTTGATTATGTACTACAAATAATTGCAATAAAATTGAGAAGAGTATTTTAACTCCTATTGCTTCATGGGCATGGGAAAAATTTCAAAGATTGTAATAATTGATATGTGTAATCTTGTTTCAAGGTACTAAAGAACACTAACAAGACTTTCAAAAACAAACATATACTGCATAAAAAAATTTATGAAGAAAATTAAACAAAAATATGGGTTTAAAGAAAAGAAATGTTGCAAAATTGACTGTTGAAAAGTGTATTTTAATAAAACATGCAAGGGGGTGCCTGGGTAGCTCAGTCAGTTAGGCGTCTGCCTTGGGCTCAGGTCATGGTCCTAGGGTTCTGCGATCTAGCCCCAGGTTGGGCTCCCTGCTCAGGGGAGAGTCTGCTTCTCTCTCTGCCCCTCCCCCCACTCATGCTCAGTCTCTCTCTCTCTCAAATAAATAAAATCTTAACTAAATAACTAAATAACTAAATAACTAAATAAATAAAACATGCAAGACATCAAAGTGCTATAGTGTTTAGATAATATTTGATACAGTTAAAAAAGGTGAAAGTTCTATTTATTTTTTTAATTTTTGAAGTATTTTATTTATTTATTTGAGAGAGAGTGCATGCACACATGCCCAAGCAGGGGGAGGGGCATAGAGAGAGAGAATCTCAAGCAGACTCCGTAGAGAGCGGGACCCCCATGGGCCTTGATCTCAAGACCCCAAGATCATGACCTGAACTGAAATCAAGAGTAAGACAACTTAACCAAACTGAGCTATCCAGTCATCCCAGTTTTATTTTTTTTTTAATTTTATTTTATTTATTTGAGAGAGAGAGAAACAGAGAGAGCATGAGCACACGAGCCGGGGGGGGGGGTGATGCAGAGGGAGAAACAGGCTCTCTGCTGAGCAGGGAGCCCCACGCTTGCCTGGATCCCATGACCGTGGGATCATGACCTGAGCCGAAGGCAAATGCTTAACCGACCGAGCCACCCAGGTGCCCCAACAATTTTATTTTTAAATGGGAATCTTTACATATGCTTGGAATTATATCCTTTGTAATTATTTAAATTTATGATAAATTCTTGATGTCAATTTAATGTGAAGTATAAAATTGCACATAGTTTTTCAAAAAATTTAAGGGATTGCAGCAAGCAGAAAATCAATATTATAGTACTAGATTCCTAACCATTACAATAAAACAAAACATTTAAGGATTAGAAAGTAAGAAATATAAAAGTCATTTTTCATGGATGACATGACTGTATAAATAGAAAAAAAATTGGATGGATTATGAGACTTAATAAGGAAAGTCTCTGTGCCCTCTTTGGCACCTAGTGATAGGACACACTCTGTCCCTGCATGATTTCTTCCAGTCCATGACTTTAAAACCACCTAAAAGCCAGCTATAAAATGTAGACACCTCTCTAGGTTCTAACCTCTCCCCTGATGTTCAGAGCTGAATATCCCACTGCATAGTTCTACTTCAAAACTTAGTACATGTTTCAAACTTACTATGTTCAAAACAGACCCCTTGTTTTCCCTCAAGGGAAATAACTTTCCCTCAACACCCACCAAACCTCTTTCTCCTCCCTTTTCCCAAATTTTATCAAACACTCAACTCAATGAATTTGCTAGCACTCAGGCTTCCTTTTGCTCTCACCTATGAGGTCAAATTCATGTGCATCTTCTAGAAGCACAATGCACAACATATATCTCAAATTTGTTTACTTCTGTACATATTAACTTCCACCTTGCAGGTCAAACTTCTCTTTTATACTCTAGCTGGTCTCACCATTTCCATGTTTGTCCTCTGTAGTCCACACTACACAGAGTGTTCTTTTAAAACCAGGCATTATTTTCTCCTCCTTTAAAAATCCTCAATAGCATTTATGCCGGTAAAATATAATTCAAATCAACTCTCATGACTTGCAAACCCTACATTACCTCACACATGCCTACTTCCCCAAGTTTACCACTGTCTTGCTCTCTTACTAAGTTCCAATTCCACTTACTTCTTTCTTTTCTTGGAACTAGTAAGATAATTGCCAACTTCAGGGCTTATGTCCATAACACTGTTCTGATAGATTTTGTATTGTTGGGTTATGTCTCAAATATCACCAACAGATAAAAGTGCTATATGAAACTAATACAGACAAGGCATCAATCATCGCAATCATGTATTTTATTCTCATTATTGCCCTTACCATAATCTGTAACTACCTTGATAATCTGTTTACTCTAGTTGTTCCCAAAAGGTAGTCCATGAGCTGATGATGAACCTATCAGTGGGTTTATGACATCCAAGATATCTTTATAATAGTAAGATATGAATTGCAAATACAAATGAGTTGTATTTGCACTGATTGTGCAAAAGCAATTGTAGGTAAAACTATTGATGTCTTAGCCTAAATTAAGGCAGTGATAACACACCTTATCATTGAATTTTTCATTGTCACAAACTTGCAGTAAAAAAAATAAAGCCAGGTTCACATAGGAATGTCTCTTGATAAATGGAAAAAAAAAATTAATTTTATTGCACTCTGACCCTGGGAAATGTACATTAAGCAGGTCTGAGGCTACTATGGTCTAAATGTTTCTGTGGTAACCCTACCCCCAAATTCATTCACATTGAAATCCTAACTCCCAAGGTGAGGGCCTTTGGGAGGTTATTAGGTCATTATGGTAAGGGTAAAACCCTTATGATTGGATTACTGCCCTTATGTAAAAGGCCTCAGAGAGCTAACTCATCCCTTCCATCATGTGAGTGTATAGCAGAAAAGTGCCATCTATGAATAAAGTAGTGGGCACTTATCACTGAATCTGCGGTGCTTTGATTTTTTCTGTTGTTTATAAGGCACCTGGTTTATGGTATTGTCATGGCAGTCTGAATGGACTAGGACAGTGGCATGCCAGAGTGTGATGGAGTTCTTGAGGACTTATGAACTTGATTGAGTTTTGAACTGGACTAGACACCTTTTCATTTAGAACCATCTTTACTGGAAAAAAATGATTGAAGACACAGTCCTTTCCTGAAAATGAATGAAGTGAGCCTTTCACACAATGGATAGTATTTTGTGTCCAATAGTAAAATTAAAACTTTGAAGTAAAAAAATATAACTTTGAAAAATTGCATTTGTTGCCATTGACAACTTCCCAATACTTAAAGTCTTTCCAGTGGCTCTTAAGGTGATATTAACAAATGTGATTTAAAAATATATAGATATTATATAATGAAATATGTCAACATTTGGAAGATTTGCATGAATCATTTCTGAATGAGCAATCCATGATTTTACAGAATCACGAATAGGTAAAAAATCCATTCAAACAGCAAGACAGATAAATACTTTAAATATATAGAAAGTTTATTGACATGACTTTGGATTTCACATTGTAATTCATCTTTACAAAGCTATCAATTGTAGGGTTTTAGTGCAGTATCAGAAAAGAATATCTAAGGGCGCCTGGGTGGCTCAGTCTGTTGGGCGTCTGCCTTCGGCTCAGGTCATGATCCCAGGGGCCTGGGATTGAGCCTTGCATCTGGCTCCCCGCTCAGCTGTGAGTCTGCTTATCCCTCTCCCTCTGCCCCTCTCCCTCTCTCTCAAATAAATAAATAAGATACTTTTTTTTTTTAAAAAAAAGAATATCTATTAAAAGATTCTTGTCTTTTCCAAGGTAGATTTTCTTTATGTACTTCATTCAAAACAATATATCTCAACATTTAATGCAGATGTAGACATGAGACTTCAGCTGTGTCCTATCAAAGTAGATATTATAGACATTTTTAAAATTGGAAAACAATGCCACTCGTCTCATTGTTTTTGTTTTGAAAAACAGTTATTTTTCACTAAAATATGTATTTTTTAAGCTAACAGGTAATGGTTTTACTGTTATTTATAAACAGTTAAAAAATTCTCATTGTAGCAGTAAATAGCAGATAAAACTCACATTAACAAAAATTTCTGTAGTTCTCAATTTTTAAGAATGTAAAAGGGTCCTCAGACCAAACATCTGGGCACTGTTCACACCTCATTTGTTTTCCGTCTGTTCCTACTAGAATGTGAGATTCATGAGAACAGAAACCTTGCCTGACTGCCATCATTTGTATCCCATTGCCTGAACCAAGGCTTGGCAAACAGGAGTGACAACCATTCTCTCAGCTGTCCATGCTTGCAAATCAAGTTTTAATTCCCCACATCCTGTTAAATACTGGCCCACAGGCCTAATGGCCTCTGTTCACTTGTTAGCTGTGTTATTTTCCTGTGCGAAGTCACCCAGGTATCAACTGTCTTTTCTCTGCTGCTTGGGTCCTACCAGACCTCACCCGAGCCAGGAGAGATGAGGATATTATATCCTAATGATCTATAAATAGTGTTCTTGAACTTCTATAGGAAAATGTATCTGCTCATGACAGGTCATGAAAATAGAATCCAAAATATATTTGAATAGTTTAAATTACTCCTTAGTTATTAAACCTTGTATTTTGGCAGAATTCTTGAGTTAAATATATCTGCTAATTTCTTTGTTCAATTATATTGAACATTTATATTTCTTACCATTGTATATTATAGATTTGCGAGAATTGCTATCGTAAGGATTGACAGTTTTCCTCAGCCAAAACTGCACCTCAGAAGTGTAGGCTATCTTCATATATTACTTTTCAAAAGTACCTTGTAGAAGTGTTATAAGCACAATTAATTGTTTGCAATTTGATTTGAGATCTGCAGGCAGAAAAGGTGAAATGTAATTTCCAAGTAGTTATGTTTACCATTATGGTTTAATGACATATATTAGCCATACAAATCCAAAGGGGACATGGCTTAGGGACAGGATTCTAGCACAGAGGCAGTTGAGCAATTCTCATTAATGTTAATAGGAGTCAAACACTGTAAACCTTGAGGCAATGATCACTTCCTAATGCTGTTACAAGTAAACACCATCTTATGAGAGAGTAGTTTCTGCACATGCATTTCAAAAACTACTTCACTATATTATTCACATGAGTATAAACTGGTAATGAAAGTGTATCTAGGCACAAATGAAACTTACTTAGTTTTAGTTAGTACTATTTTAAAAGCGGCAGCTCAGTAGAGAAATTTCAAGCAGAAATAATGACCAGAAAAGTAGTAGCATATTATCTGCTGTAGCGAGTAAAGTAACGAGATCTAAGATCCAATTTCTTTTTTATTGCATCTGAAATATTGAGATTTTCTACTTTGTACTAGGAGTTGAGATTAATACTAGGGATAAGTTACTTAGTATAAGAATCACAGTTGCTGTCTTTTTGAGTTTCATAGGAGATACATAAAAAATGAGGTCACAAAAAGAAGTATTTATAAGCTGTGTACTTCAAAGGAAATGTGCTTCTGGTTTTTGGTCTAGCATGTAATGAGCTTAGAAGTTGTCACTCCAGGGTGCCTGGGTGGCTCAGTCAGTTAAGCATCTGACTCTTGATTTTGGCTCTGGTCATGATCTCAGGGTCGTGAGATCGAGCCCCACATTTGGGCTCTGTGCTGGGTATAGAGCTTGCTTAAGATTCTCTCCCTCTCCCTTTCCCTCTCCCCTCCACCACCAAAAAAGATGTTGTCACTCCATCCTAACAATAAGTAAAAAGTGAATTGAGTTAAAAATACACAACTCTTCTTAGATACATCAGAGATGTGAGGTCACAGGGTAAGCTATAACCACACAAATAGGAAACAGACAGATACAGAAAATCACAACTCACAGGAGAAGAAACTCATGAGCACAAAGCTCTGCAGGAAAGAGTATCAGGTATATCATGTCTGTTTTTCATCAAAAAAATTACAAGACATACTAAAAGGCAGAAAATACAGTTTGGAGAGACATAGCAAGCATATGGCAGGAATGTCTGAAATATATTACTGATAATATAAAACAACTATAAGTAGTATGATAAGGGCTCTTATGGATAAAGTAGACAGCATTCAAGAACAGATGGGCAATGAAGCAGAGAGATGAAAATCCTGAGAAAGAACCAAAGGAAATGCTAAAAATTAAAAATACTGTAACAGAAATGAAGAATGCCTTTAATGGATTCATTACTAGACTGGACATGGCTGAGGAAAGAATTGTTGATCTAGAGGATATATCAATAGAAACTTCCAAATCTGAAAAACTAAGAGAAAAATGACCAGAAAAGAAACTAGGATATCCAAGAACTATGGGACAACTACATAAGATATAGTATAGCATAATGAGAATACCAGATGGAGAAAAAAGAGAGAGGAGAAGAGTAGAATTGTTGAAACAATAATGGCTGAGAATTTCCCCAACTTAACATCAGACACCCGAGAAAATCAAACAGAATAATGCAGAAAAGAAAAGAAAAAGGAAAAGGAAAAACCACACCTATGCAAATCATATTCAAATGGAAGAAAATCCAAGGTAAAGAAAAAAATCTTGAAAGAAGCCAGAGGAAAAAACATCTTCCCAAGAGAGGAACAAAGATAAGAAGTATATCTGACTTTTCCTCATAAATTATGCAAGCAAAAAAAGAGTAGAGTGAAACATTGAAAGAAAAAACCCACCAGGCTAGAATTCTGTACCCTACAGAATTATCCTTCAAAAGTGAAGAAGAAATAAGGACCTTCTCTGAAAAACAAAAGTTGAGGGAATTTGTTACCAGTAGACCTGACTTAAAAGAAAGTGTTAAAAGGAGTTTTTTGAAGAGAAAGAAAATGATATACTTCAGAAATTTGGATCTATATAAAGGAAGAACATTAGAGAAGAAATAGGGAAAGTAAAAGCTTTTGCACAACAAAGGAAATCATTAACAGAACAGAGAGGCAACCTACAGAATGTGAGAGGATATTTACAAATGATATGTCTGACAAGGGGTTCATATCCAAAATATATAAAGAACTTATACAACTTAACACACACACAAAAATAAATAATCTGATTTTAAAAATGGGCAGAGGGCCTGAAGACATTTTTCCAAAGAAGATGTATAGATGGCCAATAGACACATGAAAAGATGCATGACATCACTAATCATCAAGGAATTGTAAATCAAAATCAAAATGAGATATCACCTTATACACATCAGAATGGCTAAAATAAAAAAGACAAGAAATAACAGGTGTTGGCAAAGATGTGGAGAAAAAGGAACCTTGGTGCACTGTTAGTGGGAAAACTTATTTTGCTAATTCTTAATTCATCTAACAGATAATGGTTTATTTAAAAAAATAGTAGCACCAATGTATTTGATTATGACAGTTTATGTATAAGTGAAATGAATAACAGTAATGATACATGGGACAAGAGGAAAGAATTAGGAATATTTTGCTATTATAAGAAAATATGCATGGTGTCATAAGAGAAAGAGAGGAAAACAGGCTGAGGTATTTTCCCCAATTAGGTCACCAGGGAAGTCCTCATATACAGGACTGATCACTTGTCAAAAAGCAGTATTTGAAACCCAAAGAAAGATTATGAAGAAGTGGTGGCTATTGGTCCAGTAGTTAAAAGTGATATGGTAAATGTGGGTAAATATTACTCCAGTATCTTTGAAATGATGTAGTATCATGGTATTATCCACACTGGAATAAACACTATAGTACCTGTTTCCTGATGAACTTGTGCAAAGAATCTCTAGGATATCTTATTGAACAAATGCTAGTTGGCAGCTATGTGTTTTAGGATTTTGGAAAATATTATTCCCTTGTCTTTGGCTTCCATTAATTTGTTGGTAAGCTAGAAATTAATTTCTGACTGTAGATTTTCATTCTCTTGTAGAAAATCTCTCTGTTCTTTTGGCCATTTTGCATATTTTCTTTGTTTTTCTTGGTCTATAATTTACTCTGTTCTTTCTAGGTATCTAGTTTGAGGATCATTAGTCTCCCTAAATCTAAGAATTGGTTTCGTTCATTAATTCTAGAAAATTCTCACCCATTATCTCTTAGAATACTACCTCGGCCCTGCCTACTGTCTGTATTATCTCCTTTCAAATCTGAGCAGAAGTATGTTTGTCCTCTTTATTTTCTCCCCCATCTTTTTTACCTCCATTTTATATTTCTATTTCTTTGTCTTTGAGCTGCCTTCTAAGTAGTTTCTTCAAATCCACCTTCCAATTCCGTAACACTCCCTCCAATTTTGTCCCACGTGCTGTTTAGCCATGTACTTCTAGACATTCTGTTAGGCTTCCTTCCCAATTTACCTTTTCATTTTTATTCTAAACTTCTCTAATTGTCAAAACTGTATTAAGGCATCTTATTGTATATTCTCTAATTGGTCACTCAAAGACCTTTGCAAATTCAATTCTGAAGTGTATTGATTCTCTGTCTCTCACATGCTGGTTTACTTCCTTCTGTGTTCTTTAATTTTTAATTCTGAGATCATATTGCTTTAATTTTTCCTGTATAAGTTTTAAAGGCATATATTTAAAATGTTTTCTTACAAATAAGATTGTGTTCACTACTAACTTAGGGTCACTTTAAATTAAATTTTAGATTTAACATTTTTAGGTCCACACAGGATCACCCCATTCCAAGAAAAGGGCAGTTTATAGCTTGGAATTCATATGAATGGTTGATTTTTGTTTTGCTTTATTTGTTTTCTTCTGCAGTTGACTCGGGGAGGATTTAGAAGCTTATTTACCTGAAGATGTCCTACTCCTCTCCTCCTTAGCACACATTTGCTTCAATACTTTTTTAATTTTTAAAACTTCTGAGGTTATGTCAATTTTGGTTCCAGTAGATTTTCCTAATTCCCAATTATTTAAATTAATGTTTTACAAAATATTTTATCTGGGATTTTTAAATATTCCTAATTGTAAGTTTTTGCCCTTATATCTTGTCTTATTATGTTTCTGGAGTTCATATTACAAACTCTACTCATGTCTAAGGACTAAAAATTTTATTCACTGAAAAATTCACTAACCTTTCCCATTCACTGCAAAATTCACTAGCCCTTTCTAAATGAATTTCAGAGTTAATTGTAGTGTTAATATAAGATGATGCTAATAAAGGAACCCAAGGAGGAAGAAGATAACACATGAGGTAATGATATCTATACCCAGAACAGCTAAACGAAATGATAGGGAAGATAAAATTCTGAAAAGAGCACAAGGCTTAACTTTATTTGAAAGATATTAATTTCTGACTGTAGATTTCCAATGGATTTTAGTGTTGTCTTCAAAAAACAATGTTATGCCAAGGAGACCAAATTGCCCCTTTGGTAATAATAGGTATATAGAAACATAGTTCAAATGCTGATTCTGGAAGAAGAAATGGTATGTAGACGTTTCCAGAATTGTAATAGGTGGCCCCAAGATCCAGAAAATAAAGAATATCAAAAGAATAAACACATACAAGGAAGAAGTAAGAAAAACACACAAGTAGAATTTCACAATTTTTCCTTTTACTTCATACATCATGCTTAGCTTATATTTATTCAAATATAATCAGAAAATGAAAAAACTCTCATTAAAACCCAGCATCAGTAGTTCCAGTCCAAGATGGTGACACAGGAAGACTCTGAAGTCATCTCCTCCACAGAACATACTAAATTGTGTCTATTTATGGGGGATTTCCTCCTGAAGAAGAATTAAGGGCTGACTAAATAGCTTCCACATAACAAAATATCTCTAAGAACAGCAAGAGAGACAGAGACATGGTAATGAAGGGAACCCCCACCCCGATGGATGATGCTGTGAACTGTAGTGAGGAGGGATAGTATTGAAGGACTGGGAACAGATTCCTCCGTCCTTGGCTACAAAAAAAAAAAAAAAATTAAAAAAGTCATGGTTTAGGGCGCCTGGGTGGCTCAGTTGGTTAAGTGACTGCCTTCAGCTCAGGTCATGATCCTGGAGTCCCAGGATCAAGTCCCACATCGGGCTCCCTGCTCAGCAGGGAGTCTGCTTCTCCCTCTGACCCTCCCCCCTCTTGTGCTCTCGCTCTCTCTCATTCTCTCTCTCAAATAAATAAATAAAATCTTTAAAAAAAAAAAAAGTCATGGTTTAAAGAGCAACTAGCTTACAAAACAGCCAGCCGTAGAACTCTGCCAAAACATAGAGGAGCTGCTAGAACTCTCTCTGGGTCAGAGGGACTGGAGAGTGACAGGATTTACACTTCCCCTCCACCTTAACATCGTGAATGGGAGCAGAGCCCGGGGCCCCAGTGCTGGCCTGCCACTTCATTGAACACTGGGTTCCTTAGCCCATACCAGTCCTGAGTGCCCTGGGGCACACAAAAAAGGTTTGAAAAAACAACTAGCATATAAAAAAACCAACCCTAGAAACCTGCCTGATGGCAAAGGAGCTACTGGAACTCTCTTTGGGTGGGAGGGGCTGACGGAGATGGCCTATGCTCACTCTTCACCTTAAAAGCACAGAACAGTGCTCAGTCTGGGTGCCCTAATTGGCCCCAGTGAGTCCTGGGCCCCTAGCCCACACCAGCCCCAGCCATCCTACCAAGGTGGTCACAGGAAGTGCACAACGGGACCCTTTCTTGTTAGTGCTCACTACAGTTCTAGCCTTCACGTCAAGGTGACACAGGTACAAAGCACCCTGAGCACTCCAGGCCCATACCACTTCAGCTTCAGACATCTGGCTAGGACACCCCTGGTGGAGAGAGCTCGGGAACTTCCTGGTTGACTGCTTCAGCTTCAGCTGTTCTGCTAGAGTGCCCTCAGTGCTTAGAACTCTGGGCCCCCTGGCCTGCACCCACTTCAGTTTGAGCTATCCTGCCAGGGTGCCCACTGCAGAGAAAGCCCTGGGATCTGCTGGCCCTCACCCCACTCAGCTCCAGCCACCCAGCCAGAGCACTGTCTTAATGGAGAGAGCCCCAGAAGACCCTGGATAACACCCACTTTACCTTCAGCTCTTCTGCCTAAGTGCCGAGACACTCTGGCTTGCACCCACTTCATCTTTAGCTGTCCTGCCAAGGTAGCTCTATGTGGAGAGCCCCAGAACTCTCAGTCTACACCAGTAGCAGCTCCAGCCAGCCAGCAAAAGGCACCAAAGACCCACAGTCTACACAGGTGGCAATCATACAAGAGACCATTCCTTCAAGTTTAAGAATGTTCTGTCTAATCCATAGAAGCAAACACAGAAAGTCAAACAAGATAGAGAGACAGAGGAATGTGCTCCAGAAGAAAAAACAAGACCAAAACCTCAGAAATAAATCTACATGATTGATAGATCTCTAATTGTTTTCTGATTTCATTTAAGAGTAATATGGGAAAAGATATGGGGGGTGTGAGATAGAGATTCAGGTAAAATGTGATGGTTTGCATATAGATATTTATTCCCATTTCTTCATAAAGCACAATTAGCAAAGTAGAAAAATCAGTGTCATATAAAAAAGAGAGAAACTGGAGGAGAATAGACACTTAAAAGGTTAAGTCAGAAAAGCATTATGCAGAGGGCAAGCTCCAGCACTGGAATCAGGACTTGAGCGACATTCAGAGTAGCAAGTGTGAGATCCCCATCCTTCTCCCTTCACCTGTTCTCATAAAAGTGGCAGTCAGGCTTGTGAACTGCTCAGCCCCAAAGAAGGGCCCATAGATACACTGAAATGAGGATATCCTTTGGGTTGGTCTTGGTATGAAGTCCTGTGCCCGGGCCCTGTCAAGGACAAAATTTCCAGTCAGCCTTTTTAGAAACTTACTCTTCCATATATTGGATAAATCAGGAGTGCCAGGATGCAGACCCAAACAAGGAAACTGTCCCGACAGACAACAACACATGTCAGGAGACAATAGAGACATGTCTTCAAATTATGAGAAAAAAATATTTTCAACCTGGCATTTATGGCCATACTGTGAGGAAGCATAAAGACATTTTTAGCAACGCAAGATCTCAAAGCATTTATCTCTTGTGTCCTCATTCTCAATAATTCTTTAAAATTCTAATTGAGAGTTATGGATCTGAGTGATTAAAAATGGGAGAAGCATTGGGAACTCATTGTGTGATGAAGTCTGACTATCAGCAGCTACCCATTAGGAACAGGAGCCAAACCAACTATTTGACTGGAGCTGAAGGCTGGAGAGCAAGAAAGTGCTGCCTCCACAGGGAAACATAAAAAAAGGAATTCATGAAGTATTGATTTGCACATGCTGAGGAAATAATTTTGGTTCTACTGGAAATCTGGGGGATGATCCGATGAAGCCAGCAAAAATAAATTTAAATGTTGGGGCAAAAATAAACTTAAATGTTGTAAGTTTAATGAATGCAAAAAAAAACATATTTAGGTAGGAATGTTTAGACCATATCCCATTTAGCAGTTACGTTATGGCTAATGGGAGAACAAGCATTTAGATTCAGCAGACTAGCTCTTGAATTCTGACCCACCCACTTATGAGCAAGGTAATTTAAATCAATTCCTTGAACCACTGAGTCTCAGTTTTATTGCCTGTAAAAGGTGATGTTAATGTCTGTCTCGAAAAGAATGCAGTGATGATTAACTTAGCAAAGGTATATTCAGTATTTAGAACAAGACATGAAAAATAGAAAATATATTTGATAAAACAAGATAGGAAAATCGATCAATAACTGATAGAAAGATTATTTCCCCAAAAAAGCAACCTCATTTAAAAACCACAGATTTCCCCAAGAATGGTTCAATTGCCTCTGTTAGCCTTTAGAGAAGATAATTATATAAGTAAATTACTAACAAACAGAGTAGAATGCATTTAAATTAGTAATAACAACTCTAAATAAAGCAGAAAAAATCAAATTGAGATTTTTAGAAACAGGAATTTGGCCAAAAAAATTACATATTATTAAAATATGTGAAGTATACCTGCAAAATTTGGATGGAATAACATTTATTATAATGTTAAACATGTATTATTGTTATTCCATCCAAATTTGGATGGAATAACAATAATACATGTTTAACTGTTTAACAACAACTGCTCACAGCCACATGTTGAGTGGTACCATGCCCTAAATTGGGTTCCAGGAAGAGAGTTTCATTTTCAGTGGTGCCACATTTTCTTTATCATTCATCCCTCCATGGACACTTAGGTTATTTCCATGCCTTGGCCATTGTCAATAATGCTGCAGTGAACATCAGAGTGCATGTATTTCTTATAGGGAGCTATTTCATTTCCTTTGGGTATGTATCAGAAGTGGGATTGCTGGATCGTATGAAAGTCCTACTTTTAATTTCTTGAGAAACCACCATATTGTTTTCCATAGTGGCTATCCAAATTTACATTTCCACTAATATTGCACCAGGGCTCCTTTTACTATTCATCACCAACACTTGTTATCTGTTGCCTTTTTAGAGCAAACATCCTAAAGAGGTATAAAGTGATGTCTCGTTGCGGTTTTGATTTGGATTTTCTGATGATGAGTGATTTTGAGCATGTTTTCAGGTATCTGTCAGCCATTTGTACGTCTTCTTTGGAAAAGAGCCTGTTCAGGTTCTTTGCCCATTTCTTAATTGGGTTATTTGGTTTATTGGTATTGAGTTGTATGAGTCCCTTACATATATTGGATACTGACCCTTTATTGGATATACAGTTTGCAAGTATTTTCTCCCATTCTGTATGTTGCTTTTGCATTTGTTGTACAGAATTTTTCACTTGTTATTTTTGGTTTTGTTTCCTGTACTTTTGGTGTCAGATTAAAAAAAAAAAAGTCATTGCCAAACCAAATAATAACACACACCCACTCACCCACCCACCCACACACACACTAAAAACTAGAAATCATTTGAAAGAGATATTTAGATAGTAATTCAACAAGGTCATCACTATATTATCAGAACTACTTATTCATTCCTATTCTGAAAATCAAATGCAGTTTTTATTATTTTTTAATGTAAAGACAAAGAAATTTTTACTATAAAATTTGGTTTTCAAAGTAGTTTAAATTCATATTCAGTAGATTAACTTTGTTCTATCCACTAAGATAAATACTTCCTTTCTGTTTTCTCCACGTGGTTTTCCAAGTATTTAAGGTCTTACTTAGCTTTCAGAAGGCTATTACCTTTCTTGGTATGATAGACAATTTCCAAATATTTTGGTCATTTTCATAGATTTAAGTAGGCCCAATTGAAATACACATTCTTATATATCTTCTGAGATAATAACAGAATCTTGCTATAGTCTGTCTCTCTCTGACACTACAGAGAATCCAGTGGATATCAGCACTGGAAATGAAATCTTTTAACTGAGCCAAAATAGACTGTTTCCTTGAAAGTCATTTTAAGAAACAGTGTTCTCTGAAGCAGAACATTCTGGAATATTATGTCCCTCAAAGCATTTGGGTCCTTTAGCTTAAATGTGTATCTCATCATAAACCATTACCTACCTTGAAATTCCAGAGTGCAAAAATCTGTTGCTTATAAATAGCATATTTATATGTTAAATATCTGCAGCTCATGGACCTTCATTCCTTTTTTATTCTTATTGCCCTGAAGACAATTTCTAAAATGATTTTAGAGATACCGAGTAGTAAATGAGGTAGTCCTAAGAAAGAGCATACAGTGGAAGCAGTTTAGTTAGAAATGTCCCAAGCAATCATTTGGTTTTATATGTGTGCTCCAAGGTAGGTTAAGATGGAACAAAGGAATGAAAGCTTGCTCTCTCACCTGTAATTAAAATGATAAGATCTCAGAGCTTTATGGAATAGAATCATATGGCAATTAAATTACTGAGAAAAATATAGTATGCTCTTTGTGACCAGACAACATCTATCGCCACTATAATGCAGATTTTGATCTAACATTTTATTTCTATGTAAAATTTTATAAAATAAAAAAAATATATTGCCAATTTACATAGTAGTTTCATAATTTATACATTTTAGTATATATCGATTTGTCAACGGCCAGTACTTAACTTTGTATCTTGCTTTCCAACTTATTAAATAGTTCAGAATAAAAACAAGAGTTAACGAACACTGTGTTCTTAACATAAAGGTTTGAAATAATGTAACTTTCTCTCGATGAAAATAAATAAGGGAAATCTCATGTCTATGATCTATGGCCTGAGACATTTACTATGGTTTTATCTTGAAATAATTTAATGGGTTACTGTGTCTACTTCAATAGCTGCCTTGAGGCTTCGTTTGTTTGTTTGTTTGTTCAAATAGCTCTCATCCATCAAAAAGGACAGGCAGAGTCAGGCTCATTACAGCCTTAGCTGATTTTCTAAAGTAACATTTTAGTCTGTTTAACATTACAAACAAACTTTCAAAATTCTTAGCTATTAGCACTAATTTTTCTTAGGAAGATTAAGAGAAAATTGAAGACTTTTTAACAGAGAAATGGCAACCTTTTGTGGAAGAATTTTTTTTATTTGTTCCTCATTGTAAACTCTACTGTTTATAATATTTTAATTAAGATTGTTTTGAAATTTAGGTAGATTTGTGTGTGTGTGCTTCTGAATATAAATATAAATGTGCATATACATCTGAATATAATATATATATATATTCTGAATATAAATATAAATGTGCATATACATCTACATATACAACCACAGCATAGAAATATTTTTACATGTGAAAGATAACTATGCACATAAGTGTAAATATATATAATATAAAAGTATTTTTTACATATAAAATACCTTAAATGGATTTTGGGCTAAAGAAATATGCCTTTTGTTCAAAGATTTCACTGAAATCTTTCATGTAAAATTTTTCTAAAACCCTGAATTAAATGCAACTTCATTCTTTCTAAGGATTAGGCTTTCTGTTCCACCATCTTGCTGATACCACCACTATATAAATTTGAAGAGGCTTTGCATTTTTATTGTATTTCCATCTTTGATTATTTCTTTTTTTTTTTTTTTTTTTTTATTTGCGAGAGAGACAATGAGAGACAGAGAGCATGAGAGGGAGGAGGGTCAGAGGGAGAAGCAGACTCCCCGCCGAGCAGGGAGCCCGATGCGGGTCTCGATCCAGGGACTCCAGGATCATGACCTGAGCCGAAGGCAGTCGCTTAACCAACTGAGCCACCCAGGCGCCCCTGATTATTTCTTTATAAAAAACACTTGGAAAGAGAAACTGAAGGCAAGACTTTATTTTCAAAATGTTTTTGAATTTACTCGGGTTGATCGTATTCATTTGTTTTTATGAAGAAACATACCAAGTTTCTTGTTTGTTTGCCGTTCTTAGTCACAAAATTTGTAGTATAGGACGTAGTGTATTATATCATTTTGGTCTCCACATATTCTTTTGTGTAGCATCCTATACATTGAGAGAAAGTTTCCCAGACTGAGGTCTGTGAACAAAGTTCAGTCAGTGACCTGGAGTGCGCATGACTTCAAATATGCATGATGAAGCCTGGGCCTATCAAAACTGCTTTAAAGCCACTTAACTTCAAAAGGAATCAATTTATATGCAAAGTCACCTTTCTGTAGTTGAGGGACGCAAAGTTAAGAGATTCTTATTCTTTTAATTTTTTACTGATGTCACAAAGGTCAGTTCTAAATCTCCCATCCAAAAACATAATATTTTAGTTTTATTTGCCTTGCCTGATCAGTTGTCCAAATGGTAATGTTGGAATCCTATGTCTTTTCCTCTTGGTAATTTTCTTAATTATGATTGATTTTATATTTTGAATTTTTGTACAGCTCCCAGAAAATGTTTTAGCAATTGAGTATTTTTTAAAATATACCCCAAATCCATAAATAAATTATCTCCCTCTTCTGGAACAATGTAATCATTCAGTGCATGAGACAAATGTCAAATGTTTGTTTTTATTCTTTTACTCTTTGCTGGTTGGAAGGGTAATTGCAAACAAAACAAAACAAAGTCTAACTTCCTTCTAGATATTCCATGTAATTTCCTTTTTCTTTGGTCCTGCAGAATGATCATTTTAATATACTTTTTTCCTCACTTACAGATGATAATACATATTTATTTTAGAAAATCCAGACAATGAAGAAAAATGTAATAATCCTACAATATTATCCAAAGTCCCATCACTCAGACAACCTCTGAGAACATTTTGATATAGGGATTTTCAGTTTATCTTTCCATTAAACTACACACAGTTCTCATAAAATTGAAACCATAGTGCATTACTTTATATCTATATTCTGCTTTGTTCATTCAACATCATAACATGAGAACTTATCCTTCTCTTTAAATGTGTTATGATAACATATCTTATACTATTACCACAGAATTTAATTAACAATCTTTTATTATTGGATTCTGATGTTATTTTATAATTTTAACTTCTTTATAGCAAATTACAGCTCATAAATCATCATGTGCATATTCTATTATAACCTTAACTATATTCTCAGACATTAAATTATTGAGTCAAAGTACATGAACACTTTTAAGGATACCAATATAACATGTCCCACACACACATATACATGTAATAACATAATTTTATCAAGAAATTAGTCATTTCATCACCCTCCACTGAACACTAAAAATGACAAGGCACAGTGAGTTTAGAAATGAGACCTAAATGAGTTCAAAATGTGTAACAGATTGATCTACAAACTAGCTAAATGTGGGGTGTTAATTTGCTTCTAAACTTCTTAGCAAGCAAGGACAAAAGGGTGACGTTATTGGTGATGTTACTTGATGGATATTGAACAGTACTTCTTTAGACAGCAATCCTCCTAATGGAGGAGGATTAATAATTTATATTACTTATAATATATAAAATAAAATTCATAATTTTTATGATCATTTACTATTTATATAAGCATATCTTTATGTTTTTTTTTTAATTTTATTTATTTATTTGACAGAGAGAGAGCACAAGTAGGGAGAGTGGCAGGCAGAGGGAGAGGGAGAAGCAGGCTCTCTGCTGAGCAGGGAGCCGGATGTGGGACTCGATCCCAGGACCCCAGGATCATGACCTGAGCCAAAGGCAGCCACTTAACCGACTGAGCCACCCAGGCGCCCCATTGGGTATTTTTTTTTTAATGTGCATATAGGGTGCTGACAACAAGTCAAAATTCACTTCTATAAAAGTAATTATACAGAGGGTCAATGTGATTTGTTCAAACTATTCACTTGCTTCTGGTCTCCAAATGAAAATATGTGAAAAAGTAAATTTTAGAGTACAGTGTAAATCCAGATGTATTTTTTTCAAAAACTTTGCTTTGAAAAGTGTATCTCAACTGGGCTTTCATTACATAATGAGTGACAGAGTGTTGGAGATTATACACTATGTATCCAACGGAATCACAGAACAAACTTGCTTATAGGTTTCTGTGTGTGTGTGTGTGTGTGTGTGTGTGTGTGAAGTTTAGGGAGAGGGATGATACTAAGAAAACATGTACAACTCAAAAACACCTGAATTATATTCTTTTAATACCCAGAAAGTAATTACATGTACCTAAGACAAAGACTAGAAAATGAACATCTTTTTTTAAAGCAGCTGGGTTTTGGTCATAGACTCCAGGATGGAAACAATGACTTAGGGGGCACATTTTCCTAAGATAGAGGTGTTGTAGGAGTTTAGAAGCCAGAGAATTAGCTGGTCATTTGTTTTTTTCTCATGCTCAGCTGACTTGAATTTTCTCTCTTAAAATACTGTTATTTCTTGTGAATAAAAGAGTAAATGTTACAATTCTTAGACTCACCTGCCCTGGGCCTTCTCTATCAGTTGCATCTATAATTTGTGTATAGCTTTTATCTTTTAACGGTGCAGTTGGCCTTCAGTTCCTTCAAAAGATTATCGGGTAATTTAGAAACCAATAAGAAAGAAAAGAAAATAATACCAGAATATCAGCAGTATTTTACATGATCAGAAGTTCTTACCTGACTATTCGCATGGTACAGAGTCCAGATGAACAGAGATGTAGTTAAGATTACTTTCTATGAAATCAAAGGTCAATAAAAAGCCAGTAACTTTGGTATTATTCTTGATATATGCAATGTTCCAAAATAATAGATTTGTCTGAAGCTGTTCATCCCCCCATGTGTGTGACACCATGCATACTCATTATTTAAAAAAAAAAGGCAGCAATTAATTTTTTTGGCATAAAAGAGGATAAGAAAACATAAGATTCTTTTAATTAAAAAAGGAGGAAAAGATGTTTATATATCTTTTAAAATTGTATACATAACTTTACAAATTTGAATATCACGCATGATGATTAATTAAGGGGAAAAATTTCCTTAGAGAGTAAAGGTTACCTTCCAGGGGAAATTCAAGGGCGAGTATTTTATGATTTCTTCATGCAGAAAAAAAAAATGATGATAGTCTTGTGTATAAGGGTTCATTTTCTAAGACTGGTAAATTATTTCCTCCAACATGCTTTCATTATTTAAAATTCTATTTCATCCACCAGAGTCAACCACTCTTTCCTCTTTTGTATCTGTCTTGCATTTCTCTCACAAGCAGCTGCTAATTAGGAGAGGCTGTGGTCTCAGGGCTCTGTACAAAATCCCATTTCTTAGCGTTGGGTGAAACAGTGGAACATGAAGGGAACAAAAGACTTTTAAATTGAAAAAAGAATTAAAAATGGATTATAGGGGGAATATAATATTTTGCTTCCACATAAGTTTTTCAAATATTTTATAATTAGTTTACCTTTCAATTTTTTTTTCATCAGTGAGAGTAAAGTGAAAGAGACATAGTAAGCAAACTATTGACATAAACACAAGCAACAATCTGGAACCAAAATTTCAGCTAACCTCAACAAACTGTATACCATGAAATGAGAGAAGGAAATAATTCTACACTTTTTTTAGTTTGATTTTTTATTTTTTACAAGATTTTATTTATTTGAGAGAGAGAGTGAGCGAGAGAGAGAACATGAGCTGGAGGAGAGGGAGAAGGAGAAGAGGGTCCCCTGCTGAGCAGGGAGCCTGATGCTGGGCTGGATCCCAGGACCCTGGGATCATGACCTGAGCTGAAGTCAGACGCTTAACCAATCGAGCCACACAGGGACCCCATTTTCTACATTTTCCTCTTTTGCAGCCACTGAATAGTTCTTCATAGTGTTAGAAAATACAGATTGATAATTATTTGTAAAATAAGAAGGGTGCCCATTAGGAAAATAAAATAGCATACAAAATGCAAAAATTAGCTTAAAAATAAACTGTAGTCTAGCAAAAACTGAGATATGGAGAAAGAAAAAGTACAAAATATATATAAGATTTAAAGTAAGACCAAATTAAGGTGCATATATTTTGTTTAAGGAGATAATTTCTGGGGTGCCTGGGTGGCTCAGTCAGTTAAGTGTCAACTCTGGATTTCAGCTCAGGTCATGATCTCAGGGTCATGAGGTAGAGCCCTGTGTCAGGCTCCCTGCTGGGCACGGAGCTTGCTTAAGATTTTCTCCCCCTCTCCCTCTGCCCCTCTCCCCCTCTGTGTGTGTGTGTGTGTGTGTGTGTGTGTGCAAGTGCATGCACACTCTCTCTCTCAAATAAATAAATACATCTTTTTTAAAAGAAGATAATTTGTTTGAAAAAGTAATTTAAATAAGGCCAGAGCCACATGTCTTATGTGACAGTTATATTTAAGGAATGGAAGATTAACATGAAGGGGTAAGAGGACATATTTGGTATATAAGGACCCAGGAGACATAGCCCCCATAGTCTTGTTCACCCATAAAACAAAGCCAAAGAAAAACAAAATAAAATGAGACAAAGCACAACAAAACAAAATAAAAGATTGTATTTTAGCTCCAAAGTTTTGAGAGAAGTTCTCTCTGGTTTGTCGGAATATACTAATGTGTGTTTCTTTTCTACTTAGGATACTTTATACTCTGAAAGCTTTAAGTTTACCTGCATAGGTAGATACTTACATTCTAAAAATGAAGGAACTAAAGAAGAAAGAGAGAGAGAAAAGGAGGGAAGGTAGATTTGAATGTCCCAATAATAACTAACATGTATGGGAGAAGTCTTTCTAAGAGTCTAGTTTTCAAAATTGAACATTAATTTGATGGTGGATCAAGGGAACAAGAGAAACAAGTCAAAAGCATTCAGTTTGACATAATGTCCAGTCACCTAATTTGTGGCTGGGTTTGCTTAAACTCCTGCATTTCAAGTAAAGATGAGTTTAAGGTAAAGAGGAGTTTAAGAGGAGCCCAAACATGGGGAACACATGGTAAATCAGACATGGTAATGCAAATAATTCATATAAATGACATTATTCAGTTCTGTTAAAATTAAATCTAGTTAAAGTTTATGAAATGCATAAAACTTGTTTCGTGCCTTAGCTTTGGCATTTCAGAATTCTGCGTTGTTCCTTTGTCATCCCACATTCTCAATAAAACCCTTCAACATCTGAATCTAATTCTGTTTTACTTTTTTTATATTAAACAAATTAGATAATCCATTAAACAAATGGGAAGAAATAGCATTGATGATATGTTGCACTTGCATTATGAAGTTAATTGGATTAACTAAATTAGCTCTTTTATATTCAGGCCTGCATATGTTTTTAATGTTTAAAGCAAGAAATGATTGGGAGAACTCACATTTCTGGGATTTTCGCTCTTCATTAAAAAGCAGAGGTCAGTAATGCATTTATTCCCTAAGCCTCAAATGCGACCATATACCATTAACAAGGTCAAAGTTGAAAGAAAGAAAGAAAGAAGAAAGAAAGAAAAGGAAGAAAGAAAGAAAGAAAGGAAGAAAGAAAGAAAGAAAAAGAAAGAAAGAAAGAAAGAAAGTGAAGCTAGAGAACAGAATAGAAAAAGAAAGGAATCATGGACATTTCAATAACTCATAGTCCTACAAACCAATCTAATCTCATTTAGATTAGAACAACAACAATGCAACAAAAGTATCATGGACCTCTTGGTGCAGCCTCAAGATACCATGATGCTCTCAGGTAAGATCTCATTGGGATCATGGAAAAACCCAAGGTCCAGATTTCTCTGTACGAGGAAAAGATTTTGCTTGAGAATAAGATCCTACTCAGGAAATATTGCATACCTTGCCTTGAGGAGCAGAACAACCTTAAATTCAAGCTCCCTGAACCTTAACAATTGTGGTTGTTCCAATGACTCAGCCAAAGTTTCCCAGCCAGATTAATGCTAGAAATTTCAACTTCAGGGTGAAAGGTGGTACATCCTGTTACCCACTGGGAATGCTCAGTTATCATTTTAGTGTCATAGAGCTCAATGCATTATGAAGTGGTACTTTCTTCAATACGTAGATTATCCATAATATTAAGTGTGTTCTATAACAGGTCTGATTCTAAAATTTGTATCATAATATTTGGGTTTTTTTTTTACATTCAGAATCAAAAATTGATTTTGGAATGCATTCATTCTGATTTTCCAGTAAGTGGCAAATTGTGAATGTCTTTGAGTATATAGTTCTTGATTTAAAGAAGTTAGTCATCACTAAGTTCTGCCAATTCCTGTAACAGGAAAAGGGTGAAGATCTTATGGTGTGCAATACTTTCATTTTATTATTATGATGGCAAGATTCAATAAAGTTTGGTGACAAAGACTTATTTTGACTTTTACAGAGAAAGGTAGCATAATTATATTACAAATTATATATAATACAAATTATACCACCTTAGATTTGGCTAAAAATTCAGAAATTAACATATCAGTCACAGTTGTAAATAATCAACAAGAGTTTAGGAATTCAGAATTCATCAAGTACACTTCTCTATTATAGATAACTGTTGGCTTTTGCTGAATAATTTTCACTTAGTATATGTGTATATCATATTTCCCAGTTGCATTTACACAGATGATTACTTTTATTTAATAACACATAAGATATGTGTATCTTGAAAGAAACATCTTAATTACATTATTTTTACCAAAATACTGAAATTTATAACAAATTGGGGTTTTTCTTTAACTTTCCAATGTCATATATATATATATATATAACAGGTTATTTATATACATATTAACCTGGGTTATGTCTGCACAAAAATATAGTGCTGTGTAGGTAATAAGAAGAGAATACTAATTACTCCCATCTTTGTACCCTCAAACTAATCACATGCTGCACTGAGCACAAGGATCAGGAAACTCTTCTTCGAAACTAGGAAACGCCTATAAACAAAATTTCATTTATAAGAAAGCCAGCCAAATGTTTTGTAAATAAGCTAAATTAAGGAATATGCTAAGAGAGGATGCAACCCTCTTGGGTCATGAGAGGAATAGACAGAGCATGTTTCCACATACATGTGGGACAGATATCCTCTGAGGCAAAATCAGTGACCTCCTCACCTTAGATTAAACAGCATGGATAAGTTACAGTAGCCTCCCTGAACCTCACACCACAGATTTGTAGAAGACAGGAAAGCAAAAGTGTAGCTACACAATATTTGCAAACAGCTGACTGAGAAAAGTGTAGCATCAGAAAAGAGTGTCAGCAGAAGTGACATGTGTCCAAACCAAAACCTAGATAGGTTTTTGATGCAAAATGTTGAGAAAATTCCAAAAAGCACAAGGAGGAAAATTATTCTAAAAAATGGAAGAAATTAACTAAATTTTGTTAATTTCTTCCATTTTTTTGGAATTTTCTCAACATTTTGCATGACAAACCTATCTAGGTTTTGGTTTGGACACATGTCACTTCTGCTGACACTCATATACATATATATATATGTATATATATATATATATATATATATACTTGGGGATAATCAATAACTTTTCAATATTGATTAAATTCACCAATAAACCTATGTGGGGTCACTCTATTTACCAATATTCTTTCAGTTAGTGAGGGAATTTCAGTAGTATTTATATGTCTTATACAGTTTTTAAGCTTTAGCTTTAGTTTTTATAGTTATTTTATAACTTAGTTATTAGGAATGATATACTTTCCATTATGTTATTATTTATGTGTACACACGTTTCCTGTGTGTGAAAGAAAGGGCATAGAGACACTCTGATAAGGATCTGTGGGAAGACTCCTGTTCTCCTTAGTGAAAGTGTCAGCATACTAGCTTGGCCAATCATCACTGAACACTGGCAAAGCACCAATCTCTGCATTTCATAGAGAGTGTGGAAATGGGTTTCCTGTGGACCATGACCATGAGGCAGATCATGAGGCAACTCTGACTCCCTGGTGCAAACTTGGGGAAGAAATGCTGCTAGCCCAGGCTGTGGACACACCAGAGCAGTGCAGAGAAGCTGCCTCTCCTTGAAAGGGGTACACGTCTCCAGCACCTTCCCCCCCACCTCTCCGCTAGCTTATTCCAAACTTACCTTGTTGGAGGCACTAACCAAGCGTGTATGTCCTTAGCGATATATCTCTGTATTGTCTACCCTTTACATTCTGAAGCCAAGGATTTTACACTTAACTTTGAGGTACGACTAAAAAGAAAACAGTGCGGAAGCTACATTTGGTTTCGGTCCCAAATACAGTGTGTGAAGTTAAATTCATGTTATAAAATTTTATTTTTAAATTAATTTTAATTACATAATTAATACATAAACAACTAAGCAAACACATGTAAATAAACACAAGACTCACTGTAGAGGATGGATAATTCTCTTTGGACTTCCAACTCAATTCCAGTCCCCTGTGTTCTGGAGCTGATCGTACATATTAATTTCATGTGCTGTTTTCAGACATATTTCTACACATATATGTATTTGTATGAACTATATGGTATTGTTTCGAGGGTCTTTTTAAGGCACATATTATATATTGTATTATATTATTCCTTTTGTCTTACAATGTAGCTTGGTGAGGTATCCAAGAGACTTTATATGGATCTAGCTATCTTTATATTCAACTGCGGAAAAGTATTCCAAAGTATTAATATACCACAATTTCTGAAACCATTCTCTTGTTAAGGTGTATGTTGGTTATTTCTAAATTTTTTTGCTATTAGAACTCTTCAATGGTTGTTATTGTTGGTGCCTTTTTGTGTAGCTGTAAGACTCTTTGTAAGATGGATATCTAGAAAGTAAGTTGTGGGGGCAAATATATTCACCCTTCCAAATTATTCATCAGAAAGGCTGTACCAATTTATTCTTTCATAAATCAAAACTTGATATCATCAAACTTCAAGTTGTCCTATTTTCACAATGAAAAATAATATTTCAGGGATGCCTGGGTGACTCAGTCGGTTAAGCATCTGCCTTCGGCTCAGGTCATGATCCCAGAGTCCTGGGATCGAGTTCCGCATCAGGCTCCCTGCTCCGTGGGGAGCCTGCTTCTCCCTCTGCCTCTGCCTCTCTCTCTCTGTCTCTCATGAATAAATAAATAAAATCTTTAAAAAAAAAGAAAAATAATATTTCAGTGTTATTTTAATTTCTAGTGAGATTGAGATCATTTCATATATAAATTAGTCATCATGCTTTCTATTCTATATAAATCTTTCCTTATTTTATATCTCAACTTTTTGTATTAATTTATAGAAACTCTTTATATAATTTGAATGTTTATCATTTGCCTATTATATATTTTAAGTATATGTCCCCAAATCTTTTATTTGTTTTGAATTTGTGGAGGCTTTTGCTGCACAAATGGCTTAATTTAGTTAAATTTTGAATTATTTTCTCATTTTTTAATATTTTATTTATTTATTTATTGAGAGAGAGAGGGAAAGCGTGCATGATTTGGGGGAAGGACAGGGGGAGAGGGAGAGAGAGAATCTCAAGCAGACTCCACGCTGAGTGCAGAGCCCGACGTGGGGCTCAAATCTCACAACCCTGAGATCACGACCTGAGCTGAAATCAAGATCAAGAGTCGGTCTCTCTCTCTCTTTTTTTTTAAAGATTTTATTTATTTATTTGACAGAGACACAGCGAGAGAGGGAACACAAGCAGGGGGGATGGGAGAGGGAGAAGCAGGCTTCCCCCTGAGCAGGGAGCCCGATGCGGGGCTCGATCCCAGGATCCTGGGATCATGACCTGAGCCGAAGGCAGACGCTTAACGACTGAGCCACCCAGGTGCCCCAATTTTGAATTGTTTTCTGTTATGGTTTAGTTTTACTATTTAAGAATGACTCTCACTAGGGATGCCTGGGTGGCTCAGTCAGTTAAGCATCTGCCTCTTGCTTTCAGCTCAGGTCATGATCTCAGGGTCTTGAGATCTTGAGTTCCATGCTGACTGTGGAGCCTGCTTGGGATTCTCTCTCTCTTTGCTCCCCCCATCTCCGCTCACGCTCTCTCTCTCATTCTCTAAAAAAAAAAAATGACTTTCACTACCCATGAGAACCTGTATTTGTGTATTATGTAAATAATCTATGTTTCTCTATTACATTTTATACAAACGTATTTTATCTACATACATGTATATGGTATTTGTGTACATTTTCTCTTCCCTATAAATTTAGATTCAATTTGCCACTTTTTAAAAAAAATCTTATTGAAATCTTGATTTCTATTGCACTGAATTTATAGATAAATTTAGAGATAATTGAGTCTTTGCCTGTTGTGTTTTCTCATCTATACACATGCAGTAGCTCTCTGTTCACATATCCTCCACAAGGTCTAGTGTACTTCAAGTTAACTTCCATAAGTTATAATATTTGTTTCCATTGTATATGGAATTTTTTCTTATGTTGTGTTTTCAAACTAGTCATTTTTTATATATGGTGAGGCCATTCATTTTTCAAGGTTTCCCCTTACCTGCCCTCTTGTTGGACTCTTACTGTTTTAAATAATTCACTACTTGATTTTTCCAAGGTCAAATCAGTAATTTTAACAACAGTTTTCTCCTTTATATTCAAATGTTTATGTATCTTCTTTTTTCTTAAAATAATATTTTGTTTCCTAGTAGCTTAAGGAAAATGTGAATATTACCAGTGGTTTTGAGGGCATAAAGATAAAAAATTGGCTTGTGAAAAATAAAAAGGAAGTATAGTTAAGATACTGGAGGCTTGTAGTTATGTGCCTAATCTGATTAAATGTGTGTTATCGAATGTAAGGCAACATGGTTCTGTTTCTTCTTTGAAAGCACTGAGTCAAATTTTATAATTCTATTTCCAATTACAGTGGACCATTTTTTGCTTGCTTGTTTCAAGTTTATGTTTAAATTCTAGTTAACATGTAGTTTAATATTGGTTTCAGGACTAGAATTTAATGAGTCATCACTTACATATAACCCCCAGTGCTTATCACAATTGTCCTCCTTAATACCCATCACCCATTTAACCCATCCCCCACCCACTGCCCCTCCAGCAACCCTCAGTTTGTTCTCTGTAGTTAATAGTCTCTTATGGTTCCCCCCTCTCTCTCTTTTTCTTCCTTCCCCTATATCCATCTGTTTTGTTTCTTAAATTCTACATATGAGTGAAATCATATGGTATTTGTCTTTCTCTGACTGATTTGTTTCACTTAGCATAATACACTCTAACTCCATCCATGTCTTTGCAAATGGCAAGATTTCATTATTTTTTTATGGCTGAGTAATATTCCATAATTACTGTTGACCCTTGAACAACATGGGGATTAGGGGTGCGACCCTTTATGTAGTTAAAATCTATGTATAACTTTTAATTTCCTCAAAATTTAAGTACTAAGAGCCTATTGTTGGCCAGAAGTCTTACCAATAACTGAAACAGTTGAATAACACATTTGTTGCGTATGTATTATACACTCCTTCTTATAATAAAGTAACCTGGAGAAAATTGCTATTTAGAAAACTGAAAGGAAGAGAAAATACATTTACAGCACTATACTGTATTTATTGAAAAAATCTGTGTATAAGTTGACCCATAGAGTTCAAACCCATGTTGTTTGAGGGTCAACGATAATACCATTTGGATATTTTCTACTTTGCTATTACAATACTTTCTATCAATCTGCCCACCACACAACAAAAGAAGATGCAAATGGATGAGAAGAGGAAATCATAATGAAAAATAGCACATATGTCTATTTTGTTCATATTAAGACATGTAAAACACAATATTTCAAATTGTTAGTGTTTAAAATTAATTTTAGGACTATATAATAGACTATATAAATATGGAATAAAATAAATTTCAACTTCTCACCTCATTCTATGTTGCAAGAGTGCAGTTTATTAGAAAAAAAATTAACCTTTAACAATAAATGTTTATATATTTTAAAATATACTCAATATAATTGCATGTACATAGAATGATTTGTGAAATAAGAATAAGTGTTAATGAGTATGTGGGAAAATGGGAAGTCTCATACACTGTTGGTGTACAGTTTAAATTTGTACAGCCACTATTGAAAACAGTATTGAGGTTCCTCAAAAAATTAAAAATAGTACTAACATACAATCCATCAATTCCACTTCAGGGTATATAGCTGAAGGAAAAGAAATCACTATCTCACAGAGATATCTGTATCCCCATGTTCATTGCAGTATTATTTGCAACAGCCAAGACATGAATAAAACTCATGCCCACTGATGAATGGATAAAGAAAATGTACTCTCTATATATAATGGGATATGATACAGCCATAAATAAACATAAACAAGAAAAAAAGAGCTGTTATTTGCAACAACATGGATGAACCTTGAGGGCATTAGGCTAAATGGAAAAAGTCAGACACAGAAAAACAAATACTATGTGATCTTACTTATATACAGAATCAAAAAAAAAAAAAAATCATAGAAACAGAACAGATTGGTGATTGCCAGAGGAGGTGGTTGGGTGGGGGAAAAGGTGGTCAAAAGGTACAAACCTCCAGTTATAAGATAAATAGGTCTAATATTAAATATTTTAAACTATTAAAAAACACAAACTTTTTATAGTTTAATATTAAAAGAGCCAATTCTAATGAACATAGATATTAGACATACCAAATTCATTTTATAAATACTGAAGAATTTAGAATTAAAATTTATAGAACAAAAAGTTGTTATATGACTATAAAAGGTGTATTTAATTTCCAAATTACAAAAATTGTTTGAACTTTCCTTGTTCCTTCTAAAACACTAAATACATTTGTTTTTATAATTTCTCATAATAAAGAAAGTTATTGTAGAAGTCAAGATTATTATACATATCTTACTTTGGATATTTAAATTCTTTTCTGTGTATTTTCTTTTAGGAGTGATAAAAAGCATTCATTTCTTAGTACTGTTTGCAAAGCTTTTTAAAATGTCCTGGTAGGGGCGCCTGGGTGGCTCAGTGAGTTAAGAGTCTGCCTTCGGCTCAGGTCATGATCTCAGGGTCCTGGGATTGAGCCCCGCATCGGGCTCTCGGCTCAGCGGAAAGCCTGCTTCTCCCTCTCCCACTCCCCCTGCTTGTGTTCCCTCTCTCGCTGTGTCTCTCTCTGTCAAATAAATAAATAATATCTTTAAAAAAAAATGTCCTGGTATATTGTGGGCAAGGGACCATTAGAATGCTGATAATGATGAAAAGTAAGCTTGGTTCTAATATTCTATTACTTAAGATTTGGTTGTATTTCCTGAACATGCAGAATACTGAAGCATGTTAGTACAATAATAACAAACATTTCCTTGAAGGCGTCTTGTCTGTCCACATTTCAAACAGACAAGGGGATTGGAAACTGAATGTACAATGCTGGTTCTTTTGATATTCTGAGCGCTAAATTTTAAAGCAACTTTTTATGAAACCCACTGGAAGAGTTTTTTCTGGTACCAATTCATTTTTATTTTGACTTTGTAATGAATGATCATGCTATTGATATGAACTTGAAGAATAATACTTGAATGCATAGCTTAAGTGTTATGTGAATTAATAAGAATTATAGTCTGATGTATGAATTTACATTTAAAATAAATCAGTAGCTATTTACAGTAGATAATTATTTTTCAGTAAAGTGTAATACTATTATATTAATCAATTTTGTAAAAATCATTCTGGATTGCCCTTCACATCTGCTATGGGTTGAAGAGTTGTCCCCTCCAAATTTATATGTTGAAGTCGTAATCCCCAGTGCCTCAGAATGTAACCATATTTGGAGATAAGGTCTTTAGAGAGGTAATTAAGTTAAACTGAGGTTATTATGGTGAACTCTAATCCAGTGTGACTGATGTCCTTATAAGAAGAGGAGATAAGAGGGGCGCCTGGGTGGCTCAGTTGGTTAAATGTCTGACTCTAGATTTCGGCTCGGGTCATGATCTCAGGGTCCTGAGATCAAGCTCCACATTGGGCTCCGCGCTCAGCAGGGAGTCCGCTTGTCCATCTCCCTGTGTTCCTTCCCCCACTCACAATCCTTCTCTCTCTCTCTCTCAAATGAATAAAATCTTAAAAAAAAGAAGAGGAGATAAGAACAGAGACATTCACAGAAGGAAGACCTTGTGAGGAATCAGGGAGAAGACAGTCACCTACAAGCCACCTATAAGCTAAGGAAAGAGACCTTAGGAAAAACCAACTTGCCAATACCTTGATCTTGGACTTGAAGCCTCCAGAATTATGAGAAAATAAATTTCTGTTATTTAAACCACTTGATCTATGATACTTTGTTATGGCAGCCCTAGCAAACTTATACAATATCATTGTGCCAAATTATTTGTGACATGGCAAAAGTAATTATAGGAAGTTATTTATTTTGCTGCTATGTCTTTTACAATTACACCATATAAAGCATTTGGTGTCATGGTTTACCTCTCTCTTAGCCAAAATGAATCTTTTCTTCCCCTATACATAAAGAAAATGATTTAGACTTCCAGGATAAAATGTGTGTGGTTAGCCACGGCTTTTCAAAATGTTTTTCCATCTGTGAAAAGATAGAAAAAAAAAAAAGATGAAAATCACAACAAGAAAGAATGCAAAGATTCCCAGTATACTTATTCCCAGGATCTGGAAAGGATTTCCACCAGTCAAAGGGCTAGAGAAAGAGGAAGCAGAAACACAATCAGCTAAAGTGCTGAAATCTCATAAATTAAACTTCTGGTCCTGGAAATAGGCAGATTTAGGTCTCTGCACCCTTCAGCCCTCTGTCTTGAAGATTCCTAAAATCAGACAGCCATACCCTTCCTGTCTTTGGGATGCCCAAAGCCCCAAGCCCAGTCTTAACCTGTCATGACCAGCTTCCCACATCCAAGGGAAGCACAAGTCCAAGGATAGAGGAGGGAGGGAGGGAAATGGATCAACCCACCGAAGCATCTTGGGATTTTAAGGCATGTGGGTACCTGGGGGAGAACAGCTAAGTGGTTGGTCTTAGGCTAGATCCTAGAAAGTGAGTCAGCTGTGGAGATTTCATTGTTTATTTTAATGGGGATAATGGGGGTTGAAGGGTTCAGTGTGAGGCGGGAAAGAGGGAGACTAGGATGGAGACCCTCAGTGCTGCCCTTCCAGGATGAACAAAGTATATGTGTGTGTCGGGGCGGGGGGGGGGGGGGGCATTGTCTCTTTGCCTTCTATCTCTTATCTATGTCAACAGGAAATCCAGGCAAGAGTTGGATATGTTAGAAAATAAAAATAATTTTCCTTCTATCTTCTAGATTCTTGGCTGAGACCCTCCTGTAATAAAAAGACAAATTAAGTGGAGAAAAATAAATTTAATTACATGTGTACATGAGGAAGCCCCACAAAGATATGAGACCCAAAGAATTGACCAGAGCAGGCAGTTTTTATTCCTTTTAGACAGTGAAACAATACATTTGTGAAGGATTGATAAGATGTAAGAGTTTGGGCTAGGTGTAGTAAAATGGTGAAGAAGTAACAAGTTTTGTTTACACAGTCTTCTTAGCCTTAAATTCTCTGTCTCTGGTGTTGAGGACGTCTTCTTCCCTCCTGGTACAGGAATGGTAAATTTCACATGGGAGATTTATCTCCTGCTTTCAGGGAAGAAAAACAAAGGGGGTGAGGGAGGTCAAAGTGACCTTCCTGTTCCTGTTGTTTTCTCAAACTCCTTGAGAAACTCCATATTTAATATGCCATGACATCTCTTTTGGGTGGTGTGTCCTGAACTCCATCAGGTACATATAGGAGTACATTTCTCCATCAATCAATAGCAAGGACCCATAAGCAGAGAATGGGCAGGGATGAAAAACAATGGTCTAAGGTAAAATTCTCTGATATAGGAGCTGGCTAAGGGAAGGGAGGACTAATATTAAATAAAAAGTACAAAAAAAGAAGTCAAAAATATGCATTATAGGAACTTTCTGTAGTCATTAAGTGAATATTTACATGGAATTTTGAAAGCATGTGGACACATGTTTAAAACTCTAGAAAAATGTTAGTATGTACATGTTAAAAAAAATACTCATAGAGGGGTGCCTGGGTGGCTCAGTCAGTTAAGCAACTGCCTCTTGATTTTGGCTCAGGTCATGGTCCCAAGGTCATGAAATCAAGCTCTGCGTTAGGCTCCATGCTCAGTGGGGCGTCTGCTTGAGATTCTCTCTCTCCCTCTGCCCCTCACCCGCTCTCTCTTGCTTTCTCAAATAAATAAACTCAATTAAAAAAAATACCCATGTAAGTTGTGAATAGCCTCAGCATTTAGATATAGGTACTTTTGATTATCTTATGCAAACTGTTTTTTTTATTTTATTTTTCACATTCTCTTCAAATAACATTTCTTTTGAAAATGAAATAGTTTATTTAAAATATGGAAGGATTAAATGATGTTTAAGAGGCTTAGAAATACAATCTACATTTAATCTAGAGAAAACGTTTGGTGTCTACTTTCTCTAGTATAATCTTTTACAGCTGCATGTTCTTTATGCTGTGTGACTGACTTTGTCTTTACTGAAATTTAATCTTCCTATTATTCAAATGTTCTACATAATAACACCTAATATTGGAAAGATAGCTATAGTTTACAGGACACTTACGCATAATTTCTCATTTAATCCTCACATCTGTCTTGAGAAATAGGTAAAGTAGGAATTATTCTCACTGTTTTAGTGATCAAGGAGTCAAACCAAGAGAGATGACTTGAAAGGTCCAAGGATATATAACCACCACTTGTTGGGACCTGATTATTCAGGTCTTGATGTCAAGGACAATATTCTTCTCAGCACCCCATAGGCTATTGTGAAATTTGCACCACTCCAGTGTAACCTGCCTAAATTTCTCAGGGGATCACATTAGTCCCATGGAACGCAGAGAAGACAGCTTCACGGTCTAAGGAGAGTGCTTAACTTCTGGTTCCCTACCCAGCAAATGGAAAGAACATAGCTTAGGAATACAAAGTCATCCTGGAACGTGGGAGGAGGCTCTAAGGAGCCTCCAGGGTGGATTCTCTGCTCTAATCATGTTGTGAAGCATTCCTCCATGCCCATTAACCCATCCACCAAGAGGAGCATTATCAATAGCTCCCCAATGCAAACACCTCTACCATCTGGGAATTAATCTAAAGTATGCTAGATACATATCATACGTTTTAAACATGATGGTTACTTCCAAAGAAGTTCCTCTATCCTTGATCCCCCTTCCCTCTGAAAGAAATGAGTAAATCTAGCCCAGGAGAATGCAGGGGAGGTGATACGGAATTTGGAAAGAGACACACTTGGTTTCTTTTCCTATGTAATAACTTACTTTGGGAAAGTCACTTGTCTTAATGTATGCGATTTTCTCACAATATTCTGAGTCTTTGTAGTTTAGAATTACAGAGAAGTGATATTTACAATTTAAAAAAATTTTTGCTTTAAGATATTATATGACTACCAAGCTTCATTAAAATACAAATAAAAACTGAGAAGTTTTTTTTTTTTAAGCAATTCCTGAATTATCATTAATTATCACACTTTACAGCTAGCCTGAGAAAAATCTACTCACCCTATAGGATTTTTTTTGGATTAAATGTAAACAGACAAACAAAAACATAATGTATCTGGTGTATATTGGGTACAAAATAAACATATATCCCTTTCAAATCCTGGTCTACTTTATTCCTCCTGGTGAAAATTATTACATTGATTAATAACCTTACTCACTGATTCTCATTTGTATATTCCTGTGCTGTCACACCCATCACCTTTCCCCTCCCTGCAAGGCTTCTGACTAATCCCTCTGTGCACTTCTTCCACTGTGTGTTAAGAAATCTAAGTTCATATGAAAACACATTTGTTTGCTGAAGCTTTTTGTTTGTTAAACAACGGAAGCACCTCATCATCACGTATGTAAATCTGTCTTCTCTTATTTTTTTGTAACTCTTATCAAATCATAAACAGTAGATAAAACTATACCAAGAAAGCAGGTTGCTGGTTTGAAGGAGCTTAGAATCTGATACAAGAATGCAGATTGTGTGTGTTTGTGTGTATGTGTGTGTGTGTGTGTGTGTGTGCGCACTCATACATTTTTATAAACAACATGTTGTAATTTTTATGATAAGATCTGTACAAGGTTGAATGGAGATATATAGGTAATTGATAAATTTTAATAGGTAGGGGCAGAAGGGATGGCAAAAGAGTGTACATGCATGCATTTGTAGATATTTGAGCTAATAATTAAAATATGAGCACGGAGGACATTCCATGCCACCAAATAGTAGAATCATAAAGGACTCAGTCACTGGAAGTAACTAGTGACCACTGGGATTTAGAGAACAAAAAGGTACAGTAAGAAGTATATTTGAAGGCCCAGGCACAAGAAAGGCATTGAAGAGGAAGTTTCAAGTAAATTTGGACTTCATTCTATAGTCAGTGAAGGTGATTATTTATTTATTTTTCATTCAACAAATATTTATTAAGCACTTACCATGTTACCAAAGACACAGTTCCAGGCCTGGGGGCTCTTTGGTAAATAAATCAGACAAGGTTCTCCGCCTTCATGGGTCTTCATTCTGCAGGTACCAGGCCTCTGACTTTGGCTCAGCTGTCCTCTCTGACCAGAGCATCAAGTAAAGCCAGGGGGGACCCATACCCTGCTTAATCTTCTGCTTTGTCTTTTTTTTTTTTTAAGTTCAAAATTTTAATAGTTAACATATGGTGTTACATTAGTTTCAGGTGTACAATATAGTGATTCAACACAGTGCTCATCAGGTCAAGTGTACTCTTGAATGCCCATCACCTATTTCACCCATCCCTCCACCCACCTCCCCGTTGGTCACCATCAGTTTGTTCTTCATTGTTAAGATTCTTTGTTTGTCTCTATCTCTTTATTTTTCCTTTGTTCATTTGTTTTGTTTCTTAAATTCCACATAATTATCTTTCTCTAACTGACTTATTTCATTTAGTATTATACTCTTTAGCCCCATCTATGTGGTTGCAAATGGCAAGATTTCATTCATTTTTATGCTGAATAATATTCCATTGTATATATATAATATATATATCACTTCTTTATCCATTCATCTGTTGATGGAGAGTTGGGCTGCTATGATTTGGCTATTGTAAATGATGCTGCAATAAACATAGGGGTGCATGTATCCCTTTTAATTAGTAGTTAGTATTCAGTTGTTTTTTTTTAAATTTTTTTTATTGTTATGTTAATCCCCATACATTACATCATTAGTTTTAGATATAGTGGTCCATGATTCATTGTTTGTGCATAACACCCAGTGCTCCATGCAGAACGTGCCCTCCTCAATACCCATCACCAGGCTAACCCATCCTCCCAACCACCTCCCCTCTAGAACCCTCAGTTTGTTTTTCAGAGTCCATCGTCTCTCATGGTTCTTCTCCCCCTCCGATTTCCCCACCTTCATTCTTCCCCTCCTGCTACATTCTTCTTCTTCTTTTTTTCTTTCTTAACATCTATTGCATTATTTGTTTCAGAGGTACAGATCTGAGATTCAACAGTCTTGCACAATTCACAGCGCTTACCAGAACACATACCCTCCCCAGTGTCCATCACCCAGTCACCCCATCCCTCCCACCCCACCCCCCACTCCAGCAACCCTCAGTTTGTTTCCTGAGATTAAGAATTCCTCATATCAGTGAGGTCATATGATACATGTCTTTCTCTGTTTGACTTATTTCGCTCAGCATAACACCCTCCAGTTCCATCCACGTCGTTGCAAATGGCAAGATCTCATTCCTTTTGATGGCTGCATAATATTCCATTGTATATATATATACCACCTCTTCTTTATCCATTCATCTGTTGATGGACATCTTGGCTCTTTCCACAGTTTGGCTATTGTGGACATTGCTGCTATAAACATCGGGGTGCACGTAGCCTTTCGGGTCCCTACTTTTGTATCTTTGGGGTAAATACCCAGTAGTGCAATTGCTGGATCATATGGTAGCTCTATTTTCAACTTTTTGAGGAACCTCCATACTGTTTTCCAGAGTGGCTGCACCAGCTTGCCACCAACAGTGTAGGAGGGTCCCCCTTTCTCCGCATCCCCGCCAACATCTGTCATTTCCTGACTTGTTAATTTTAGCCATTCTGACTGGTGTGAGGTGGTATCTCATTGAGGTTTTGATTTGGATTTCCCTGATGCCGAGCGATATTGAACACTTTTTCATGTGTCTGTTGGCCATTTGGATGTCTTCTTTGGAAAAATGTCTGTTCATGTCTTCTGCCCATTTCTTGATTGGATTCTTTGTTCTTTTGGTGTTGAGTTTGATGAGTTCTTTATAGATTTTGGATACTAGCCCTTTATCTGATATGTCATTTGCAAATATCTTCTCCCATTCTGTCAGTTGTCTTTTGGTTTTGTTGACTGTTTCCTTTGCTTTGCAAAAGCTTTTTATCTTGATGAAGTCCCAATAGTTCATTTTTGCCCTTGCTTCCCTTGCCTTTGGTGATGTTTCTAGGAAGAAGTTGCTGCGGCTGAGGTCGAAGAGGTTGCTGCCTGTGTTCTCCTTTAGGATTTTGATGGACTCCTGTCTCACATTGAGGTCTTTCAACCATTTGGAGTCTATTTTTGTGTGTGGTGTAAGGAAATGGTCCAGTTTCATTCTTCTGCATGTGGCTGTCCAATTTTCCCAACACCATTTGTTGAAGAGACTGTCTTTTTTCCATTGGACATTCTTTCCTGCTTTGTCAAAGATTAGTTGACCATAGAGTTGAGGGTCCATTTCTGGGCTCTCTATTCTGTTCCATTGATCTATGTGTCTGTTTTTGTGCCAGTACCATACTGTCTTGAGGATGACAGCTTTGTAGTAGAGCTGGAAGTCTGGAATTGTGATGCCGCCAGCTTTGCTTTTCTTTTTCAACATTCCTCTGGCTATGCGGGGTCTTTTCTGGTTCCATACAAATTTTAGGATTATTTGTTCCATTTCTTTGAAGAAAGTGGATGGTATTTTGATGGGGATTGCATTGAATGTGTAGATTGCTCTAGGTAGGATTGACATCTTCACAATATTTGTTCTTCCAATCCACGAGCATGGAACGTTTTTCCATTTCTTTGTGTCTTGCTCAATTTCTTTCATGAGTATCTTGTAGTTTTCTGAGTACAGATCCTTTGCCTCTTTAGTTAGATTTATTCCTAGGTATCTTATGGTTTTGGGTGCAATTGTAAATGGGATCGACTCCTTAATTTCTCTTTTTTCTGACTTGTTGGTGTATAGGAATACCACTGACTTCTGTGCATTGATTTTATATCCTGCCACTTGACTGAATTCCTGTATGAGTTCTAGCAGTTTTGGGGTGGAGTCTTTGGGATTTTCCACATAAAGTATCATATCATCTGCAAAGAGTGAGAGTTTGACTTCTTCTTTGCCAATTTGGATGCCTTTGATTTCTTTTTGTTGTCTGATTGCTGTGGCTAGGACTTCCAATACTATGTTGAATAGCAGTGGTGATAGTGGACATCCCTGCCGCGTTCCTGACCTTAGGGGGAAAGCTCTCAGTTTTTCCCCATTGAGAATGATATTCGCTGTAGGTTTTTCATAGATGGCTTTTATGATATTGAGGTATGTACCCTCTATCCCTATACTCTGAAGAGTTTTGATCAAGAAAGGATGCTGTACTTTGTCAAATGCTTTTTCTGCATCTATTGAGAGGATCATGTGATTCTTGTTTTTTCTTTTGTTAATGTATTGTATCACGTTGATTGATTTGCGGATGTTGAACCAACCTTGCAGCCCAGGGATAAATCCCACTTGGTCGTGGTGAATAATCCTTTTAATGTACTGTTGGATCCTATTGGCTAGTATTTTGGTGAGAATTTTTGCATCCATGTTCATCAGGGATATTGGTCTGTAATTCTCCTTTTTGATGGGGTCTTTGTCTGGTTTTGGGATCAAGGTAATGCTGGCCTCATAAAATGAGTTTGGAAGTTTTCCTTCCATTTCTATTTTTTGGAACAGTTTCAGAAGGATAGGTATTAATTCTTCTTGAAATGTTTGGTAGAATTCCCCTGGGAAGCCATCTGGCCCTGGGCTTTTGTGTTTGGGGAGATTTTTGATGACTGCTTCAATTTCCTTAGTGGTTATAGGTCTGTTCAGGTTTTCTATTTCTTCCTGGTTCAGTTTTGGTAGTTGATGCATCTCTAGGAATGCATCCATTACTTCCAGGTTATCTAATTTGTTGGCATAGAGTTGCACATAATAGGTTCTTATCATTGTTCGTATTTCTTTGGTGTTGGTTGTGATTTCTCCTCTTTCATTCATGATTTTGTTGATTTGGGTCATTTCTCTTTTCTTTTTGATAAGTCTGGCCAGGGGCTTATCAATCTTGTTAATTCTTTCAAAGAACCAGCTCCTAGTTTCGTTGATCTGTTCTACTGTTCTTTTGGTTTCTATTTCATTGATTTCTGCTCTGATCTTTATTATTTCTCTTCTCCTGCTGGGTTTAGGCTTTATTTGCTGTTCTTTCTCCAGCTCCTTTAGGCGTAGGGTTAGGTTGTGTACTTGAGACCTTTCTTGTTTCTTGAGAAAGGCTTGTATTGCTATATACTTTCCTCTTAGGACTGCCTTTGCTGTATCCCAAAGATTTTGAATAGTTGTGTTTTCATTTTCATTGGTTTCCATGAATTTTTTTAATTCTTCTTTAATTTCCTGGTTGACCCATTCATTCTTCAGTAGGATGCTCTTTAGCCTCCATGTATTTGAGTTCTTTCCGACTTTCCTCTTGTGATTGAGTTCTAGTTTCAAAGCATTGTGGTCTGAAAATAGGCAGGGGATGATCCCAATCTTCTGGTACCGGTTGAGACCTGATTTATGACCTAGGATGTGATCTATTCTGGAGAATGTTCCATGGGCACTAGAGAAGAATGTGTATTCCGTTGCTTTGGGATGGAATGTTCTGAATATGTCTGTGAAGTCCATTTGGTCCAGTGTGTCATTTAAAGTCTTTATTTCCTTGTTGATCTTTTGCTTAGACGATCTGTTCATTTCAGTGAGGGGAGTGTTAAAGTCCCCCACTATTATTGTATTGTTGTCGATGTGTTTCTTTGCTTTTGTTATTAATTGCCTTATATAATTGGCTGCTCCCATGTTAGGGGCATAGATATTTACAATTGTTAGATCTTCTTGTTGGATAGACCCTTTAAGTAGGATATAGTGTCCTTCCTCATCTCTTATTACAGTCTTTGGTTTAAAATCTAATTTGTCTGATATAAGGATTGCCACCCCAGCTTTCTTTTGGTGTCCATTAGCATGGTAAATGGTTTTCCACCCCCTCACTTTCAATCTGGGGGTGTCTTTGGGTCTAAAATGAGTCTCTTGCAGACAGCATATTGATGGGTCTTGTTTTTTAATCCAATCTGATAGCCTGTGTCTTTTGATTGGGGCATTTAGCCCATTTACATTCAGGGTAACTATTGAAAGATAGGAGTTCAGTGCCATTGTATTGCCTGTAAAGTGACTGTTACTGTATATTGTTTGTGTTCCTTTCTGGTCTATGTTCCTTTTAGGCTCTCTCTTTGCTTAGAGGACCCCTTTCAATATTTGTTGTAGGGCTGGTTTCGTGTTTGCAAATTCCTTTAGTTTTTGTTTGTCCTGGAAGCTTTTTATCTCTCCTTCAATTTTCAATGACAGCCTAGCTGGATATAGTATTCTTGGCTGCATATTTTTCTCATTTAGTGCTCTGAATATGTCCTGCCAGTCCTTTCTGGCCTGCCAGGTCTCTGTGGATAGGTCTGTTGCCAATCTAATGTTTCTACCATTGTAGGTTACATATCTCTTCTCCCGAGCTGCTTTCAGGATTTTCTCTTTGTCTCTGAGACTCGTAAGTTTTACTATTAGATGTCGGGTGTTGACCTATTTTTATTGATTTTGAGAGGGGTTCTCTGTGCTTCCTGGAGTTTGATGCCTGTTTCCTTCCCCAAATTAGGGAAGTTCTCTGCTATAATTTGCTCCAGTATACCTTCTGCCCCTCTCTCTCTTTCTTCCTCTTCTGGGATCCCAATTATTCTAATGTTGTTTCGTCTTATGGTATCATTTATCTCTCGAATTCTGCCCTCGTGATCCAGTAGTTGTTTATCTCTCTTTTTCTCAGCTTCTTTATTTTCCATCATTTGGTCTTCTATCTCACTGATTCTTTCTTCTGCCTCATTTATCCTAGCAGTTAGGGCCCCCATATTTGATTGCACCTCATTGATAGCCTTTTTGATTTCTACTTGGTTAGATTTTAGTTCTTTTACTTCTCCAGAAAGGGTTTCTCTAATAACTTCCATGCTTTTTTCAAGCCCAGCTAGTATCTTTAAAGTGATGATTCTGAACTCTAGATCTGACATCGTACTAATGTCCGTATTCAGTAGGTCCCTGGCAGTCGGTACTACCTCTTGTTCTTTTTGTTGAGGTGATTTTTTCTGTCTTGTCATTTTGTGCAGAGGAGAATAGATGAATGAGAGAACAAAATGCTAGCAGGGTAACAACGTCCCCAGAAAATATACTCTAAACAAATCAGAAAAGACCTGAAGCAGTGGGAAAAGAAAGGGAAAGAGAGAAAAAAGAAAAAGAAAGAAAAAAAAGAAAAAAGAAAAAGATAAAAACAAACAAAAGCAGAACAAAACAAAACAAAACAAAAACAGAATGTGATCAAATATGATCAGGCTGGTTTATAGATCAGTGCCACACACTAGATTTTGGGTGTATTTTGGTCTGTTAAAAGAAAGTGCCTCCCAAAATTTTAAAGAAAGAAAAACTTATATATGTACAAAAATAAGGGTTGATATGATGAAGGGATGGAATATGACTGTAAAGATGGAAATTATAAAAAATTTTAAAAAAGGATTTGATAAGTTGTTTGAAAAAAGAAAGAAGAGGATTAAAAAAAAAAGAAAGAAAGAAAGAAAAAAGGGAGAGAATGTGATCAGGCAGGGGAGTAGAAAAAAACCATACACTAGAGATTTAGAGTATATTTTGATCTGTTAGAAGAAACTATCTCAAGATTTTAAAGAGAGAACAACTTATATATATATGCCAAAAATACGGGTAACTACTATGAAGGGATAGAATATGACTTTAAAAATGAAAAATAAAAATGTTTTTTTTTTTTTTTTAAAAGGGATTGATAAGATGTTGGTTGAAAAAGGGAAAAAGAAAAATTCAAAAAAAAGGAAAAAAAGAAAAAAGAAAAAAAGACAGTTAAAAAAATTTTTTAACTTTGAAAGACTAAAGAATCATGGTAAAAAAGCCATGAATTCTATGTGCAGTATTCCCCTAGCGCTGGAGTTCTGCCGTTCTCATTGATCGGTAAACTTGGTCTTGGCTGGCTGTTCTCGCTGGTCTTCTGGGGGAGGGGCCTGTTGCCGTGGTTCCCAAATGTCTTTGCCGGAGGCGGAATTGCCCCGCCCTTGCCGGTCCGGGCTAAGTAATCTGCTCGGGTTTGCTCTCCGGAGCTTTTGTTCCCTGCAAGCTTTCCGTACAGCTTTGGAGGCAGAGAGTGAAAATGGCGGCCTCACAATCTCTGCCCCAGAGAAGCCGAGAACTCGGGGTCCCGCTCCTCAGTGAGCCCCCAGAGAAAGGCAGTCTGTCACTCCCGTCCCCCCGTCTCCGGCCACACTCCGCGCTCACCCGGCCTGTGACCGCGCCTTTCTATCTGGCACCCGACCCCGGGTGGAGTCTCCAAACCCAGCAGATCCCCGCGGTGCGCTCCCCGCCGCTCCTCCCGGGGGAAGAAGGTGAGTCTCCCCGGATCTGCCGCTTGTTGGGTCCCTACTGGAGGAGCAGTGGCCCGACTGTGCTGCGGATCACGGTTTATGGCAACCCCGAGGTGAGAACCCGCGCCTGGGCTCCGTCTCTGCAGCCGGCTTCCCTGCTCCGATACCTGGGAGCTCTGCCGCACTCAGGCACCCCCGGTCTTTCTGTGACCCCGAGGGTCCTGAGACCACACTGTCCCGCAAGGGTTCCACCCCCCATTTAGCCACCGGAGTGACGTCCCTCAGCGGAGCAGACTTCTAAAAGTTCCGATTTTGTGCTCCGCGGCTCTATCACTTGCCAGAAGCGGCCCATGGAGGCCCCTCTCCCGCCGTCTATCCTCCTGAGTATCGCCTCGGATTCACTTCTCCGCACGTCCTACCTTCCAGAAAGTGCTCGCTTTTCTGTTCAGAGAGTTGTTGCTATTCTTTTCTTCGATCTCCTGTCGAGTTTGTAGGTGTTCAGAATGGTTTGATCCCTATCCAGCTGAATTCCTGAGAGGAGACGAAATCCAGGTCTCCTACTCCTCCGCCATCTTGCTCCTTTACCTAGTATTCAGTTTTATATCTAGTAGTAAGATTACTGGATCATAAGATAGTTCCATATTTAACTTTTTAAGGAACCTCCATACTGTTTTCCACAGTGGCTGCACCAGTTTGCATTCCCACCAACAGTGCACAAGTGTTCCTTTTCTCTCCACATCCTCACCAACACCCATTGTCTCTTGTCTTTGATTTTAGCCATTTTGACAGGTGTCAGACAACAGACAATAAACGTTGTTTAATTTGCATTTCCCTGATGATGAGTGATGTTGAGTATATTTACATGTGTCTGTTGACCATCTAGATGTCTTCTTTGGGGAAAAGTCTATTCACATCTTCTGCCCATTTTTAAATGGGATTATTTATTTTTGGTGTATAGATTTGTATAAGTTCTTTACATATTTTGGATACTCACCCTTTATCTGATATGTCATTCAAATGGGAGAAGTCCCATTCACTAGGTTGCCTTTTAGTTTTGTTGACCATTTCCTTCATTACACAGAAGGTTTTAATTTTGATGAAGTCCCAATAGTTTATTTTTGCTTTTGTTTACCTTGCCTCTGGAGACGTGTCTAGTAAGAAGTTGCTACGGCCAAAGTCAAAGAGTTTACTGCCTGTGTTCTTCTCTAGGATTTTGATGGTTTCCTGCCTCATATTTAGGTCTTGCATCCATTTTGAATTTATTTTTGTGTATGGTGTAAGAAAGTGATTTATTTTCATTCTTCTGCATGTTGCTGTCCAATTTTCCCAACACCATCTGTTGAAGAGACTTTTTTCCATTGCATATTCTTTCCTGTTTTGTCAAAGACTAATTGACCATATAATTCTGCATTTTCTATTCTGTTCTATTGACCTATGTGTCTGTTTTTGTGGCAGTACCATACTGTTTTGATCACTACAACTTTGTCATATAACTTGGAGTCAGGAATTGTGATGCCTCCAGCTTTGCTTTTCTTTTTCAAGACTGCTTTGGCTTTTTGGTGTCTTTTGTGGATCCATATAAACTTTAGAATTGTTTGTTCTAGTTCTGTGAAAAATGCTTTTGGTATTTTGATAGGGATTGAATTAAATGTGTAGATTGCACTGGGTAGTACAGACATTTTAACAATATTTGTTCTTCCAATCCATGAGCATGGAATGTCTTTCTATTTGTTTCATCTTCAGTTTTTTGTTTTTTTTTTAATCAGTGTTTTATAGTTTTCAGAGCACAGGTCTTTCACCTCTTTGGTTAAGTTTATTCCTGGGTAGCTTCTATTTTTGATGTAATTGTAAATGGAATTGTTTCCTTAATTTCTCTTTCTGTTGCTTCATTATTAGTGTAGAGAAATGCAACAGATTTCTGAACATTGATTTTGTATCTTGGAACTTTACAGAATTCACTTATCAGTTTTATTAGGTTTTTGTGGAACCTTTAGGGTTTTCTATATAGAGTATCATGTCATCTCTAAATAGTGAAAGTTTTACTTCTTCCTTACCAATTTGGATGCCTTTTATTTCTTTTTGCTGTCTGACTGCTGTGGCTAGGACTTCCAGTACTTTGTTGAATAAGAGTGATGAGAGTGGACATCCCTGTCTCGTTCCTGACTTTAAGGGAAAAGGACTCAGTTTTTTCCCGTTGAGTATGATATGTGCTATGGGTTTTTCATATAAGGCCTTTATTATATTGAGGTATGTTCCCTGTAAACCTACTTTGCTGAAGGTTTTTATCATGAATGGATGTCATTCTTTGTCAAAATGTCAAATGCTTTTTTCATCTATGGAAATAATCATATGTTTTTATCCTTTCTTTTATTGATTTAAGGCATCATATTGTTTGATTTGTGAATATTGAACCACACTTGCATTCTGAGAATAAATTCCACTCTATTGTGCTGAATGATTTTTTTAATGTATTGTTGGATTCAGTTTGCTAGTATTTTGTTGAGGATTTTTGCATTTATGTTCATCAGGGTTATTGGCCTGTAGTTCTCTTTCTTAGTGGTGTCTTCATCTGGTTTTGGTATTGCGGTAATGCTGGCCTCATAGATTGAAACTGGAAGTTTTCATTTCTTTTTAAAAAATATTTTATTTATTTATTTGAGAGAGAGAGACAGAGATAGTGAGAGAGAACGTGAGCGGGGAGGAGAGGGAGAAGGAGGCTTCCAGCTGAGCAGGGAGCCTGATGCAGGGCTCAATCCCAGGACTCTGGGATCATGACCTGAGCTGAAGGCAGACGTTTAACTGACTGAGCCACCCAGGTGCCCTGGAAGTTTTTCTTTCTCTTCTATTTTTTTGGAATAGTTTGAGAAGGATAGGTATTATCTCTTTAAGTGTTTGGTAAAATTCACCTGTCTGGGCCCAGACTTTTGTTTTTTGAGAGTTTTTTTTATTTCTGATTCAAATCATTGCTGATAATTGGTATTCAAATTTTCTGTTTCTTCCTGCTTCAGTTTTGGTAGGTATATGTTTCTAGGAATTTATTTATTTCTTTTAAGTTGTCCAATTTGTTAGCATATAATTTTTCATAATGTTCTCTTACAATCATTTATATTTCTGTGGTGTTGGTTATTTCTCATCTTTTGTTTCTATTTTGTTTGCCCCCCCCCCCAATCTTTCTTTCTCTGTCTGATGGGTCTTGCTAGAAGTTTATGAATTTTATTGATATTTTCAAAGAACCACTCCTGGTTTCATTAATCTATTGTTTTTTAGTGTCTATATCATTCATTTCTGGTCTAATCTTATTATTTCCTTTCTTCTACTAGTTTTGGGTTCTGTTTGTTCTTTTTCCACCTCCTTTAGGTGTAAGGTTAGGTTATTTGAGATTTTTCTCAAATAAACTTTCTTCTTAGAACCACTTTTGCTGCATCCTAAAGATTTTGGACTATAACGTTTTCATTTTCATTTATTCCCATGTACTTTTTGATGCTTTTTAAAATTTTTTTGGTTGACCCATTTATTGTTTAATAGCATGTTATTTCACCTCAGTGTATTCATGGTCTTTCCAAGATTTTTTTTCTTGTGGTTGATTTCTTGTTTCATAGCGTTGTGGTCAGAAAAGATGTGTGGTATGACTTCAATCTTTTTCTTTTTTTTTTTTTTTGAAAGATTTTATTTATTTATTTGACAGAGAGAGACACAGCAAGAGAAGGAACACAAGCAGGGGAGTGAGAAAGGGAGAGGGAGAAGCAGGCTTCCTGCCGAGCAGGAAGCCGGGTGCTGGGCTCGATCCCAAGACCCTGGGATCACGACCTGAGCCAAAGGCAGAGGCTTAATGACTGAGCCACCCAGGTGCCCCTATACAAATGTGTTTAAATTTGAAAACTTCCATGTAATAACATATTTAAAATTTGACTAAAAATATTTCAGCATTGGAAAATACCTAAAAGAGACCCAAAGTACTGAAATTGACTCAAGAATAACTTGGATGGGACTGGAGGAGATTATGCTAAGTGAAATAAGTCAAGCAGAGAAAGTCAATTATCAGATAGTTTCACTTATATGTGAAACATAAGGAATAGCACGGAGGACATTAGGAGAAGGAAGGGAAAAAGGAAGGGGGGGAAATCGGAGGGGGAGATGAACCATGAGAGACTATGGACTCTGAGAAACAAACAGGGTTTTAGAGGGGAGGGGGGTGGGGGGATGGGTTAGCCCGGTGATGGGTATTAAAGAGGGCATGTTCTGCATGGAGCACTGGGTGTTATACGCAAACAATGAATCATGGAACACTACATCAAAAACTAATGATGTACTGTATGGTGACTAACATAACATAATAAAATTAAATTAAATTAAAAGAAAAAAAGAATAACAGAAAATCTGAATAAGCTCATAAAAACAAAGAGATTGAATTGTTAATTTATGACTTCCCACAAAGAAAAGCCTACACTATGATGGATTCATGAGTGAATTCTACAAAATATTTAAAGAAGAATTAATACCAATTCTTCACAATGTCTGCAAAAAAATTAAAGACCAGGGAACACTTCCCAAGTCATTCCATGTGATTATCATTATCCTGATAACAAGGCAAAGGCATTCCAAGAGAAAAAACAAACAAACAAAAATAAACCAAACAAAACGCCCTCCTCCACTAAAACCCCAAAAAAGAAAAAAGCAAAGATGTAGAACAGTACCTTTTAGAAATTTAGATACAAAAATCCCTTAAAAAAACTAATAAATCCAGCAACATATAAAAGGGATTGTAGATCATGATGAAGTGGAATTTATCCCAGGAGTACAATGCTGGTTTAATATTAAAAAATCAATTGATGTGAAACTGCATTTCACTACAATAGACGGTGTATTAAGCGTGTCTTTTTATTGTTCTGTTTTTTGGTGCTTAGCCATGTGGGGCCTTGTTGACTCTGAAGGGACTGCCCCTCCCAGGGTTGGCCAATTCCTAGAAATAACAAACAACTAGCCTGCAAGTGTGTCTCTCATATTCAAGCTAACCGACCCGAAGCACATCCCCACCCCACCACCTCCTTTATCTGGTTGTCACCCTCCTGGCTACTATCTCCCTGCCCTAATCACCCCAGAGCCAGGTACCAGACATCTAGAGACATTCCCTATATCCCAGAGCCCACTGAAATTATTCAAATTAGGCAATCTTAAACCTGATTATCCTGCCTAGACCATTCCTTGTGGTATACACCACACAAAAAAAGGCTCTTGCCAACATTTTTCCCTCACTCCTTCTGCCTCATTACTGACCTTGGCGCTCCCTGGTGTGGCCCAGCATACATGCCAGGCCTCCTGTTTCTAGGGAACCGTGAGCAAACTTATTCCTTCATAACAGTCATTTCCATGTCTGCGTGTCTTACCATACCTGTGTACAAAAACCCCATGTACCCTCAAAACGCAGGGCAAAACCACATGATTATTTCAATAGACATAGAAAAAAAACATTTGACAAAATCCAGCACTCTTTCATGAAGAAAGCACACAATACACTAGGTATAGAAGGGGACTTCTTCAACCTAGTAATGAACTTCTACAAAAAGCCCACATTTAACATTATACTTAATGGTGAAAGACCGAATGCTTAATTCTAAGCTCAGGAACGAGATAAGGATGTCCACTTTTGCTACTTCTATTCATGATTGTGCTGGAGGTTCTAGATAGGATAATTAGTCAAGAAAAAGAAGCAAAAGGCATCCTGATTAGAAAAGCAAAACTATAAAGAGTATAACTATATCTATTTGAACATAATATGATCTTGTATATAAAAAATTCTACAGAATTCACTAAAAAAAAACTTATTAGAACAAAGAAGTAAGCAAGGTTGCAAGATACAAGATCAATATACAAAAATCAATTTTCTTCTATAGACTAATACAGTATTCTATTGCTATTGTAGCAAGTTACCATAGATTTTACGGCTTAAAAAAACAAAGGTGTTATCTTTCAGTCCTGTAGGTCAGAAGTTTGATATGTATCTCAATGGGCTAAATTCCAGGTGTCAACAGAGCTGCTTTCCTTTCTGGAGGCTCTAGGGGAGAATTCATTTCCTTGTCTTTTTCAAACCCTATATACTGCATATGTTCTTTGGCCCCTTCCTTGCATCATCCCACCCTCTGCTTCCATCACCATATGTCCTGTTCTGCCTCTGAGAGTTTGAGGGAGAATGGGAGTGATTACTTATGACTATGGGGTTTCTTTCTGGAGTGATGAAAATGTTCTCAAGGTGATTATGGTAATGGTTGTGCAATTCTGTGAATGCACTAAAATCAATTGAATTTTAGACTTGAAATGGGTGAATAGCACAGTATGTGAGTTATATTTCAATAAAGCTGCCAGTAAAGATATAGAAAAAATAAGAACAACGGTATGAACAATGTCTTCATATGAGAACATATAAATGGATATTAATTTCTACAATATAGTGTTTTCACGAAACCCGGCATTTTATTTACAATGTTAGTATTTATTTATAAATATTTTAAGTTCATAGTAAAAACTATAGGAACAAACACAAGAAGACTGGGGGAATATTTGAAAATAATTGAGAAAAAATTACCAGGAAGTTGTAATAGTGCAAATTTTAGAGTACAGTTTTTTATTCTCCATTAAGTCAGGATAATTTTTTATAACAAAGCTGAGATGAGAAGAGCTTATGTAAATTACATAGATACAATTTTTTGAAATGTAGTGTAAATCTGTTTACTTTGATTATTTTAAGCATAATTTCACATCTAAACGAATGACTGTTTGAATCATCTTATGTGGTAGTGTGCTTAAACAAAATGTGCAGGAGATGGCAAAAAGAGCTGCATTATCTAAAGCACTTATAAAAAAGGAAGAGTTCAGCCTCATGAGGTGATGAAATATTTTAATTGTGGTTCTAAAATTTGGCATATAAACCTGTTAAGGTCTAGGGCAGCACTCCAGCGACCGGCAAGAGCATGCATGTTATTCTGGTTTATAAATGAGTTATGAGCAACACAATGAGTGAGTGTGACATTCCAAATGCCTGAGTATAAAGTTTGTCATAGAGACACTAAGGGAAATTAAGAGGGTAGTAAATTCAGAGCATAGTAAAATAAATATTTCTTTATGCAACAGATAGTCACCTAGTGGAATTCATGGTCATGGTAAGATGGCTAAATAAATATTGAGTCTTGGTAATTTGATGGGTAATAATAAAGGTTTATGTTAACTAGTACATTGATAAGAGTGTTGGCAAACAGATTGTATTAAGTGAGCTGTGTTAAGATCTGAAGAGAAGCCAATGTATTCAGGAAAAGAGACTTGGTCCTGAAAGATATTTAAATTGGAATTTGAAAGTAAGATGCACATTGAGCTATACTGAGCAATAAGATTATTCATTGTTCATTTATCTGTATCGTGTCCATAATGTTCCAGCTTAAAAAATGTTTATTTCCTTTGTGCCATTCCTTGGTACTTAAGGGTGATTCCCTCATTTAAAACCACATGGAAAGGTTTAACTATCAACTGTTGCATCACAGAACAAAAAGCTCTTTATTGATAGGAGAAGAGAAGTCTGGATAAATGCAATTCTGGGAAAGATACTTATTTTTTTCATTTTTTTTTTTTTTAAGATTTTATTTATTTATTTGACAGAGAGAGATAGCGAGAGCAGGAACACAAGCAGGGGGAGTGGGAGTGGGAGAGGGAGAAGCAGGCTTCCTGCCGAGCAGGGAGCCCGATGTGGGACTCGATCCCAGGACCCTGGGATCATGACCTGAGCAGAAGGCAGACCCTTAATGACTGAGCCACCCAGGCGCCCTATTTTTTTCATTTTTAAAGATTTTATTTATTTATTTTAGAGAGAGAGAGACAGCATGAGTGGGAGGGGCAGAGGGAGATGGACGGAAAGAATCTTAAGCAGACTCCACGCTGAGTGCAGAGCCCGACGTGGGTTTCTATCCCAGGACCCCGAGATCACGACCTCATCAGAAACGAAGAGTCAGTCGCTCAACTGACTGTGTCACCCAGGCTCCCCTAGGAAAGATATTTAAAGGAGGGTATGATAGTATCTTTAAAGTATAATAACACAGGTATTCCGACCTGATGTTTTGCTTAAATCTTGACTTGGAAAGTCTGGATTAGCCTAGTAGAAGACAATAACTTTTTAACTTACTTTATCTGAATGCTCATTAAAATATTTATAAAAATGATAGGAATAATTATTGTCATTACTCTAAAGATAATCCTTAATAACAATACCAGAACCTAATGTATAAATATTTTAAGCCTATGTCCAGCTGGAACACTCACTGACTTTAGCATTAATGACAATGGAATACTAAATTAGTAGCTACCAGTTTTATCTTTTTCCCTCTGAAACTGAACACTGATTCCTCAAATGATAAGAGCTAACATTTATTTAATACTTGCTATGTGTCCGGCACTGTTATTTGTATTAAATAGAGGTAACACATTTGATTCTATGAGATCAGTGCCATGCTGTCTCTTTTACAGATGAGGTAACAGGGACAAAGAAGAAAATGAACCCAAGGCTTTGCAACCGGATCATTCGAAGAGCTTAAATTCAAACCCTGAAAACCACTGTCTCTATTTTCTTTTTTTTTTTAAAGATTTTATTTATTTATTTGACCGAGAGAGACACAGCGAGAGAGGGAACACAAGCAGGGGGAGTAAGAGAGGGAGAAGCTGGCTTCCCGCTGAGCAGGGAGCCTGATGCGGGGCTCGATCCCAGGACCCCGGGATCATGACCTGAGCTGAAGTCAGACGCTTAACGACTGAGCCACCCAGGCGCCCATCACTGTCTCTATTTTCAATCACTCCACTGTGCTGCCTTTCTGTTCACTGCTCCTTTTTCTCTACATTCTCTCAGAAAATAAGCTTCTCTGCATCCAGCTTGACCAGAAGTTAGGGTGGGGCAGTCTGTTTCAGATATGAGAGGCATTCTTTTAAACTTAACTATTGTTTTTCTTCTATTTATTGATGTTTCTCTCTATCCCACAGGTTTCATATGTCCTGTCCTGTCTATTCCCTCCATCATCTTCTCTGTGTCCTTTTTTTTTTTTTTTAAGATTTTATTTATTTATTTGACAGAGAGAGAGAGAGACAGTGAGAGAGGGAACACAAGCAGGGGGAGTGGGAGAGGGAGAAGCAGGCTTCCCGCTGAGCAGGGAGCCCTTTGCGGGGCTCGATCCCAGGACCCTGGGATCATGACCTGAGCAGAAGGCAGACGCTTAACAACTGAGCCACCCAGGCGCCCCATCTCTGTGTCCTTTTTATCATGAACCTTGATTCACATGTTTTGTTTTTTTGTTTTTGTCACAAGCTGATTTGATCCTCTATGTTATCAGCTACTTCTAATTTGAATGTTAGGTTTTATTTTTCCCTCAATTGTGTGTTTAGTTTACCATTGTTTTCCCGTAATTCACTCCTTACCTTTCTTTCTGGCATGCCTCTCATTTATTGTCTTGGCATACATACGATGCCCAGCTTCTGTTTCTAATGCCGCCAAGCAGCCCCTGCCGTCTGGTTATTTGGTATGTCCACTTCAGCTGGGTATACATCTCTGCTCCTTCCAGGCAGGTCTCAGTGTCTCCCGTGCTGTTTATGGTATTGCGCTGGGATCTTCCAGTTTCTTAACCACCTGTTGAAAGGAGAACTAAGTGACCTAGGGTACAAAGAAATGTGAGGAATCATCTGATGTTGTCCATTGCCCACCTAGATGTAGAAAGAATGCTACTTTCACATGAAAAATATCTCAGTTCTCATGGAGCTGTTATTTTCAGCCCAGTTTCAGGCTTCCATAACATCTTGGAGCAAGCAGAATGATCTTGGAACACTTTCTGGCTTCCTCAGCAATAAAATGAATAGGCTGAGAATAATCCTTCACATATTCCCGTGGGGCCAGGCCTCCAGATCTCCAGGGGATGGGAAGTATTTCTGCAGCGGTCATGGCTCCTGTTCATGCCAGTCTACTACACCACCTAGGATTCTTCCCTAGAGTATTTTTTCTTCCTCAGACAGCCAATATACCGGGGAATTAATCTCCAGGTTAACATACCCAACCAATGACCAATGGAAATTGGTGGAAAAATAACTCCAGTTTTCTATTGCCACAGGTGGGATACCGCTGAAGCATGCCCGATGCTGCTGCCTGAGGTCCCCAGCAGGGCAGAGCCCCAGGTGCATACACAAGAATGCGCTCATCAATGCACAGTCTTTGGCTTCTTTCCCTTCCCTGTACCAATTCCCCACTCTCCTATTTGCACTTTCTGACATCACTTCCTGTATTAGTTAACTCCTCTTATGTAACAAACAATCCCCAAAAGTAATGGCTTTAAGCAGTTTCTTATATCTCTGTATTTGCTGGGCTCAGCTGGGCAGTTTTCTGTGACAAGTGGTACCAGTTGGATGCACTAATACATCTGTCTTCAGCCGAGAGCTCAGCTGGGGCTGGAATGCCCAACTATCTTCATTCCCAAGTCTGTTGCCTCCGCTGGGGTGGCCAGAACGGCTGGGCTCATGATCTCTCATCATAGAGTAGTCTAACCTAAGCTTCTTCACTGGACACCCATGGGATGAAAACAGAAGCTGCCTCTTAAAGTGTGGGCTTAGACAGATGGGGAGGTGAACCATGAGAGAGTATGGACTCCAGGAAACAAATTGAGGGTTTTAGAGGAGAGGGGGGTGGGGGGATGGGTTAGCCCAGTGATGGGTATTAAGGAGGGCACCTATTGCATGGAGCACTCACTGAGTGTTATACAAAAACAATGAATCGTGGATCACTACATCAAAAACTGATGATGTATTGTATGGTGACTAACATAACATAATAAAATAAAATTTAAAAAAAAAGTTTCAATATGCACCTCTGCCACTTTATATTGGTTAACGCAGGTAAATAGAGCCAGCCTCAAATCAAAGAGAGCAAAAATATGCTCCATCTTTTGGTGATAGGTATGGCATGTTTGCACAGGTGTGCAAGGGTTTGGGGATAGACATGTTGCTTATCCTTGATCACTGTCCCCCTTACTTCCCAAAGAAACTACTTGGGTTTAAATCCTTGTCTAAAGGGTCTACTTCTGGGAGCATCCAACTTAAGGTAACGTTCCTATTCTGGTGGTATCTAAACTCAGAATGCTCAATGCCTCAGACCTACATGTTTATTTCATCCAGGTATGTTTCTTCTCATGATTGTCCTATGTAGAGAACAGCACTTGACCTATATGTCTGAGGTCTGTCTACTGCAACGCAGCAACACAATGCTTATAGCCCCATCCTGGACTGTGTATACCCTTCCACGGGTTCCTTTCCACAGGAAGCATCAGTTCTTCTATCTGGGAATTCTAGGCTGCGTCAAATGATGGCATTCGTGTTTTCCTGAGCCATTTGTTGGACTGAGTGGTGCTAAATGTAGGGTGGATAACACAGTCCTGATGGGTTACCCCAAGAGTATGGGGCAGCACCCCTGGGGGCTATGGAAGGTCACCATGGAGGCACAGTCCATGGTCACTGTATCTGAGAATGGATGGGTCATTGGTGACCACCTGGCTCTGATGACCCACTGTGGAGTCCCCACATTCCTGAGTAAATAGCCCTCAGAAATTCCAGAGCTTTGGACTTATTGTAACCCAGAGTAATAAGATTGCAGCTTACCTGTGTCATAAGGAGCGGGGAAAAGCAGACAAAAAGCAAACATCAGTCGAATTCTCCCATACAATAGTAGACCTCTGGTTTCCTCCTGAGAGTTTGCCCAGAGTGCCGAGGGCTGGGTCTGCCTGATCTGCCTGTTGCCTGGACGCAAAGCCTGGTGGCAAAAGTGGGAGAGCCAGTGACCTGAACTGGGAGATGCATACTCCAACCCTGCCTGCTCCCAACCCAGAGGTCGTTCTGGGATGGAAAGGGGATGCCAATAAGCCGGATTCTCTGAGTGAACAGGGCTGTGGCAAGCTGTTACAGATGTGAATTACCAGCTGTGCCCACTAAGGGTCAAGTTCCCAGAAGCTGGATTAAGGGGTATGGGAGGCACAGGAGTTCCATCAGGGACTAGCCAGCTCCTCTTTTTTTTTTTCCCAGCAAACTGGAATCTTCCCCCATATTCCAGAGGTAAGTGAAGGACCGCTGTGCTGTGACTGAAAAGAAACTCTCAGGTCAGGCCTTTGCCCCATTCCTGGAGATTTTGACTGGCCCTTTGCCCTAGTAGAGCTCTTGTGTCTATTAGGGTTGCGGATGAGAATGGGGAGAGAGGGTCCCTGGGACAGGGCTGATAATGTCCTCTAAGCTCCTATCAAGTGCCTTCCTTTCAACCTTACATGGATTCTCTAGAGTTTTGGCATGGGTGAAAGTGCTCCAGCCACATGCCCTGACCTCTGCTCCTATCTGACCCCACATGATGGAGCACTGACTGGGGTTATTATAGAAGGGGATGTGGGGACTGGGGCCTAGACACCTCAGCATGGACCAGAGAATCCTGAAGGTGGGAGGGGGGAGGACTGATGTGCTTTCCTAGCTGGACTGAACTCAGTGTAGTCCTGCCTTTAGCCATCACTGGGGCCACCTTCCCACCAGGTGGAGCCAGTCATGTGACCATTGCCAGCAGGAATTGCCTGGGTCTAGACTGCTCACCATCCCACATTGGTGATTGCATTCCCAGATGCAAACCCAGATGCTTGGTTCATCCAGGAAACAGATGTGGGATGAGGCCAATCATCCAGTTTCTTCCTACTTTTAGATAAGATAATAAGATAATTTTCAATATTTGTGGCTCTGAAGAAAGACTTATATTTGAGGAACCCCTGGGGTCAGGGATGGACGTTGAGAAGTGGTGTTTGGTGAGTTACCTGAAAAGAGAAATGAGTGGGACAGGCCCCCCTTTCTAGAACTTCCTATGCCCCTTGGAGCTCCCTGAGCCCAGAGTGTCTCAATCCCTCTGCAGGCCACCATCAGGCTTGTCCCTCCAGAAGGAAGAAGCAACTGGGGACACGTGGCCCTCTGATGGAGTACAGACCCACATTCAGATGTGCTGTGAGCAAGCATCTCTCCATGGAACTCAGAGAGAACAGGGGCTGCGTACTTATAGATGTTCAACCATCTGTCTTTTGTTTCAAGTTGTCACAAGTTGGCCCCAATTCTGTTGCTGTTATAGAATGTAGCACTGCTCAACTTCAAGATCACATCTCCAGTTCACCACCTAATTAACTGATAAGAAATAAAACCCATATACTAAAAATAAGAGGGACTCTGATTTTTCTAAAAAATGCAGGGCATGAAAATCTACATCTAATATGTACACAGTCTCCACCCTTCAATGTATAGACTACACATGTTTGGGTGGAATAAATTACCACCAGTTTCTCTTTCTGGTGAACCAGAATGGGAAGTGCTTCTAAATTTTTGGGTGGCTGCCTGTTCTTTGAGTGGCTTAGAAATTAGGCTGCTGAGCTATGAAAAGAATATAAGGTAGCGCTTTATTCTCCTGCATTCTACTGCTTAATTCCTAAGTGTTGTTATTGTGTTTCAGAGTGTGAGGATCATAGGCCCCCGGTTATTGTTCTTAAAATCTACTTTCATTTTGTCTGTAATGCAGTTAGGAAAAAAAATCTGCCAAACTGGAAAATTCTGGCCGATATCCTCATTTTCCATAGTAGTTTTGATTGCGTGCTCCTTCTACCACCAGGTGGGGTGGTCTCCATTGACAGTGGAATTGGGGCGCTGGGGGCCGGGAATGACGTGGGACTCCTTAGGGAAAATTCAGTTTCCCTAATGAGGCTTTTCTGACATTAGTGAAAATAACAGTGTAATGTTTTCCCCAATGAGGTCATGAACCACATGAATTGTACTGAATTCTGTCCATGGCCCCTCAGGGTTAGAGGCCCCGTCTCTCAGCAGAGCGTGGGGATCTGAGCAGGAGCACAAGGGTCCTCTGGGGTGACTGGCCAGAAGCTGGTTCTCCTGGGAAGTATGGGGAGGAGTGTAACTGGGATAGCAGTGTGCTCTCATGAGATTCCAGGGAGCAAGTTGAACTGAAGAGAAAAGTTTGCTGTGCACCTGTTATTTCAGGGTGTAAATGACCACGCTGGGTGGCTCTGGGCTTGTGAATGTGAACACCCCCTCTTCTGCCTCTGATCTCTGCTTCTCAATGTCACCTCACCTCTGCTTTTTCTCTCTCCCTTTTTCTTTGGGGCTCTTGCCTTGTCCCACACAATGTTAATGTTCCCTTGGGACACATTTGAAAAGTTCCCCTCTTTATGTGAACATAGTACAGAGACTTTTATAATTACAGTGTAGGAATGGTGGCTTCTATTGATCATCACAGCCTTCCTCTTTCCTCTTGGGTAAGCCCGGCCAAGGAGAAAATCCTGGAAAGAAATTTGCTTTGCCATTTGTAACATGGAAAAGAATTGAAAAACTAGAGGTGGAATTCAAAGGTTTGGAATAATAATAATAATATTTGGTTACTTCAGGATAAAACTACAAGTGTTGTCAGAGGATATATGTCAAATTAATTCAAACTACAATCAGAGATAATTAAACTACTGCATCTCTATATTTATTCTTCAGAGGGGCGCCTGGGTGGCTCAGTCAGTTGAGCTTCCGACTCTTGGTTTCAGCTCAGGTCATGATCTCAGGGTCCTGGGATTGAGCCCCACATTGGGCTCCTCATTCAGTGGAGCATCTGCTTGAGGATTGTCTCTCTCTGCTCCTACCCCCCCCCCCACTCTCTCTCTCTAATCCTCTCTCTCTCACTCTCAAATAAATAAATTAATCTTTAAAAAATTATTCTTCAGGGGTGCCTGGGTGGCGCAGTCAGTTAAGCGGCTGGGTCTGGGATCGAGCCCCACATCGGGCTCCCTGCTCAGCGGAGAGCCTGCTTCTCCCTCTCCCTCTGCCTGCCTCTCTGCCTACTTGTATTCTCTCTCTCTCTGTCAAATAAATAAATAAAATCTTTTTAAAAAAATTATTCTTCAGAGAATTTGGTTTAGTATTTTTCTCTTTTCACTGATATTAACATGACATTTTGCACTGAGTCATTTCCGCATCTTTTCATGCATACTCAAATCATAATTTTATTAAAAAATATGTATATGTGTTGAACTAGTTGTAATATTAGCAATGCTTTTTTTTAAGTGGTATGGATTCGGAGGGGGAATGGGTGAAACAGGTGATGGGGATTAAGGATCACACTTGTGATGAGCACCTGTGTTGTATCAAAGCGTGGAATCACTGTATTATACACCTGAAACCAATGTTATACTGTGTGTTAACTAACTAGAATTTAAATAAAAACTTAAAAGCATAAAATGGTATGGGTTTCTGATAACATCAGATTTGTATCATAAGGCCTCAATGGAACTGCTGAATTAGAATCAAGATACACCTTGTTATATTGACTAAAAGACTAACCCAAACCCATTATTGATTTACACAAACCCTCAAATGACCAAATACTGTTTTGATTATTACATGTTTTAAAATCCAACTGACTTTTACCTATAAATGTTTTATGTGAATCTGTTGGATAAATTCAAATTATCAAACATTTTCTTATGGTTCAAAGAAGAATATTTAGCTGAGAACTGCATTTTATAAATGTTTAGTTTTTAGATAAGCACTTACTGAAATGCTTTGGTCTAAAAATATAATAGATATTAATGACAAACAGCATTCAATATTGTCACGAACTCATGCAAAATAATATCACTAAGGTATTTTACAAATAGATTATTTTAATTTGGTCTCATCTTTGAGAAACAGTAATGAAAAAAATTAAAGATACGTGTTCTTAAGAAAGCATCTTCAACGTGTCTTTGAACTTTCCACTTCTAGAAAGAGGGAATAGACATATTTTTCCTTATTCTTTTCTGCTAAGTACACATAAAAATCGAGGATTCTATATAAAAGAAAGTTTAAGAATATTCTGAAAGGTTGAGACTAACCAGAGACCTCAGAAACCAAGGACTGACATGAGAGTGTGTCCCTAGTTGTTCTGTTTGTCTCTAGATGATGGGCAAAGTGGCAACTGACACAGCTGAAAAGCTCCCCAAAACCCTGCTCTCTCTAGCCAAAGAACAATGAAAACAAAACTGTTTTAGACAATAACAACTCTCCTGTAGCCAAAAACTCAGGCAAGAATGTGTCCCCACCCTCACCCAACAAAGACTCGCTCAGCGGGGAGCTCTCACCCTTGCAGGTGGTTTCCCTCATCCTCCCCACCATTCTGGTGCCAGAGGGGACCTACGGAAGTCAAGAGTGGAATTCTAGCCAGGACAATAAGGCAAGAAAAAAGCCATATCATTTGGAAAGGAAGAAATAAAACTGTTCTTCTTTGCTGATGACATGATTGTCTACATAGGAAATACAAGGGATCTATAAAATTACTCCCAGAACTAAAATTGAATTCGGCAAGGTCACGGGATACAAGATCAACAACATTTCTATAGAGTAGCAGTGAACACATGGATTCTGAGGTTAAAAACATAATGCTATTTACAATGGTGTAAAAACATGTAATAGGTGTAACTCTAACAAAACTTGTACTCAAATTATATGCTGGAAACTACAAAATACTGATGAAAGAATTTTTTTTAAAAAAAGATCTAAATAAATGGGCAGCCATTCCATAATCATGTATTAGAAGAATAATATAGTAAAGATGGCAATTCACCAAAAATTGATATACAGGTTTAACACAATTTCTACCCAAATATCAGCAATAACATTTGTAAGAGGAGATAAGGTTATTTTATGAAATTTATATGGAATAACAAAGGAAGTAGAGTAGCTAAAACAATTTTGAAACAAGTAGAATAAAGTGGGAGAAATCAGTCTACCCAAGTTGAAAATGTATTACAGCCACAATAATCAAGGTGGTGCGGTGTTGTCAGGGGGAAAGAGGGATCAATGACACAGAATGGAGAACCCAGGAATAGACCCAAGAAAATGTAATGAAACTAGTTTGACAGAAGTCCAAAAGCAATTCAATGGACACAAGTATCTTTCTCAACAAATGGTGCTGGTGTACCTGGACAAAAAACAAAAACAAAACAATGAAAAAACCCAACACCTCAACCTAAATCAACACAAAACCCCAACACCTCAGCCTAAATCAATACAAAATAAAATTATACAAAATTAATATTGTATAAACTTATTCTACAAAAATTAATTCAAAATGGATCACAGATTTAAGTGTAAAATGGAAAGCTACAACACTTTTAGGGGAAAAAATATAGGATGAAGTTTTCAGGACAAAAAATGTCTGTACTATACTATTCTTAGACATAACTCCAAAGCATGATCCATAAAAGGAAAATTGAAAAGTTGGATTTCATTAAAATTAACAACTTCTGCTCCATCAGAGATCCTGTTTAGAGTATGAAAAGACAAATTATCGGGGCGCCTGGGTGGCTCAGTCGGTTAAGCGTCTGCCTTCGGCTCAGGTCATGATCTCAGGGTCCTGGGATCGAGCCCCACATCGGGCTCCCTGCTCTGTGGGAGGCCTGCTTCTCCCTCTCCCACTCCCCCTGCTTGTGTTCCTTCTCTCACTTTGTCTCTGTCAAATAAATAAATAAAATCTTTAAAAAAAAAAAAATTAAAAAAAAAAAAAAGACAAATTACCAAAAGGGATAAAATATTTGCAAATTATATGTCCAACAGAGGGCTAATATTTAGAATATAAAAAGAACTCTCTAAACCCAACAGTAAAAAAATAAAACATTCCAATTAGAAAACAGGCAAAAAACATGAACAGACATGTCAATGGTAAGGATGTAGAGATGGCAAATAAGCACAAGAAAGGTTCAAAATCATTAACCTTCAGGGAAGTGTAAATTAAACCCACAATGAGATATTCTACGTACCTCTCAGCAAAAAAAAAACAGTGACAACAGTAATGCTGATGAGCATTAACAGAAACTGGTTGCTCATATATTACATTGGGAATGTAAAATGGTACAGCCGCTCTGGAAAACAGCTCGGCAGTTTCTAGAAAACTAAACATGTATGTACCATATGACTCAATCTCAGAGAGATGAAAATTTGTGTTGACACAGAAACCTATACATTAATGTTTCTAGCAGTTTTGTTTATAATAGCAAAAAAAAAGAAACCTCCAAGAAACAAACAAACTGAAAAAAACAACCGGAAACAATCTAGATGTCCTTCAAAGCAAATCATGGTGATCCGTGTTACAAATAAAACTCACCAATAAAAAGGAACAAACCACTGATGCACACAACCTGGATGAATCTCCAGAAAATTATTCTGAGTAAAAATATCCAATCCCAAGAGGTTACATTCCAATTATACACTATTCTTCAAAGGACATGCCATCGAGAGGGAGAAGAGACTAATGGTTGCCAGGTGTTCGTGGGGGACAGGGTGCAGGTGGAAGAGGCCAGCCTGACAGATTTCTGGACATCTGGATGCTAACTGTATTCAGTGTCCTGGCTGTGATACCGGACTCTAGTTTTGGAAGATGTTGTCACTGGGGACAACTAGATGAAGGGCACACAAGATCTCGCCTATTATTTCCAATATGTGCATGTAAATCTATAATTATCTCAAAATAAGAAAAAAGATAATTTAAACACTTTCCCCTTTACAATATATTTCTGTATGAGGCTAAATTTTCCTCATATGTCTCAACCAAAATATCATATGGCAAATGATTGGCTGCAGAAGCTCAAATGAGAATCCAGCTGACTTCTCTTTAGCCAGGTTTTAAAAAAATTGCAAAAATGTAAAACAATGCCTCTGTACTCAGTATGGATACTTCTGTTTTTGAAATATGTTTGTTTTTTCTTAAAAAATATGCTTTTATGGTGACATATAACTTTATAGTTGTTATTTTTCAATGTTATAAATATTTTGAAAATCTGTTTCTGTTTCCCAATAATGATAGGTAGTAAGTAATGATAGGTAAAACCCACATAAACAATGGTGGGAAGAGGTCAGAAAGTCCATAAATTTGAGAATTCCTAAATTAGACAGTGGGCAATGTTCACCAAACACACTCAAACTGCAGTTTATTTTGTCATAGACATATTAAAATAAATGAAAATATGTTCTCTCCAAAATGTAATGCAATGAGAAAGAATGGTTACAAGTTTAAACATTGATGTAGTATTTAATTTCAACACAGGCACCCAAAGATTTCTAAATAGAAACCATATAATGCCTTTTTTCAAAATGTCATTTTAATCTTTGTCCCATTTTCTGATCAGGAAGTGAAGACTCGGTAAGCACTTATTTAATTCATCTCAGCATTTAAGAGTCAACGGCCCTCAATGGCAACAGATTGCCCTGTAGGCGGCATGGAAATTCATGTTTCTCCATGTCAGGTCTCTCTGATGAGGCTTTAAATATTGAAATTTTATTTATTTATCATGCAGGAAGATGGCATTGCACTCCTGAAGGGGATTGACAGGGAGATTGCAATTATTCCATTCTCCTGGCACCAGTATTCTCCTTGCACGTCCCTCTGAGTGTTAAAAAAAAAAAATCCTCATTTGTGATTTTTCTATTCAGATATTTCCCCCCTCTCCATGGATAAATTAATTTGCAACAACCAAGAAATTCAGGTGACAGCACTTTTTTTAAAACAAAAATTTAATTTTGTCACAGATCCCCATTAAGAGAAGCATAGAACTCAGCTGAAGTTGCAAACGTATGACAAACAGGACTTGTTTCCAGTGATCTGTGTACACAGGGCTCCTGTTGCAGGTCCTTCCCTTGTGTTGGTGTATCCCTCTGGATTTAAGGCGTGTTGGGTTCTTGTGGAATGGTTGCTGTGCTGTGTCCCCCATCCTTCCCACTCCTCCTCCCTTCCAGGACTAAGCACTCTTTACTCCAGTGCCCTGGACCGCTGGGAGCTTGGGACTGCATTGCTCCTCCAGGTGATTATCCTTCCGTGAAGAAAACTGCCATAGCCAGAGTCACACTCCCTTTCCAGAGGCAGCCAGTCTCCAATGATGGACCAGTGGTAGATGGATAAAGCTCTGGGCCCCTCATCCAGTTAAGAAACTCTAGAGGGGCAAGCATCTGGCTCCAGAGCTCCCTGCGGGATGGCTGAGCCTGTTTGTTGTGATGTCATAGCTCAATGTCTTCCCCTGCCTACCCTCTTCCTGCATAGGTGCAGACAAATCTCCCTCACAGAGCAGCTTACCAAGCCACTGGGCCCCCGGCACCTGTCCAGCCCACAGAGGCTTTTCTTCCAGGCTTAAATTCCAACTTCTTCCAGCTCATGTTCTGCAAATAAACGTCACTTCTACTGTGGAGAAAACAGTGATCATTAGATAAGAGTTCTTACAACTTTCCTCTCCCAGGACACATTTAACCACTGTTAACTTTTACTTAAGTTAGTTGTCTTACTTCCACCATGAGAGGAGAATCTGTCTTCCTTGCCAATGCATAATTTCTGTCTCTACTATAGAGCGTGATAGATTCTGGAAGGAACATACCCAAGATAATCACAAACGATTTAAAGAAATATTTATATTTTTATTATAAAATCTACATGCTAGCTTCATCCCTTTTCCTTTGACTTTCCCCCATCACTATTCCTCAAGCTGGTCCCCCTGGAGCAGGGCCCCGGGTATTCAGAACCAAATTTTGTAACTGGGTTTTCATTCTCCTTCATCCTTCATGGGGCATAATTGATTCAGGGCAGGGCCTTAACAAATGTTACAACTGGTGGTAAAATTTGGATGAGGAACAACATAGTTACATAGCTTCAAAGTATTAACCCCCAATACGTGTTAATGAAAGCATGCTTATTAATAACGTTACTGGAAAATCTAACAAACATCACCTTAACCAAAGTGATCAAAACTAATGTGACCAGAAATGGGAGAAATGTACCTCTCGATAGGATGCCCTGAGCATGACATATATCATTTCTGTGGTCTTCCTTCTAGAAGTGCACAGCCTAGACCTAGTCATGAGGCCAACAGCAGATAAACTTGAATTGAGGCATAGTCTACATAGGAATGGCCTGTATTCTTCAAACATGTCCACATTATCAAAGACAAGGAAAGACACAGGAAGTATTACAGATTAAAGAAGACAAGAGAGCCATAAATGGGGCCAGATAATCACGACCTCATTGCAAAATAACCATTTTTCCCAATTTTACTTTAATAGTAATATGGGACGTAAGTCCCCAATTTACCTATGTTTTTGTCCTTTCTAACTGTCCTCCATTGTACAACCATTTTGCTTCCATTAATGTGCTTAATACCATCCTCAGCGTTATTAATTATAATATCTGAAACTTATCGCTTTGTCCTTTTCCACCCTGAATTTTCTCCTCAAGTGGTGTGGTGTGGTATCTCTTTTTGTAACTTTGCAGGAAGTTTTTGTTGTTGTTGTTTTGTTTTGTGTTTTTTTTTTTTTTTAAAGATTTTATTTATTTGCAAGAGAGAGAATGAGAGACAGAGAGCATGAGAGGGAGGAGGGTCAGAGGGAGAAGCAGACTCCCCGCTGAGCAGGGAGCCCGATGTGGGACTCGATCGTGGGACTCCAGGATCATGACCTGAGCCGAAGGCAGTCGCTTAACCAACTGAGCCACCCAGGCGCCATTTTTTGCTTGTTTTACCTTTTATTTTTTCCCTTAGCAGGGTGCTCTAGCTTGTATGTCCTGAGTTTATCATATCTTTGCCTTCTGATGTCTTTTTTCCTGAAGTAATATTTACTTGGTTTTATAATTATAAAGCCACCACAATTCTCAAATCTCTGTGCAGGGATTTTAGTGCGATTTGTGTTAGGCATATTATTTTCCTGAATTTAATTTTATTCACTCATACATTCATTTGACAAATATTTATATTCATGGGTATCTACTGCTGCACTATGTTGTTCTGGCAATATGATGGAGAACAAAACTGACACTATATTTCCTGATAATGTGTTTTTCAAGATTTTTTTCTTCACTCTTGAACTTGACAATTTTCACCAAGTTTTGTATATTATGATTAGTATACTTGTATTAATATTCAGTGTTCTTTTTCAAGTGTGAATAATTTATTCCTACTCTGTAAAGGTTGTACTTTTTCCATCTTTTTAAATTATACTGATATTTTATACAGATTAGGACTTCTTTATTTTTTTTTACCTATCTTCTCATTATTTTTTTCTTCTGATATCTTTAACTTTTACATTTTTTTCTCTGACATATGTTTCGTTAGCATCCAGCCTGATGTCCAATCACCCTACATAGCTTTCTCCATAACCATTGTGTAACTTCCTTGTTTTTGTATTGTTTCTTCTACATGATAGTTTACTCTTCCTCATTATGGCAACATTTTCTAAAAATTTCTTATTTTTTTTAACAAATTGTTATAAATAAGAGTCTGGTTTGATTTCTTAAAGTGATACAGTATTCTAAACTGCAATCTCTTTCTTTATGTATGATTACTTTCTCTTCCATCTCACCTTTACACAAAATCACTTGTTTTTATCCCATATTTAATATTGAGATGGTCTTTCCACACCATTTCAAAGGTGTGAATCTAGGGGAAAGGGATATGAAGATATGAAGAATATTTTTAATTTACTCTTGTTCTTTAGTGCCTCATAGATCCAGCAGTCTAGGCGCTTGTGGAAGAAATTCCATACCCAGTCAAGGAAGTCACTGGAAGTGTATATGCCAAGGAGTATTCCTGCACATTTGATGTGGCACTCAGAATTGGTGTGACAAACTTCATCGTCTCATTTTAAAAAAATTGCCACAGCCACCTTGACCTTCAGCAACCACCACCCTGATCAATCAGCAGCCCTCACCATGAAAGGAAGACCCTCTATCAGCAAAAAGATTATGACTCACGGAAAGCTTAGATGATGGTTAGCATTTTTTACCAAAGGTATTTTTTAATAACAATAATAACAGATAGCCAAGGCAGTGTTAATCTCCGGCTAAAACATTGTCATATCACTTATTCATCGGATATAATTTTAACCCAATGTTTATTTGAAAGTCCTTAAACTTTTAATATAAATATAATGAATCCTCTCTTAGTTGTAACAATATAAACAAAAAGCCATAAGTTAAAAATAAAATAAGAAGACTATTTAGAATGTGTCCTTAAATTGGATTTGGCTAAAAACATTTTTAGTATAGCTATAGCCTGAATTACCAACAACCTTGAAATTCAAAATATGAAAATGTCATTCAGATAAGAAGCAACATGGACTCGTGTCCTCAAATGTTCTATTTGAATGTCAGGCCATGCCTACCAATTGTCTCTTTTGTAGAAATAAGTAGCTCGTTCACATGGAATTATAAGGGATCTCAAAGAGCCAAAATAATATTGAAAAAGATAAAGTTGGAAGACATTTTCTGATTTTAAAACTTACTACAAAGCTACGGTAATCAGAACAGTGTGTAATGGCATAAGGATAGACATATAGACCAATAGAATAGAATTGAGAGTTCAGAAATAAACCCAAATATATATGGCCAATTGATTTTCTACAAGGGTGTCAGGACTCTTCAATGGGAGATAGAATACAAAAGAATGAAATTGAACTCTTAACCCCATTTCATATGCAAAAATTAACTCAAAATTGATCAGTGATCTAAATATAAGAGCTAGGATTATAAAACTGTTAAAAGAAAACATAAATCTTCTTGATCTCAGATTTGCCAATGGATTCTTAAATTTGATATCAAATGTATGAACAATAAAAGAAAAATATAGTTAAGTTGGACTTCATAAAAATGAAAAGCTGTTGGGCATTATCAAGAAATTGAAAAGAAAACCTGCAGAATGGCAGAAAATATTTGAAAATCACGTAATTGATAAGGGTGAGTATCCAAAATAAATAGAGAACTTTAACAACTCAAAAACAAAAAGACAAACAATTTGATTTAAAAAAAGAAAAATGACTTGAATAGACATATCTATAAAGAAAATATCCAAATGGCCAACAAGCACATGAAAGGATTTTTAACATTATTGGTGATTAAGGAATTGCAAGTCAAAACTACAATGAGACACCACCTCACACTTCCTAGGATGGCTATAATTAAAACAGTGTAAAATAACAACATTGACAAGAACGTGGAGAAATAAGAACCCTTATGCATTGCTGTTGAGAATGCAAAATGGCTCAGCCACCGTGGAAGACATATGGACAATTCTTCAAAAAGTTAGATGTAGAATCACCATATAACTCAACAATTCCGGGCGCCTGGGTGGCTCAGTTGGTTAAGCGACTGCCTTCGGCTCAGGTCATGATCCTGGAGTCCCGGGATCGAGTCCCACATCGGGCTCCCTGCTCGGCAGGGAGTCTGCTTCTCCCTCTGACCCTCCTCCCTCTCATGCTCTCTGTCTCTCATTCTCTCTCTCGCAAATAAATAAAATCTTAAAAAACAAAAAACAAAAAACAAAAACAAAACAAAACTCAACAATTCCACTCCTAGGTACATACCAACAAGAAATGAAAACTTCTGACCATACAGACACAAATGAATATACATATACACGAATGTTCAGAGCAGCATTATCCATAACAGCCGGACAGTTCTAGATATCCATCAACAGATGGATGGATAAACAAATTGTGGTGTACAAATACAATGAAACATTATTCAGCCACAAAAATGGAATGAGGTACTGATACATGCTACAACTTGGATAATCCTCAAAAACATTAAGCTAAGTGAAAGAAGCTTTACACAAAAGGTCTCATATTACATGATTCTGTTTATATGAGATATCCAGGGTAGGCAAATCCACAGAGACAAAAAGCATATTATAGGTTGCCAAGCAGCAGGGGAGGAGAGAGGAGTGTGTGATCATTCAATGGATACAGGGTATCCTTCTGGAGTGATGAAAGCATTTGAAACTCAAGAGAAGAGTAAATGCACTAAATGCCACTGCATTATAAATTTTAAAAAGGTTAATTTTATGTTATGTGAATTTTGTGTCACATTTCAAAAAGTGTTAAGAGACAAAAAAAAAGCTTCGAAATTTGTTTTCTTCTAATCTCCTTTGGTACCTATATATGCTGACATATTGAGCATCATTAGTTTTCAAACAGAAACTGATTTCTTTCAATGTAATGACTATCGTCACAATAAAAGACTGCTATTAATAGTAATATACTTGTCAATCATTTTTATTTTTAAATCACTTTTAAAGCAATAAATTAATTTGTTAACATAATTTCTCTCTCAAATAAGAGCTTTACTCTGTACAAATATTTCTGATTATTACCTATCAATATCTATAAATAGTTTTACTATGTGAGATGCTTTAATGATGCAAAAGTAATAGCAGATTTTTCTCCTAAATGTTTTCAATATAGAGTAAAATTAGAGAAACCAAACTCTTGAAGTAGTTTTAAATTAAAGAAAAACCTGGTATGGAAGTGCCCATTAATTATATCTAAAAATATTCTTGCCCACTAAAACGACAGTGAATATGTCAAGCAATATAAAATCATCCAATTGAATTATTCTTCTGAATCCCCCACACAATGTGGGAAGGCACTTGGAACAGTGCAAAACAAAAATTAAAAAAAAAAACAAAAACAACAAACTGTTGGTATTTTTTAGAATACAAGGAAATTCAATTCTCTCAGCTCTGACTAGAATTACTTCGAATATACACTGCCTAGCAGAATATTCCTTTTGACTGAATTCTACTTATTCGGTCCTTTGCAATTCAGGGATTCTCCTGGTATTCGATCAAAGAGAAAGAACATAACGTAGTACTATCATCTGCTATGGATGATTGTGAACCTAGCAGCCTTTGGGAAGTTTTAGAAGGGAAGCTTTTGTAGATGAGCTCCTTTGTGGACTTATTTTGAACTGTGATTTTACTTAGAGTACATACTTTATCTCAGATACAAATAAAACAAATGTATTCAACGAATAATGAGGTGGAGTTTTAGTTATATTATTTACCTTTATTTCTTAAAAATAAGGTCAGGAAAAGTAGCTCTTTTCAAGGTTATTTTTGGAAACTTGTTTACAAGTATATATGAGATAATACTATAAAAATAAAAAATAAAATATATTATGATCCCAAATGATTTAAAGTTTTTCTAGTAAAAGTGTGTACATTTTATAATCATCTTTTTTGGGAGGTTAGGAAAGTCCCTTCTTTATAGTGTTGGAAGTCTTTTGACCTTGAAAATAAAGTTACCTATTGAAAGTAATTTAATCAACAGACATATTGAAGCACTTGAAAATGAATTTGGTCCTTTAATTTGTGAAACATTTCCCTTTTGCTATTAAATCTTATCAAATGACATTTGCAAGAAAATCAATTGTAGTTTCTTAGAGGTGACTTTGAACAAGTTTCATTCGCATAACTGTGTATCAGTATATAAGCCAGAAATGTTATTTTCATCAAAACTTATGTGTGTTAAAAAAAAACACATTGGTCTTAATTCTACAAACAAATGTATCTTATTTTTTTTAGAAAGGACATCTGAAAAATTTAATGAACTTGCCCATACAAATATTCCAGGATAATGACATATGGTGCAAGTATTTTTACATAATCAGTCCTAAAATAGGATTAGCTAGTCATGTGTAACCAACAGATGTGTGCTTACAACAAACATACTTTAAGAACTATTGCTGCTCTGTTAGATGCACATGGATTAAATATTTCTAGACACTTGGCTTGAATTCATAATGACACTCAAGATTACAAACATGGTAGATGCAATGTTTTTGAAGAACTTAATCTCTGTTAAATGTCAAACTTGCTTTCTTATACTTTTAGCAGATATATTCCTACTTAGTACAATATTTAAGTGGTTAAATAGAATCAAATAAGAACTAAGATTCCAACATAAAATTTGTTGTCAGGATCACACCCTCTGCTTATTGGGAAGTGTTATCAATGTCTGCTCAGTTGTCAACTTTGACGTTAATCTAGCAGCAATGGCAAATCCGACAGATATTCGAAACAAGCAATTGCTTGACATATTAGAGAAAAATTTTGATTTGACAGAAAGGAACAAAAAACATTTTCTTTAATAATGTGAGCTGTCAGTGAACACAGAGCAATACTGACCCCTGAGGATTCATTATTCATTCGAGATGGTTTAGGGCAGTTCTGGGTTCTGGCAGAAGCTATACTTTTATAAGCCAACTACTCGGATTTAAATAATAGAACTGGTATATTTGCTAGAAAAAAATAAAAACTAGCATTGTAACGTATAAAATGTTAGGCAAGTTGTTGACTGATGGATATCTCACGATGGCTCATACGTACAAACTATGTCCATGCAAATTTACCAGTTTTACCCAATACAACAAATGAGAAGTGGCTACTCCTGTTAAAGGGGCCTAACTATCGTCCCACTGCCCCTCGTTGCCACACCAGGGGTGGCCGAGCACACAGGTAAAGAACAGCTGCCAAAGACAAAGGAGTCTCTTATATACAAAGCAGTGCATCATTATCTAAATATTTTCTCGGTCATGCAGAAAAACAGAATCGCCTGACACTATAAATAAGGCTCCTGACAGAAGTAACTTCTATCCCAATTTCATCTCAGGAACTAGAAAAGAAAGAAATTCAGACTGAGAAAGATTCTAGCCATTGTATTGAAGAAATATCATTAGTTCTTTAATGAGAAGGAACTAAAGACACACATTTCAGTCCACTTTGAATCCTTTACAGTTTGTCTTATGAGTCTTTATAACAGATTGTCTGGAATATTCATCAGAGGATGTTCAGTCTTTCTCTACTTGTTTTTATAAAATTCTAATTTAAAGAACCCTCACATGCTATGTCAGTATAGATGGATAGATATTGGACGAGACATATCTTAATAGATAAAGTAGAATCACACTGTGCAAAATCAGGAAATATCTTTTCATTATTAATCATTCATGGTAATCCCTGAGCCCAGTGACCGCCTCATCTCATCGTGAATGTCAAGATACCAAATTTGTTTATTTGTTTATTTGTCCACTTACTTGTGGTGGTTTTTTTTTAGCTTTATTTATTTATTTTAGGGGAGGGGCAAGGAGAAGGGCAGAGGGAGAGGGAGAGAAATCCTCAAGCAGACTCCCTGCTGAGCACAGAGCCCAAAGTGGGGCATGATCCCAAGACCCTGAGATCATGACCTGAGCTGAAACCATGAGTCGGACGCCTAACTGACTGAGCCACCCAAGTGCCCTTACCCACTTACTTGTTTTGATCAAACCACCAATGAGCTGAAGGAAATACAATATCCTCCCTCCCCTTACCCAGGGTTTTACTTTCCAGAGCTTCAGTTACCCCTGGTCAATAGTGGTCCAGAAGCACAAGATCCTTCTGATGTTTCATCAGATGGTCAGTAGTAGTCTAATGCTATGTCACAACTCCTAAATCAGTCACCTTTCTTCATCTCATTACATAGACATTTTATCACAAGAGGGTGAGTACAATACAATAAGATTTTTTGAGAGAGATCACATAGTCACCTAACTTTTATTACAGTATATTATTGTAACTATTCTATTTTATTATTAGCCATTGTTGTTAGTCTCTGACTGTGCCTAATTTATAAATTAAATTTCATCATAGATATGTATGTATAGGAAAAAAACAGTATATAGTGTTTGGTACCATCCATGGTTTCAGGCATCCACTAGGAGTCTTGGAATGTATCCCCCACTGATAGGGGAGGCTACTAGATCAGTGGATATTTTCTTATGTCTAAAAGTACGCTTAAAAACACAGAATGGATTAAAATGAATATTATTTTTATCATACCATAAAGATAGCACTTATGCAGAGAGAAAAATGGATGATTCAAACAGTAGTTCTATATTAAAAGGCTGCTTAGAAAAAAATAAGCAAAAATAGGCGAGGCACTCTGTGTTTCAAAATATAGAAAATGAGTTAAAAGCCAGTAACAGTAAACCATACATAGTAAAGTAAGATGCCAATACGTACTTCTATGGATTTGAAGCTAAAAAAAGACTTCCCTAAGACCATATATAGGGTATGTCAGAAATTGCCATCAGCACAACATGAAGTCATGTGACAGCTTTGGGAGAACGCAGCACATGTAACAAGGACGGCGTCCTTAATGATGTTCTCACAGATCACTGAAGAAAAGACAGACACCCCAACAAAACACAAGCAGAGACATTAGCAAGTCATGCACTAAAGAAGCACATTGGCTAGTAAATTTTTTTCAAATAAATAAATATTCAAATTCTCTTGTAACTAAAGAAAAGCAACTTCAAACAACAGTTAAATTCTATTTAAGGTCTATTAAACTAGCAAACACACATGAGAAAATATCCAGTAATGACAAAGGTATGAGGACAGTGGATTTGCATACACTGCTAATGGCCTTGAAGATTTGTGAATTGTTCCACAGTTACATTGCAACATGTACAAAAATATTCTCATGAGTCACTTCTGAGAATTCATCTTAATGTACTCCTATAGATATTTATAGTTTAGTAAATCTTGGTACATCCAGATAATTGAGTAATTCCTTACTGGAAACATGTATAAGATTACAATTGTAGTTGTTTTATAATAATAATAGTTGTTTACTTCTGGGACTAACAATAATTTTTATCTTTTTCTTTATCTATAACTAAGAATTTATCTCAGTAACCTGGATTGTGAACACAAGCTTCCATGTGAAAGCTTCAACTTTTTACAATGCGTCATTAATATAAAGTGTGCTCATACATTCATGCACACATACTCACATATAGATAAATATTATAAAGAGAAAGAGGGCTGCCTGGGTGGCTCAGTTGGTTAAGCATCCACTCTTGGTTTTGGCTCAGGTCTTGATCTCGTGGGTTGTGAGATGGAGCCCCACATCTGGCTCTGTGTTCAGTGGGGAGTCTGCTTGAAGATTGTCTCCCTCTATCCTCTCTCTCTAAAATAATAAATAAACAAATAAATAAATCTTAAAACAATAAAGAGAAAGAGTCTGAAATATACAGCACAGTTTTAGCTGGGGATGTTTTTGATATATTTGTGTACATATATATATATATATTTCAACATTTCTCTCTAAGCACTTTCTGAAATTCATACAATAAACTTTTATACATAAAAATGTTATCCTCCCCCAAAATATGTATAGAAACTTTTTCTTAATATTGCATTTAATGTATACACTATTAGGCAAAGTTTGAAAAACACACTGTAATTCTTTCTGTACGATATAATCAAATTTATATATAACTTCATATGCAGATTAAAATATAGCATAATTAGGAGTGCCTGGGGGCTCAGTCGGTTAAGCAGCTGCCTTCAGCTCAGGTCATGATCTCAGCGTCCTAGGATCAGCCCTGTGTCAGGCTCCTTGCTCAGCGGGGAGTCTTCTTCTCCCTCTCCCTCTGCCCTACCCACTGCTTGTACTCTCTATCAAATAAATAAATAAAATCTTTTTAAAAAGAAAAAATATAGCATAATTAAAGAAAAATTAATTTCTTTATATTTTTAGTTTTCCACATTATTAATTTAAAGTTAGGAAGATGCTATGAAATGAAATTCATAAGAAAACTTTTTTTAAATTACTTAGAGTTAAAAACTCAATGTAAATAGTCTGTATTTTATCTGAAGTCCATGAAATATTTCACTGTCACCACATTCATTTGAAAGTAGATACATAAGGGATTTTGTGATGCTTTGGAAGCATTGCCAGATACTGATTTTCAGGGTCACATGATGACAAATCTTGCTGACATGATTTTGATTTTTTTATGACAAGAAGATCATTATTCAGATCCTTGACATTTAGAATTACTAACATTTGTATTGGACTGTCCACTACATATTTACAGTGTTTCAGGGATTTGTTGAAAATATAAAGCAGCGGAAACCAAACAACATATCATATCTGACAGTATTGTCTGATTATTTAATGGAAATAAAGCATACAAATTTCAAATAAAAAAGTGGCTCATTAGCCATGGTAAAATACAGACTGGTCTGCCTTAGTTAACTCTAGTTCTGTGATACATACAGTGCTAATGGAATAACCAGTCCTCAGCTTAGTTACAAGGTTTTTGGTGGATTACCGCCTTCTTGTGTCATTGGACAAATCAAATTAGCATATTTAAAACACTCATAGTATTCATTAGGCGCCCTACCATTATTCAGTCTTGATGACTTTGTACAGGATTGCATATAGCTTCATTTGGAATAGCAATAAAGATTTTTTTCCCCTGAAATTCTGAAGCAGAGATCCAATGATATGAAACTAGAAGAATACACTAAACTTTATTTCTTTGTAATTTTTTCTTAAACAATAGTGTTTTTTTCTTCTGCATTATTTTTTTCTAAGTTAACATATATCAGTTGTGGTGAGAAGCATACAAAACTTTAAAGCAAGTTATGACACATAACATTACAGCTTTCCTTGCTTTCTTCATTTTATTTCAGACTATATGAAATATTTATGTAATAATTTCTTGTTTAGAAGATTTGTAGATAACATATTCTTCCAAAAACATTTGATGTGGGTCATACAATTCTTGAAAGCTTTATCTGATATCACCAAAACGAAGAAAGCAAAAATGATATTTTTGAATTTTGAAACAAATATTTTTCTGTTCAAATTTTTAGGCTTTTAACAATTATTCATGCTTTTATTTAAAGTAAGCTATTGGTAAATCTGCCAGTTTTCCTCATAAAAAAACTCATCATTAAAAGTTGGCAAATATCATTCATATTCTCTTCCTTTTGGCATATATGTATTAATATGTGTTGGTGAAGCATGGGGAAAAGTAACAGTTACAATTATTTATTTAAAGAGTATTATTTCCTGTGTGTTTGATTGACCTGTACGAGGAAGCAGGCTTTCTGTGTAGACTGACTTGGTTTATGTGACAATCATAACTCCTGGAGGGGGGGAAGCTTTGACACCTTCCAATTTCACTGCAGTAATAAAGCACTGTGCTGATATTCAGCCCTTATGAGATCAATACTTGTCTGAGTCAGCCAAATTTCAAACTTTTTATTTCAAAGATATTTTCTTATATTCAGTACCTATTATTTAGTGGAAAATGTGGATTTTAAAAATAATTTTACTAAGATAGCTGGTTAATCAGGTGGGGGAAAATATTTCAATATTAAAATTTAGAATAAACTACAGATCAATTTTATTAGGTTTAAAGAGTATTTGCTGATATAAAGGAAAACAGTTAATTTTTGCATATTTATCCTATAATTTACCATCTTAATTGACTCTTATTTATGCTATTATTATTTTATTTTATTTTTTGGTATTTGGCTATGCAATCATATCATGAATAAAAAATGAAAAAAAATCTCCTCTGTTTTCAATTAATATATCTCTTCTATTTTGGTCATATTGCTTTGCTAGAACTCCCAGAAAAAAGCATTTAAAATATAAACAAATCCAGGCATGCTTTTCTTAACCTTTATTTTAGGAAAAATCTTTGGGAAATTTTGGGGTTAAATGTAAGGCCAATGGTAGTTTTAAATTTGTGTTTTATAATTAAAGAAGACATACTTTAAACTATTGGAAACTAAGTGTGCTTTTGTGAGAAATTGATTTGGAATTTTAGTTGCATATCAAAATTTTGAATAATTCTATTCTACTCTTAACAAAATGCTTTTTTTAAATGTTTATTATTTATTTATTTATTTATTTATTTATTTAAGTAATCTCTATACCCAACGTGGGGCTCAAACTCATGGCCCTGAGATCAAGAGTCCCATGCTCTACTGACTAAGCCAGCCAGTCACCTCTTAACAAAATGCTTTTATTTCTGATTTTAACATTAATTCATGTTCATCAGAAAACAAATAAAATATTACAAAAAAAAAATTAGGAGGGGGACGCCTGGGTGGCTCAGTCATTAAGCGTCTGCCTTCAGCTCAGGTCATGATCCCAGGGTCCTGGGATCGAGCCCCAGATCGGGCTCCCTGCTCGGCGGGAAGCCTGCTTCTCCCTCCCCCACTCCCCCTGCTTGTGTTCCCTCTCTAGCTGGGTCTCTCTCTGTCAAATAAATAAATAAAATCTTAAAAAAAAAAAAAATTAGGAGGAAGCAATACTGCTTATAAGCTCATTTAAAAACAAATTGACATGATATTGTATAGATTTTAATTCTCTTCTATGAAATGTCCATATACACAAGACTTTCTAAAAATGGGATTTTAATATTCAAGTTTTTTATGCACTGCTGTTTTAATATCTCTATATATTGTAGATCCATATCTATACAAATAAGATATAGACTTACATCATTATTTAATTACTAAATAGCTTTCATTTATGTAGCTGTAACCTGTTTGTTTTTTAATTCCACATTTAAATATTTATGTGGTTTCAAATTTGGCTTTGGTTCCTAGAAAATGTATTTACATTTCATTTTCATTTTCTCTGTCTATGTCTTTCTCCAGACAAGGCTGCATGTGTGCATGCCTGCACACACACACAGAATGAAAAGGAAATCCCCAAAGTTTAGAAAAGAACACAAACAAGAGTAATAGCTTGATTGTTTACTACAGCGACCAGGGTGGGGCAGAGGCTGAGATTTACTACCCACGTAAACTGCAGGGAAAAAAACTCATGAATTCATGTGAGATACAAGAGAGAGTAATAGTTGAATTTGACCTGGAGCAAATGAGTATATTTAGCAATAATAAAATATAATTAATCAGCCTAATGCCTGAGTCATCTCAACCTATATATATCTAAAAGACATAGGGTTACTTTTTAAAATTATGGCTACAATCCCTCTACTTTTTGCACAGTGAAAAATATTTGCATGATCATAGATCTTAAATGCAGCCTATTTGATTTGAACTTATTGGAAAAAGCATTGAAGGATTCAATAAGTTCTAGAACAGAATATATATATTGTAATCTTCATGTTGTGAAATTACTACTATATAACTAAAACAAATAAAAAAAAGTCAGATGATTGAGGTTGGGGAGAAGAGAGAACAGGAAGAACTTTTTCACCAGATATTTATTAAAACCAGTCTTAGATCATAGTGGTAAATGTAAAGACATAATGGAGAATAAAATAATAAGACCATTAAGGAACAAAATGTATGGATGAGCACAGGGCTGTCAAAGAAAAATTAATTCTGTGATGCCATCATTGAATACGAAGGAAAATAAAACAACTTGAGGCTGAGTTTATGATAATATAAATAGAAGAAAAAGTAAACTTATGTAAAGAAAGAGAAATTCAACCATTTATTTTGTAGAGTGTTCTAGATTTCCTATAGCACTCGGGTGGATTCTACTACTGATCAAAGATCCAACAGTGAGCAAAACAGACAATAGACACAGAGTCTTCCCCACAGAACTTAGAGTCTGGTGAAGGAAACACACAATTAGCACATATCCTAGAACATATTCAGTGATGATAAGGCTACGGAGAAAACAAAGCAAGGGAAAAGGGTAGGGAGAGCTATGGGGCGGAGTATAAAGAGAAGGAGTGGCTAGTTTTCACAGGATGGTAAGAGAAGTCTTCTGCTAAGGTGATGGCTGGGTAGGAATCTGAAGGAAGTGATGGTCATGCTGAGAGAGTTCAAGAAAATGCAAAGAGCCTGGGATGAAAGAATGCTTGAAGTGTTTGTGGCACAACTGGGAGACCAGTATGGCTAAAGAGTAGTAACCAGTGGGGACAAGATTGAGAAATGGGTCAGAGAAGTTGTGGCCCTTGGAAACCACTGGTGGTATCTCTGACATTCCTTTGACTAGAAGTGATTCCTAACCTTGGCTACACACTGGAATCCTCTGAGGAGTTTATAAAACTATAGATGTCTTGGTCTCACTTTCAGAAATGGGTCTCAGGTATGGGTTGGGCATGGAGAATAAAAGAAAAAATCCCCAGATGATTATAATTTACAGCCAATGAAGGACTACTGGATAGAGGTAAGGAAAATAAAAGGGATACAATAAAGGGAAGAAAGGTGAAGTAAAAGAAAAATCAAGGGAGAGTGATGTTCTGGAAGTCAAGATAAGAAAGTGACTTGAAAAAGGAGAAGAATTAGTTTTGTCAAATGCTGCTTTTTTTGGGTCCACAAAGTAAAAGCTGATTCAACTATTGGAACTGGCATTGTAGGGATCATTAGAGATTCGAAAGGTTGAGTTGTGGTGATGAAATCCTGATTGGCATGGCTTCAAGGGATAAAATGAAGACAGAGAAAGTGGACATTCTCAGTATATATATAACTCTTTCAAAGACTTTTCCTATGGAGCTGAGGAGAAGAATGTCCCATTTCTAAAGCAGGATTTGTGCTTGAGAGATACTAATTGGAAATGAGGCCATGCTTTCTAAGAGAAATAATTTAGTAGAGAGAAAAATCTGATAATTAAATGAGTTAATAATTATAAAGCATTTTGTAACAGTGCCTAACAATCACATAGTAAATGCGATATAAATACTTGTTTAATGAATGAAGGATTCAAGAGAATGGATTGCAGGGGGGAGGACTTAGCAGAGGAAAATCAGTGAGGAGCCTGAGACGGTGACTTAGCTCAATGATGGGGAACTGTCCTCAGATGGTTGCTCAGAGTCTTCCCATTTGGTAGACTGTTAGTTATGTGATTAGATTTGGTGGAAAGAGTATAAAGATGTTTTATTCAGAATTTCTTAATCTAAGTGAAATAAAAAGCAAAGTCATCTGTTGAAAGTAAGGTGGTAGGAAGTGTTCGAGTTTGGGGAGCCTAGAGACTGAGACAGTGAATGATTTGAAGTTTTGATCAGGAAGTTAATGTGAGAGCACTCATTAAGGTTGCATACCTCCCCCATTAACACTGATCTGTATGTTTTGTTTTGTTTTTACAAATACATACATATATAGAGTTCTTCCCAATTCCATCCTAATAATCTACATAACACTTCATGCTAATCTGGGTACACTTCACGTATGAAAATGTATTCCACTCTATCAAATGTAGATAATTGAACTGTTTCCAGTATTTTGATATCAAAAATATGAATAAAACCAATAGTTTTATACATATGTTATTTCATATTTTTGCTAAAGTTTATTTGAGAGCTTGTTGGTCACACAGCACATTCTCCAGATGGGGAGATCTTGCTACTGTATCTACAACCCACATCCATCTGCATTCCCCCCTTCTTCTTTTTAAATTTAATGGGAGAAGTATACCTCCTCCAAATAAAGTCTGGTCTTTATAACCCTTTTACCTTATCGGAAACCACTCATTATTGACTCTCTCTCCAGTATGTGGAGTCAGTTTCATTAGCATTTAAGTTTCTTTAGTTTTTTACATCCTAAAAACACTCTCCATTCTTGACCTCTATGATACCACATTCTTACTGTTATCTTACCACTTTGGGGTCCTCTGAGTACTCTATGTAAGCTCCTTTTCCTCTACTAGGCCATTATTCTTAGGGACCCACTCTCCTCTCTTTTCATTTTGTGATTTCTCCCAGGGTAAATTCATCAATATCCGCAGCCTCACGTAATGTATAACACTCACTGATGGTACCTAAGACTGAATATTCACTTGGCTAGGTCTGATGGCCTTCTCTTTACTCCACACACCTAAAGACCACTGCCCACTTTTCTATTTTCCAGGAGCTAAGGATGGTTTTTTAAATCTTTTTAAAGAATTACAAATATACAAAAGCAAGTAAGTAAATAAACAGAAGAATACGTAATAGGAACTGTATGTGGCCTGCAGAACCCCAAATATTTACTATTCTGCCCTTTACAGACAAAATGTGTTAACTACTATTTTAGATGATTCAAAGTCCTTTAAAATTCCATAATCTAAGACAGAATTCCACATTACTAAACAATGTTTCCTCAGTGAATGACATCATTATTCACTCATGCAGATACATCTAAAACCTAGTGCTTATGACTGTACACCTTTACCTCTCATGTCCAATCTATTATTATGCTTTATGTTCTAAAGCATTCTAAAGTCAATCTACTAGCATTTATTTCAATATTATCATCCTGGTCCAATATATTATCATCTTGCACCTACCCTCTCCTCTGTCTAGCCTACCCTTCCAACTGCCCCTCATATTGTTACTAGAATCACCTTTCCTTAGTAAATTGCTAATTATTTAACTCCTAATTAATACTCTTCAATGATTTCTGGATGACTTTAGGATTATAAAGACTCATTACATTGTCCTTTAGGGTTCTGCATGGTTTGACTCCCATCCTGTTCACTAGCCTTACCCCAAACCACCCTGTCCTTCCCTTTCCCAGTCCAGCCACACTAGCTTTCTTTCTACAGTTTAGTGAGGCCAGCTCCCTCTAAATACATGGCATTTCTACAGGTGGTTCCCTATGCCTGGAACCTTTCTTTGCTTATTTAATTTAATCCTACTTATCCACTAGACTGCACCTCAACATCACTTCTTTGGAGAACACTTCCTTCATACCCTATTTAGGTCAGGTTCCATTTTAATATGCTTTCCTCCAATACCCCTTTGTGTGATACTTGGCTAACACATCTTGCCCCTCCATATGATAAAGATCATGAGAGGAGATCTGTCTGTTGTTTGCTATAGTGTTTCCTAAACTTATCATTGTGCCTGATAATTATATCACTGGAAATAAATATGTCATTGATGAATGGATTGAGTCTCTGATATAAAAATTTATTATATAAAATCAGGGGAGAAATGGTATATTAATTCAATAAATAATTATGTACAATGGACTAATTATTTTTAAAACAAAATTAGGTATTTACCTCACATTATTAATCAAAATAAATCCAGGAAGATAAATTATTTAATGTGAAGGAAGCAATGCATTTATGGATGACTTTTTAAGCATAATCCCAAAGGTTGAAATAAAAAAGGAAAAAATGAAAAGATTTGACCACATTAAAGAATAAAAAAGCCAACACATATCCACATTCAAAAAGTCTTCATGGAAACGATTAAAGCCAATTTTAAAAATGGAAATTAGAAAAATAATCTATAAGACAGATCATTTCTAGTCTGCAATCGTGTGAAATTCACTTCATTGCCATTGTTTGTCACATGCATTTCAGGGGGAATCTCAGTAAATACAGATTGCTATGTTTATCTGTAGAGCTTCTTGCCTATCCAGCATTCATTTGGACCTCATTTATAATAAATTTATCAATAAATTGTTAAGAATGTAATGACTGATACACAGTAGTCATCATTATGAGAGGCATTTAAGACTACTTTTTCAGCTCCCACAGGAGTGCATTATTATTTCTGAGAGAAAGGACTGACTGCAGACAGAAATAGAAAAATTTTACTCCACTCAGTGAACAATATTCTAGTAAGACTCCTTACATGAATGGAATGCTTCAAGAAACACATTCTATGGGGCCTGTGTGTTTTATTTCCTAAGAGACTCTTCTTTTCCTACCAAGTAATGATCCCATCTTTTGAGCTTTGGATCATTAAATTTTCTGTGTTCTGTATCTTAAATTCACTAAAGAATTTCTTTTCTTCCCCCTCCGTGTGTGTAAATGACTCTATATTGATTGGTTGAAAAGTGAAAACTCCCGTCATTCCTTTAAACATTTTCATGCAATTTAAACATGAATTGACAGTTCAGTTTTTTGTAGGTATAAACAAACACATTGATTTGAACATGAAATAACTGTATTATGAAGATGATGAAATATGTTATTCTTCTTCCATAAATATAAGCAGATTTAAGATTAAGACAGATTTTGAGAATAGCCTTTCCTTGTGCAATAATAACATTTTTTTTTAAAAGGAATGATAGGAGCTATATTTATTTTGTTTAGTGATTGGCACTTAAATTTTATTATTATTATGCTTATTTTTAGCATTTTACTTTCTAAAATTTTTAAATCAAAGCAAAACTGAACGTAGTACCAAAACCCGTAGGGAAAGTCATGAGCATTGAAATAAATTTCTTGGACTCTTATTGCCAAAATTTAAGATGACATTGGGACTTTGGATATCTGTGTGATAGCCTCTTCTTACCTGTGATTATTTAAAAAAAAAAACAACTTAGGTCCTCTTGAACTGAGTCCATATTTTGTTGGCCAGATTAGGTTTAGGAAACATGTTATAGAAGTCGAAACCTATCATCATTTCATTTAAATTAATAATGTAACTGTAATTTGAAAAATAGGGAATTGAATAAAATAGTCCAGAGGCAGGTAGATGGACAAATAAGACCCAGCACAAAATTATGAAGCATATTAGGAAAGATGCTTATTAAGTAGTTAGGGGAATAGGCTCCTCTCATTGCCTTTCTTCCTTCTATTTAAATAAAAGCTTTATGGTTAAGAACTCCCTCCTCAACAGAAATTGTATATGACTCGATGCAACAACAAAACAACAATAAAAATTACATTCTAATTACTGCGAAAACCCCACAGCAAACAGGCAGGAAAATGGCTTCTATTATTGCTTAATTTAAAACATGTATCTGCAACAGAATCTGTTGTACTAAGTTCACATCACAATTCAATGCATCATGGAAACCTTAGTGGAGGTTAAAGACCTGGTGTTTTGGTTTCATCAACTCAGTTGAATGGGCAGCTTAACATTAGCACTGTCAGTTATCTATGATCTCTTCCCAGTCAGTCTCAAGTTAGCAATCTCCCTTCTAAATCTAAACGGGTAGATCAACAATCTAGTTGACAATTTTTCGCTGTTAGAAATGGCAATTTCATATGGTTTAACCTAATAATGAGAATGCAGACAACAGAGGAATTTCTTTCTCTCTCTCTCTTTTTTAAGATTTCATTTATTTATTTATTTTAGAGAGAGAGGGGGAACAGGGGGAGGGGCAGAAGGAGAGGGAGAGGGAGAATCTCAAGCAGACTCTGCATTGAGTGCAGAGCCTGATGCAGGGCTCGATTTCAGGACCCTGAGACCAAGAGTTGGACACTTAACTGGCTGAGCCACTCAGGTGCCCCAGAGGAATTTCTTTCTTAAATGTTGTCATTCTGATAGATATAAATACATCCATTAGACAAATTCACATAGGATACTGGGTTTTCCTTAAATTTCCTTATCTTTCCAAATGACTGGGTTTATAAAGTACTGATTACAAAATTTGAGGCACAAAGAGCCTTGGAAAATATATACTTTACAAAATGCTTCTGCATAAAATATCTCCTTTAATTTTTGTAAAAACCCATGACCTCAGTATTATCATTATCTGCATTTTCTAGCTGAATTAAGATCCAACTTTATTCAGATTTCTTTGTCCATGCTCTTAACAGCTGAACTGTACTGCTACTCTGCAAACCCATTGAGATAGACTTCTAATGTTAACTTCATTTTTCTAGATGAAAAAAACTAAAATCAAAAGAGGGTATGCCCTTAACCCAGGTCACATTTTCTACTCTGCTCCAGTTCTGTTCACAGCTGGGTCTAAAATAGATTGAAATGTCAGAGCAGTGTTCTTTCCCATAAATACGTATTTAACTCAAAATAGTCTTCTATTTATTCTTTCAATAACATCAGATGATAGTATCTTAATTATACGCAATTTTGCGGTTCCTATTTGTCAAGTAGGGCTTTTTAATGTTACAAGTAGTCAAAAGAAATAAAAAAAAAACAACGCAAATAGGTTTAAACAAACAAAAAAAAATGAATTGAATCACTCATAAAATTGTGACGTCCACTGATAGGACAAGTTCTGGGTTTGTCTTGATTTAGTGGTTACAGGTTGACAAAGACCTAATTTCTTTCTCTCTCCAGGTGTGGTAGTTTTTTTGTTTGTTTTTGTTTGTTTTGTTTCTCCTAAGGCTGGATTCTCATATATGGTAACAATTCCAGGCTTTAAATTCATGACTTCTAGTAGCTCTTTCAGATGATCAAGGAATATTATTTTACTAGAGTCTCAGCAAGTCTTCTTTCATGGTTCAGTTTAATTGGGTCGATGCTAATTCCTGATCAATTCTTATAGCCATAGGAAGTCTGTATGTTGAATGGCTTAGTCCTGATTAGGTTAGTTCAGATTCTAACTAAAGGTGTTACTGTGATCTGATCGAAACAATCAGTGTTCAACCAGGGAGCTGGGACAATGCTATTCCCAAACCCACCCACCAAAGAAACAAAACCAAAGACTGTTACTTAGGAGAGGAACAGGAGGATTGTTGTTGAGATGTAAAATGCCGGCAAATCTATGGCCCAGGAAATTCACAATGTGACAGTGATTCTTTACTAAGGATGCACCCTGGGTACCCTCTGGAATCTTTGTGTTATTGTTCTTATGTATTAGCCTTTTAATTGTGAAATTTAATTTACACACTGAAAAGTCCATTAAATATAAATGTATGACATCATTAATCATTGTCAGTAGAACATTGGTATAATCTTTATCTAGGTCAAATAAAAGCACATTGTCAGACCTGAAGAAGCTTCCCAGGTACACCCTCATAACCACAATCCCTTCTGACTTCCCTGAAGTTTACAATTATTACATGTTATGGTAACCATGTCCTTGCTTTACTAAACCCTTCTACTGCCTACCACCTTAGTGGGAATCCTTAAGCATTATAACTTAGTTTTTCCCATTTGTAGCACTTTGCAGAAATTTAATTGTACAGTGTGGGGGCTGGCTCTAAAAGTCTGTAAAATTCTTTCATGTTATTGTGTGTGTTTGCATCCCACTCAGTGAAACTATCACATTTTATTTTTACATTTTACTGTTATTGACCATTTGTGTTAACTACCATGAACATTCTTGAATATGTCTTTTGGCACACACCTCACTTTATTTCTGTCAGATATATGCCTCTAGATTTGTTGGGTCATGGGAAATATATCTGTTTAGCATATTAGATACTGCCAAAGGGTTTCCCAAAGTAATCGAACCATTTTACTGTCCTGCTAGCAGTAGGAGGTTTCTCTTCTTCTATACCCATTGCTAAATCATGCCATTGTCAGGTGAATTTCAGACATTCTGGTGGATATCCACCAGTGATCTCTCATTGCAGCTTTACTTTGCATAGTCCTGGTTAGAAATAAGATCTGTTGGTCTTTTCTATGTTCTTTTTTGTTAAATGACTGTTGAGGTCCTTTGTACATTTTTTAATCTAATTGATTATCTGATTTCTTTTGCACTTAGAGGTTTCATATATTCTGATATGAGCTACTTGACAATTATTTTTGTCTTGCAGGGATCTTCTCCCACTCTGACTTCATTTTCACTTTCTTAATTCTTCCTTTGACAAAGAGTTCTTAATAATGTAGCCAAATCTACCAGTCTTTCAATTTATACTTACTGATTTTTGTGTTCTACAAAACTATCTATGATAGATCAAAAACTATCTTTCTAAATTATTTAATTTTTATTGTTTTATTTTTTCTTTGACATATAGTTACAACAAACTTAGAATTGCTACTTGTGTATGTTATGTGATATTATTTTATACATCATTTTATATTTATCTTTACATATAATCTTCAGTGTCACAGTACCAGTTTATGGAAAAAAAAAATTCTGTTTGGCTATTGTAGATAATGCTGCAACAAACATGCAGTTCCTCTTCAAACTGGTGATTTTGTTTCTCTTGAAAATATAATGAAAAGTGGAATTGTTGGATCATATGATAGTTCTAGTTTTAATTTTTTGAGCAAAGTCCATGTTTTCCATAATGACTGTACCAATTTATATTCCCACTAAAAGTGCACAAAGGGTCCTTTTCTCTCCATCCTTGCCAACACTTATCTCTTGTCTTTTTCAGAGTAGCTATTCTAACATGTGTGAGGTGACATCTTATTGTGGTTTTGATTTGCATTTCCCTGATGATTAGTGATGTTGAGCATCTTCCCATGTACCTGCTGGCCATTTAAATATCTTCTTTGAAATAATGCCTACTCAAGTTCATTGCAGCATTATTTACAATAACCAAGACATGGAAACAACCTAAGTGTCCATTGATGGATGAACTGATGAAGAAAATGTGGTATGTATATATACCATGGAATATTATTCAGCCATAAAAAGTAGGGACATCCTGCCAATTGTGACAACATGGATGGAACTTGAAGGCCCTGTGAGTCAGACAAAGAGAGACCAAGTAATGTATGATCTCACTTATATGTGAAGTTTAAAAAACAAAAACAAAAAGAACTCATGCAAACAGAGAACAGATTGGTGGTTGCCAGAGTTGGGGGAATTGGGGGAGGATGGAATGGGTAAAGGTGGCCAAAAATCTCAAACTTCCATGGGGTGCCTGGGTGGCTCAGTCAGTTCAGTGTTAGACTCTTAATTTTGGTTCAGGTCATGATCTCAGGGTTGTGAGATCAAGCTCCTGAGGGCTCCACAGTGGGTGTGGAGCCTGCTTGGGATTCTCTCTTTCCCTCTCCCTCTGCCCCTCCCCTCCTGCTCTCCTGCTCTCCATCTCTCTCTGGACGGAGGGAGGGGGGGGCGAGCACAAAATTCCATTCCTAAGATAATTAAGTTCTGGGACTTTAATGCACACCATGGTGACTATAGTTAACAATACTGTGTTGTATATTTGAAAGTTGCTAAGAGATTGGATCTTAAAAGACCTCATCACAAAAGAAAAAACCTTTGTAACCATGTGAGGTGATGAATGGATGTCACCTAAACTTATTGTGGTAACTATATTTATAGCTACATATACAATGTTATATGTCAAATATATTTCTATAAAACTGAAAAAGAGGGGTGCCTTGGTGGCTCAGTCAGTTGTCTGCCTTCAGCTCAGGTCATAATTTCAGGGTCCTGGGATTGAGCCCCACATCAGGCTCCCTGCTCAGCAGGGAGTCTGCTTCCCCCTCTCCCTCTGCCCCCCCAACTCATGTTCTCCCTCTCTCTCTCTCAAATAAATAAATAAAATCTTTAAAAAAAAAAAACCCTTTCCAATCTTCTGCACTGCTAATAGTTCACAAATTTATATTCATATATGTGTGGATCTGTTGGAGATCCTCAATTCTGTCTTGTTAGTTCATTTATTTCTCCTTGGTTTGTCAGCTGACCACTTTAAAGATTGCAATTGTATAATATGATTTGATACTGGAAACACTGAGTCTTCCTATCTAAGTTTCCACCAAAAGTAACTTAGCTCTTCTTGGCCCACAGTATTTTCACCACAGTTTGTAATCAGCTCGTAAGAGTCTGCCATAAAACCTCTAATGAGTGAAGATACATTGAATCTATAGGTCACTTTGGGGAACAATTTCTTCATTGTAATACTCAAACTTCCACTGCATGAATGTGGTCCACTTTTTCCTTTTTCTTGGGTCTTCTTTAATTTGAAAGAATTCAATGTTATTTGGTAGTTTCCTTCATATTTTGTACCCAACTTAAAAAAATATCAGTCTGTTTTTGATACACTGAAGCTATTGGAATGGTATGTTTCTTGAATTCTCATTTTTACATTTTGCTGCTAGCATATCAGTATGATTTATAAATTGTCCCTGTATCCAGTAGTTTTGTAAAACTCACTAATTCTATTCACTCATCTGTAGATGATTTTGTCAGTGCACCAAATGTGCTTCTTTAGGAATTTCACAATTTTTTTTTTTCCTGTGGAAGAAGTCAGAGAGATGATTGCCTGATTTCTTCCCTTCCAATATTCATTCATCTATCCATTCACTCATTCATTCATTCATTGTTTTACTGCACTGGCAAAATCCTCAAACACAACATGGAGCTCAAGTACTGTAGCCAAACATCCTTGTCTTGTTCTATGTCTCAAATGAACAGTTTTCAACATTTCACCATTAAGGAAGATAACTGTCTTAGGTATTTCTATGTATGTTTATCACATTAAGAACGTTCCTTGATAGTCCCAAATTGCTAAGGTATTTTACTATGAATGGATGTTTATTTTTACCAAATACATTTTATGCCTCTATTAGATGATCACAAGATTGTTCTTTTTATTTTGTTTATGCGAAGAATTACACTATTTGATTCGCTACTTTTGTTTAGGTGGATATCCTCTTTATTGGATTTTTCCTCCCCCCGAGGTAATAATCAAAATAGTAAACAAATGGCAGAGCAGAGGCACCAATAAATCAGAATGGACAGAGTCTACTCACGTAGGACAGCAGTTGCATGTCCCACACCTCCACCTGTTAAAGTGCATAACATGTACCTGGGCCTGTGGTCAGGCCTCCTTGTGTCCTTGTTTCTCATTGATTCCCTTTCTTTCCTTCTTTGCTTTTTTTTTGCACCTAGTACTTTTAATCCAACCTTTCATGCCAGGTATAGGCTGAACTTCCTTACACTTTTTTTTTTTTTTTTTTGCTACTATCTGTTTAGAATTTTTGCACTTAAGTTTATAAGGGTAGACTTTCATTTTTTTAAAAATATATACTTTCCTTTTAAAAATTTCGTGAAGCAAAGTGAAGATAATATGAACTGAGGAGTACTTATTTACTTTCCTATTATTAGAGGTGACTGTGCAATTTGAAAATACTTTGTCCTTGAGTGTTTGGTAGAACTATCTAGGGAAGCCACTGGAAACCAGAAATTTTGTGTGTGGGGTGTGTGTGTGTGTGTGTGTGTGTGTGTGTGTGTGTATGAAGGTATATGTGTGTGCAAAGGTTTTTGATGACTAATTCAAATGAACAATTATAAGCAAATTCAAGTTTGCTAAATTTTCACAAGCCCAATCTTGGTCTTGATAAATTACATTTTTAAAGAAATTTGCATATTTCATAAATATTTTAATTCACTGGAATAAAAGCATAAGTTTGTCTATATTTTCATCTTATTATGTTATAATGGCTGTGTGATCTGAAGTGATGTACTCGTGTTCATTTCAGACATTGTTTATTTGGACCTCATTCTACTTTCTTTGGGTTTTTTTTCCCCCTAACTTTTTGAGATTTTTGCAGCTTGTTTTTTATTCTAATACATGTATATAAGGTTATAAATTTCCCTCTAAATGCTGTTTAGCTGTACCACTCCTTTTGATGGTGACATTTCTCTTAGTATTCAGTTTAATTTTTTTGACCTGAGGGTTATTTAGAGTTATACATTTTAATTTTAAAACACTTGTATTTTTTACGTTATTTATTTCTAATATAATTAAATTGTCATCAGAGAAGTTACTGCTATGGTTTCAATCTTTTCAATATTCTGAGACTAATTTTATACTCTAATAAGATATTCAAATATTTTACATGTGCTTGAATAGAATGTATATATAAAATATAAGCTCATTTGTGGGTTCATAAACATCTATACATTTTTATTAGGGGAAGTTGATTGTATTGCTTAAATTTTATATATTTCAGAACAATTTTTGATCGTTTACTTAATCAGGTGCTAAAAGAGGGAAAATAAATCACTGATATGATTGTAGATTTGTCTTTACCTGCTTGTATTTGGTCAATTTTTTGTTTTATATAGTTTGAGGCCATGTTTTTAGGTGCATACTACTTTAGAATTGCAAAATGCTTCTGCTGAATCCATTCTGATAAATAAAACAATTTCATTTTTAATCTCTGGTATGCTTTCAGCTTAATTTATTTATCTTTTTTTCTGAACGAATATTTGTACTTTCCTGTGGTTGGAGTTTAAATGATGTATATATTTTATTCTTTGACTTTCAAGCTTCCTGCTACCTTATGATTTAGGTGTATTTCATTAAAAGAGCATAGAGAAGTTTATTTATTTTTTTGTTTTTTTATTTAGTCTAACACCTTCCTTTTCATTAGAACTTTGAGTCCACTTTACATTCAATTTAAATATTTAGATACTTTATTTTAAATCTACCATTTTACTCTCCATCTCTGCTTCTCTCTTCTGAGTTTCCTTTTTTTCTCTTTTTTTTTCTTCTTTTTCTTTTGGCTTATTTTTTTCTTGTTTTTTTCTTTCCTTTTTTAAAATTTAAAATCAATTTAATTAACATTTACTGTATTGTTAGTCTCATAAGTAGAGTTTAGTGATTCATCACTTACATATAACACCCAGTGCTCATTGCATCAAGTGCCCTCCTTAATGTCCATCACCCAGTTACCCCTTCCCCCACCCACCTCCCCGCCAGCAACCTTCAGTTTGTTTCCTAGAGTTAAGAGTCTCTTATGGTTTGTCTTCTTCTCTGATTTCATCTTATTTTATTTTTTCTTCCCTTCTCCTATGTTCATCTGTTTTGTTTCTTGGATTTCACATGAGTGAAATCATATGCTATTTGTCTTTCTCTGACTTATTTTGCTTAGCATAATACTCTTTAGCTTTATCCATGTCATTGCAAATGGCAAGATTTCATTCTTCCCGGTGGCTGAGTAATATTCCATTGCACATATATATAAATATATTTATATAACATCTTCATTATCCTTTCATCTGTCCATGGACATCTTGTCTCTTTCCATATTTTGGCTATTGTGGACATTGCTGCTATAAACATTGGTGTCTATATGTTCCTTCAAATCACTATGTTTGTATCCTTTGGATAAATACCTAGTAGTGCAATTGCTGGGTCATAGGTAGTTCTCTTTAACTTTTTGAGGGACCTCTATACTGTTTTCCAGATTGGTTGCACCAGTTTTGCATTCCCAAGTGTAAGAGGGTTCCCCTTTCTCCGGATCCTTGCCAACAACTGTTGTTTCCTGAGTTGCTGATTTTAGCCATTCTGACTCGTGTGAGGTGATATCTCATTGTGGTTTTGGTTTGTATTTCCCTGATGCCAAGTGATGTTGATCTTTTGGCCAATTTTTGTATTTTGATGTCTCCTCTTATAGTTTGTGAGTTATAGATTATTATTTCCAGAGATTTCAATATATATCAAAATTTAGATAATATTAATTGGTACTATTCCCTTCTCCTCAATCAATGCAAAGGCCTTAGAAAGTGTTAACTCTATTTACCTCCTCCTGATATTAATTTTATTTTTATTTTATTAATTTCATTTATTCTCTCTCTCCACACACACACATACACAGTAGGGCCAGTGGAAAAAAGAAGGCTTCACCTTTGTATTAGGATGCAATACCTAAAGGAATGGACCTTCAGTGATACCATCCCCTCTCTCCACCTGACCCCTCCCTTCCCAGGGTGATCCCTCTGCCCAGGTGAATGCCCTGTTCTGGATAATTGGAGGAGGCCTCAGGCAAGGGGGCAACATGAGAAACTCCCTCCCTCAGGAAGCAGGTAGTGGACTTAAAGACTGTCTCTTCCTCTTAGTCCCAACTTGCAGGGGGCCAAGGCAAGGTCTGCCCCATCTTTCCTTCCTAAGTGAGTGGCATGTTTTAATAAATCTGTTTTCATTTTGGAAAATATTTATGAATAAGTAGTTTTGTGTTAAAAAAATAATATAGATATAGTTAGATTTACAGTTGACCCTAGAACAACATTAGGTTGGAAAGTGTTGGCCCCCATGCACTCAAAAATCTGTCTATAACTTTTGACTCCCTCAAAACTTAACTGCTAATAGCTTGCTATTGACCAGAAGCCTTATCAATAACATAAATGGTTGATTAATACATATTGTGTACATTATGTGTATTCTAAGAATAAAGTAAGCTGCAGAAAAAAATGTTAAGAAAATCATAAGGAAGAGAAGATACATTTGTTGTACTATACTTATTTATAAAATATCACATATAAGTGGACACACACAGTTCAAACCTACATTGTTCAGGGTCAACTCTACATACATCTATATCTATATTTATATCCATCATCTGATATATATCTACATACTGTATATAGAGAGACAGCTATACACACATAAATCCACATATATGTTCATATAAATACACCTCTTTATGTATGCATCCATATATTTCCTCATAAGACATTTTACTGTTCTTGTTAAGTATTTAATCAGTCACAATTTATATATATGTATATATGCATTTACATATTTTCAATTACAATCATGTATTTTTCTATTTTGATTACTCTTAATTTTATTTCTGTATTTCTTGCCTTTAATCTGGATTTGTATTTTTCTGCCTTAAAACATTATGCCTTTGTGTATCTTTTCGTATGAATGTGCTGGTTAAAATTTTCTTAGTGTTTTTTCCCCTGAAAATGTCTTTGTTTTACTTTCATTCTCGAAGTCTGTTTTTTCCTGGGTATTTATTTCTAGCTTGACAATTATCTTATCCACACTTTAAAGATACCATTCACTATATTGTGGCCTCAACTATTTCTGCAGAGAAGTCATTTTTGTTAGTGGTTCTTCCTTTTAAGCTCTTCTATGTTTTACTTTTGACTTCTTTAAAGATTTTTTCTTAGTAATTTATGTCTTACAGTTATACTATAAATGTCTCTAGACATGGTTTTTATGTATTTTAATCATGCTGGAGTACTTTGGGCTTCTTGAATCCCTAGAATGGTGTCTTGCGATGTTTCAAATACTGCTTCTCATGTCCACAATAGCTAAGGTTTGGAAAGAGCCCAGATGTCCATCGACAGATGAATGGATAAAGATATGATATATATATATATATAAAGAAAGAATGAAATCTTGCCATTTGCAAAAAACGGATGGTACTAGAAGGTATTATGCTAAGTGAAATAAGTCAATCAGAGAAAGACAATTATCATATGATCTCACTGATATGTGGAATTTAAGAAACAAAACAGATGAACATAGGGGAAGGGAAAGAAAAATAAAATAGATGAAATCAGAGAGGGAGGAAATCTATGAGACTCTTAACTATAAGAAACAAAGTGAGGGTTGTTGGAGGGGATGTGGGTGGGGGCTGGGGTAACTGGGTGATGAACATTAAGGAGGGCACTTGTGATGAGCACTGGGTGTTAAATGATGAATCACTCAATTCTACCTGTGAAACTAACAATACAGTATATGCTAATTAAATTGAATTTAAATAAAAACTTAAACAAAAAAATAAGACAAAAAAAATGCTGCTTCTCCCCCATTCTCTCTGGTCTTCCAGTGGGACTCAGTCAATGAAAAAAAAAGTTAGTTTTTCTCACCTTTTTCCTTTTCTTGGTCCTTTTACAATCAATCATCTTTTTTTTCCTATCAGTCCTTCTGTCTGAATAGTTTTTTAATCTATTCAGTTATTAATTTTCAGCTAACTTTTCTAATCTGCAGTCAACCCTACATTCTGAAATCATAGTTTAAATTATTGCAAATTTTTTGTAGACTTTTTAAAATTTAGATTTGCCTGTTCTTGTGCTCTTTTCCAATGAATTATTTTAATTTTTTTCTATATTTAAATTTATAGTAGCAATAATAAATTTAATATAAAAATGTATAGGTAACATAGTTTGCCTAATTATTTGAAATTCTATTCTTTAAAACTCCAATATTAGAGGCTTTGTTGGTCTATTTCTATGGCAGATCCATTTCTGTTGATAGGCATTTGTCTCTCTTTGTGTGCTGGTTATTTTTAATTGTGTGCCCATTTATATAAGTTGCTTATAGAAATTGTTTGTAGAAGTAACTTAAGGCCTAGTTTGATGTTATTATTTTCTTTCAAAGAGAAATTCTGCATTTCTTCTAGGTTTATGGTTATGAAAACATTAAGTAAAACTTTATTTCAGTTTTAGACATTGATGGAGCTTTTCTGGGTTAATCACATGATTTGAAGCTTGAATGTAGTCTGGGCAAATATTGCTTCATTCTTAGTTCTTCCTTATCATACTATTCAAACCTTTGGCATTGTACTCAAAATATACAAACACTCATCTCCTCCTGCTGGCAGACCCCAAAACGTAGCATTTGTATCCCTAGTACTTTATGCTGACAGACACTACACAGTTCCTCAGGTGCCTTTATGGAAAAATAGCCCTTTCCAGATGCTGTGCTCACCATTCTGAAGCTTTGTTTTCTCTTGCATCTTGATCCAGTGGTTCATCCCTAATTTGTTAACTGCCTGATGCCTTTGATCCTTCTGTGCACATCTTATTTTTATTTGTTCAGTATATTAACTTGAACCAATAAGATATATACTATAGTAATTGGTTCACACGATTATGGAAGTGAGAAATCCCAAATCTGTAGTCGGCAAGCTGGAGACCCAGGAGAGCTGATGGTGTAAGTTTCAGTCCAAGTCTGAGTCCCAAGGCAGAAGAGGACTGACATTCCAACTCTAAAACAAGCAGAGAGAAAGAATTCTTTGCTAACCTTTTATTCTATTCTGGCTGCCAATGAATTAGATGAGGCCCATCCACCTGCTTTACTAGGTCTACTGATTTAAATGTAAATCTCATCCAGAAACACTCATAGACACACCCAAGAATAATGTTTAAAGAAATATCTGGGCATTCCACGGCCCAGCCACGCTGACACATAAAGTTAACCGTCATACCAAGGTTTCCAAACTCCTGAGGGGGAGTTTGTCTAAATTACCTCGTCTGTCATTATTGGAGTTGGAAGTCTTCACAGAATCTTTTAAAAATATGGATACACTCAGGCGTGACTGGGTGGCTCAGTTATTAAGCGTTGAACTCTTGATTTTGGATCAGGTCATGATCCCTGGGTCCTGGCCTAGAGCTCCACATGGGGTTCCCTGCTCAGTGGGGAGTCTGCTTCTCCCTCTTCCTCTGTCCCTTCCCCCACTCGTGCTCTCTCTCTCTTAAATAAATGAATAAATGAATGAATGAATGAATAAATAAATAAATAAATAAGTAAATAAAATATGGATACACTCTGTCTTCAGGAATTTGTTTTCTTATGACTGAGAGACACTGATTCAGCCATGGCAATCTCCAAATATCCAATATAACTGAAAATAAAATGTCATTGAATTCTATCTTTTAAATGTGCAGTGAAATAAACATCTTTTTCTTTCAACGCTCCACTGAGACTAAAGAATTCTCAAACTATGTGCTATAAATCTTCTTTGTAACATTTCTGCTTAAACAGGTCATTATTACTTCATAATCTTTGAAGGCTGACAGTCAGGCAGAGTTCCTTGTAAAATAAGAAGTATATTTCAGTACAAATTTTTTCCTTAAAAATATATTATCCTCTTAAGTTTCGTTACCTAATAATGTTTCTAACAAAAATATGTGATTTTGATGTACTTTATTCAGAGGTGATATTGTCCTTTAATAACTAACTTAAAAAATAATTTGCACTTTGATCTCAGATGCAGCAGTCCTTGATCTTGACCTATCAGTTATTATTAACATCCACTGTTATTATCACTTACCACTTAAATCCTTTTTACTCTCCCTTCTGTGCCTATGCACTTAGAAACTTTGAAAAGTAAGTCAAATTTAGAGTCACGAAATTACAGTTAAGGTTTATCAGTAATGATGAGACTGTAAATAGATGTCTAATTTACATTCCTTAAATATTAACGTGTAGTGGAACTAAGTTCTATAGCTTTAAAATGAATAATAAATCATCCTTCATATAATATTTTAGTCAACCTTTGTAAAATATCTCATGTAATTATAAACTAATAGTTATGTAACACTTATTATAATTTACCATGGGAATACTTCTTCCTTGAGTGTCATTTTAGGGATTTAGAAAAAAGTATACTATCAAGAAATAAATTTTTCCATATATTTGAAATATGTACACAAATATTTAAAATATTATATATTTATTGTATTCCCAGATAAACACACACCATCAATATAAAATATATATTTTAAATAATATTCTGCAAGAGTATTTTCCCTTCAGTATGCTTTATCAGTAATTTGCAATGGGAGGAAAGTAGTATTTGCCTTTGAGAATCACTGCCATATTGCACCACTGTATGTTGGTATGTGTGGGTCCTATTCCTCACTTTTTTTAAGTGCTGGTAAAGAAAAAAAAAAAAAGGATTTTGGACCATTGTTCTATAATTGCACTGTTACATTCCTGAGGACTTAAGTCCCAAAGTTTGAGTTGATCAAGAGGTGTTTCATTTGAAATCAGTTAGATCACAATCTGATTTGAGTGTAAAAAGTCACACATATATATATGGGTACTCATTTTCTTGAATCATTTCAACAGTACATGAAAAGTGAAATAATGTTGCAAGGTCGCATGAACTGGTTGCAAGCAGCAGCTATCCTTATGACCTGGCTAATCTTCAGTGCAGACTCAAGTGTGTAGGCTGGAGATTGAGTGACACGCCACCTCACCTTTCTGACCAGAAAAATCCCTTGGTAATTGCTACACTGACTCTGTAACCCCCAGCTAAGTTTACCTCAATGGAAATTTTTTCTGGAAGTGTTGGTTCACCCTTAAATTTCATCACAGGAATCAAACTGATCTAAGCTTTACCATTTGGGACAAGCTACCTTGCTTCACTTACTGCGTTTCTAATTAAATTATTGATGGTGATTTATAAAGATATCAGGAACTTTAGTGGGCGACTTCTTTGTGTAGTAAATGCCACTTTTATTCTATGGGAAACACTGATTTAATTCTTAGTGGGAAAAGAAGACCCTAGAAATGTCAGGATGTTACCCTGAGGTAAAACATTTGTTTCCATTTCTTCTAGATTACTGCCTCATGGATTTCTCACCTAGAAAATCTGTACCTGTGCATTATGTACCCATTTACCATGTGTGGGTTTTTTGTGTACATTTTGAAGATATTTCTGAATATGTCCTATTTATGTAATCTGCATTTTTATTCTCTGAGGATTATTGATTGTTTCCATTCACCTTTAGGTAACCAGTAACTGAATGCTAAGTAGTACACTGATATTTCATTAGTTTTAATTAAAATGATTTGATAAACCATAAAAAAGTGCCTAATAAAATTCTTTAATAAAGATGACTCCATGATTTCACCTGAAAAGAACATTCCTAACAACCATTCCCATCACCCACCCTCACTCCCTAATAAGCGATAAATTAGCCATCAAATGTAGCTGTGCCCAGGAACCAGATACATCTTTATGAAGCAGAAGTTTCGGACTGGAGTTACAGGCCACCTGGACACCGGGGCTGACATAGGAATTATAAGAACAGTTCCCCTCTTTGGAAGAAATAGGTTGCAAAATGGGGAAGAGAATCAGAAATCCCTGTGTAAAGAAGGAAGCTGGAGCAGGTCCTTCTGCCTGTGAATGAAGGCTAGAGATGATGGTGACCACAGTTTGGCACACCCCTTGATGAGAAACTGCTATCCTGAAGGTGGTATAGGACAGGGAAGAGCTAGACAGCCCTCAGATTGGCAATTAGGCCAATTCAGTGGGTGAGAGCTCCCTGCTGCCATCATGATATCTGGTGCTTTACTGGGGGTTCTGAAAGCCTCGATAAAGGTAATGCAAAACTCCAAGAAATGAAGACATGAACAGAACAGGAAAAGAGCAGTTCCACTCAAGGTTATATCTAAATTAAAATTTAGAGACAAAATCATATATATAAAAGTCATATATATATATATACACACACACACTAGTTATATATATATTAGGTATATATTTCATATAGAAATCATATTTATATCTATTTTATATGCAAAATCCAAACCAAGAGAAATTGTTCCCTAGGAAAGAAACCTAATGGACATAGAAAATGATTCTAAAATCATGTTTACAATCTTTAAGAAAATCAAGACAAGAGCAACTTCCATTAAAAATGAAAAAAAAAAAAAAAGGACAATGGAGTGGCAACAAAAACATAGTTTTAAAATCTTTCCAGATCCCTGCACACTGTATTAGGCAGGACACCTTCACTATGTACAGGATAGTAAAGCCAAAGACCCAGGAATGCCACCTACAACAGTATGTGGTGTTAGGGTAGCCCTGTGTTCCCCAAATCACAGGAAGGTGGAGACAAACCTGGGACAACCGCCTGAGTCATTTCTGCAGCTATGAACAGAGAAGTGGATGGAAAGTAAAGTGACTTCTAATGTCCCTGTGAGCCAGAAGACATAATATTCATTAACAGTTAATGCCCAAAGGTGAAACATGGAAAGCTGAGGAAGGCACAAAACTGGCCATGAAATATGCAAGCTCCAGTTTGCAGGTGAGTGAAGGATTCTATAGAGACAGTTGGGTGCTGGGGATGTCTGGGCCCTAAAAGCTCTGAATTAATCAACTTTAAGATCCCACCAAGGAAAAGCCCATGGGGAGGTGAAATTTCTGTGAATGGAATCCACATAAGAGGGACAAAGAAAGTATGGGCAAAAGAGAAAAAAAAGGATCCTGACAAAAGTTGGGAGAGAACTTTCAAAAAAGTTTAAAGCCATATTTTCGGGAACTGTATTGTAACAATAAAAGGAAGTTCCAGAATCTAGAGCTGGTGGTGAAGCTAAAAAAGTAATCAAAATCCACCTCCTCTTCTAAGAATAGAGGAAAAGTCACCTCCTTTAAACTTGAACAAGAGAAAATATTACAGTTCGACCCCATAAAAGTTTCATCTAAAATATATGATGAATAAAGAGAATAAGAGTTCTAAAAAATGACAATGCTTTACCAGAAAGAGAAGACTTCAAAGCAGATGCAATCTGTCAAAGTGAGTTAGAATAAATTATAAAACCAATAACATTTATGAAAGCAAAGCCCATCTTAGAATTAGAAATACCCAGAAATAAGAAGATTGAAGAAAAGAGAGATTTGAAAAAACTAAGGAAGAATTGCTAATGAAATGAGTAAAAACCGTTTTTGAATAAATATTAAACTAGATGGAACGGAAGAGTGAGTTAACACCAGAGTTAATGCCATAAGATACATAAAACATGGATAAAAATGATTTGACAGAAAGCAATAGCTACACAAGATAGCATCTGAGTGAAGGGACACACTAAGAAGAGAACCAAAGCAACAGAATGGAACAAGAGGCAAAAACTATAACCCAAGGAAAGTTTCCTGACATAGAGATGACTTGAAAGTAAGTGTGTATTGAAAGAACACACATCATACTTGGGAAAATCAACTCTGAGTGGCCGATGCTGGGAACTCTTTTTAGGAAAAATATTTTAGGAAAACTTTTGAATTCTAAAGTAAAAGAGAGAGGAAAAAATATCCTCAGAGTATCCCAGGAAAAAGTCTAAATTGCTTTTAATTCAAGTGACCAGATAATTTATTATCCAACCCAGGAGACTGGAGAGTAAAAGGAATGAAAGCACAGGGCAACTGTTGTAAAGCAGGAATATCCTGGCAGAAAGGAACATTTGATCCTCCTATTTAGAAAAGAAAGAAAATCGAATCGACATCAACCTTTTTGACTTCCGTAGTTTATGCCCGGAGACAATGAAGTAGTGAATTTAAGTCCATCAAGGAAATAAAATAAGAACTAAAGATTTCATATCCAGCCGGATTGACTTCAAAATGCCAGGAGGTCTGTAATAAAACATGCGAAAATTCAGAAAGTATTTTTCCCTTGACTCACTTCTGATATACCAAAAGATCTATACAGAGGAAGAGATAAAACAAATAAAATAGCTCGCATAGACTACAATCTAATAAAAAAAAAAATAGAACTAAAACCAACCATTTGATCAGATAAACATGGATTTTGCTTATTTAAGTCACCAATTACAAAGATTTTCAGATAACTAACAAAGTGAAATCTGACATTTTACCATGTATAAGAAACACCCATCTTATAAAACAGTATTTAGGAAGTTTAAAAATAAAAGGACAAATATAAACCAAGAATAGGTAAATGAAAAGTAGAAGAGGAGTCTCATACTTGATATTAGAATTCAGACCAGGAAGCACTGAAAAAGCAAAGGTCACTTTATAAAGCTGAAAGGTTCACAACGAAAATATAACAATTACTTTCATTATTTATTATCGCTCCCAGAACTTACTGCAACACCGTTCTTAGCGGAGAGAATACAGAGCTACAGATGCTTGGAGGAATCGAATCAAACTAATAGTCGAAGAAATTAACGCATGTCTCTCAATGCAATACAGATCAAGGAATATAGACCTGAACAACATAACCGACAATGCAGATTTCACAGAAATGTATCAAAGTTGCAATACAAATAGCAGAGAATAGCTGTTCTTTCTAAGTTTATGTGAAACATTACCCTAGTTTTGACTGCAAAGAAAACCTTCATGAATTATAAAGGATGCAAATAATCCAAAGAGCATTCTCTGACAACATATAGTAACATAATCAATTTTAAATAAAAGGCTTTTTTCTTAGAAATTAAGGGAACAAAACTATCAAAAGACGTTCTGGGAGAGCTCCCAGCCACAGGCAGGCGGCACGCTGCGCTGCTGTGCCCCAGCCACAGTCTGTCCACGGGCGGGGCGCAGGGACCCTACAGAGGGTCCCGGGGAGCGGGGAGGGGAGAGGCTGCGAGCCCTGCGCTCTCCCGCCGCTGGGGCCCCGGCCTGGCCGGGAGCAGCAGGAGCGGAACGGCCCGCAGGCTCCCCAGATGGAGGTGTCACGGAAGGGTTACCCACACTTCCAAGCACTTCCAGCGCTGATGCTCGTGCAGGTGATGAGGATCCCCTGGGAAATGTTTAGTGTCCCTACCAACTCCGCATTGCTCCTTCTGCCCGCAGTACGGAACCAGCAGGCCCACAGGGTCCAGACAGACCTTTTCGGTGTCCAACTTGTGGGGTAAGACACAGCGTATTCAGAACCTAAGGAAAGCACGTGCTCATCCGTTCAGGAATTAAACCATTTCAGTGTGAGCGCTGCGGGGGAAAGTTGGCCAGGGCTTCCTCGCTAAAGGTGCGTGGCCTCAAGCGTGAAGGGCGACGCAGTTTCCAGTGCCGGATGGAGTTTCCAGTGCCGGATTCGTGCCATCGCTTCCCTCAGCGGTGTAAACGCCACGTGAGGGCTTCCCAGCACATTATCCGCAAGCCTCGGATTTACGGGTGCAAAACCCGCGGCGCCCTGTTCGTGCACCTGGGGAGTCCGGACCGTGAAGCAAGCTGCTTCCAGAGCCCTGATTTCCTGGTAGTGGCCTGCTTCGACCAGGAGCAAGAGCAGGCTCTTGTTGTTCTGGGTGATCTTGGAGAGCACAGTTTTGAAAGCAACTGCCCTGTTCAAATGCCTGTAATTTGCCAGGTCTCCTCGACCCAGAACTGTGAAAGCACTTTCCCCTTGGGGTCTCTTGGAGGGCTGGCAGAAAAAGAGGAAGAAGAGCCAGAGCAACCAAACACCAGTGCTTGTGCCAAAGCAACCAGAGAAGAACCCCCCCCCCCCCCCCCCCCCCCCCCCCCCCCCACATCAGAGCTGTCTTCTGTAAGCACAGTGATTTCATGGTTTGGCTTCATTTTTGGTTTTTGGAAAGTGCCTGTGCTGGATCTTGTACATTTAATTTAAATTAAATTTTTTAAACAAACAAACAAAAGTTTGGGAAAGGATTTTTCATGACTGAGAGGCTGCTTCGGTAAGTTGACAATAACATATTGTTGAAACATAATTGAAACTAGGAGACTTAAGGAGAACCAGTTGACTTAACCCATAGATCAGTTTCTTCTTCCATTGTTAAAAGTAGGCTAAGGAGATCAGCAGATAAAGGGGAATTCAGATGATTATTGATCTTCCTGAGGTGAAAGAGTTCAACAGAACAAATTACTGAACAGAATTCGACAGATAGCCTAAATAGATGTTTACTCCCATACACAGGACATTGTACAATATTTTGTAAAGCCTGATGGTTTTGGAAATATTTACAGTAAAATTTCTTAAAAATTATTAGGGTAGGTACTTCTGAAACCCATGTATTTTTTTTTTTTTTAACTTTGTCATTTCTATTATTTTTCATGGTGAAAATTTGCTGTTGGGATAGGCATTTCCTGGACTTTTTTAGTACCGCTCCAAATAATCTTTCTTCTGCTTTCTCTGCTTTGCAGAGACTCGTGATTGAGAATAGTCAGGCTGTGCATGAAATGTGATAGGGAGTGGAAAATGAAGTACATACATCTCAGCTTTACAGGAACTCTTGCAATACTGACTAAACTGTGGTTTACCTGGTCTTTGAATGTTAATGCCTAGCTAATTAGGTCATTGCCCAAATCATTTTTTCTCTTGCCCCATGAACAATACTTTCTCTTACATATACTGGAATGTCATATGAAGGAAAAATATTGGAGATTTTCTATATTTTATGGATAGTTTTATGTATTGTTGGAGATGTTTTAATTGTGCTGATTTAGACAAAAAAAATTCTCTGTTAAGAACACAAATCCAAAATATATTCTAGGGGAAATAGAATCCAATTATCACAGAGGAAATAGAGAAAATGTTTAAAGAGCTCCTTCATAAAACCCAGCATGATTCAGTTGCTTTCACAGGTTAATATTTTATATGGATTTTCCTCATATCTGTGGTAGATGCACTGCTGGGAAAATGAACTGGTTTCTCTTCAACATTACTATTAGTCCTGGACAGTACCTAGCATTATGTCCTTTGTTTAATAATTGCCAGTTCTTTTGTTTTACATTGAAAAATTTAACTTTTGCAATTTCTGTTTTTATGAATTTATTTAAGCTATGATTCTCTAAGTGGCCATGTCTCTACAGTAAAATTTGGAAGTGACTCAACTCTTCAGTGTCTCAACGACTGAAAGGTATAAATATGTTTAGTGTATGGATGTGAGGTTCTAGGTGGCCCATGATATTTGAGAAAATCTTTTCTGTAAAAGAATTTTCATGCATCCTGCGTAACAGTAAAATGTCTCCAGAACATTCATGTATGTAAAAAAACTGTCCATGATTATCCATTTTTGATATCAATAAATTATGTTTTGAAGTATTTATTATATAATGAATTGTCCAGGTATGCATATAGATGTGTTATTGGGGGGATATATTTTTGCTTGGAACTTTTCCAAGAATTTACTATTTTGGAAAATTATGTCAATAAGTATTTAAGCCACTAACTCAAGAAATCCGTGTTAGTCTTCATTTTCTGTTGTCACATTTGTGATTATTCTCTACATAACTATATTTTTGAAAACTTCTTTCATAAAGTTTAAGAATGATATTCTATGAATAATTGAATTTATTTTTATATCTTTGTGCGCAGTTCTTCTTATGCCAAAACATTGGTTTTAATTAAGCAAGGAACTGTCAAGATTAGGTAAATATTTTGCCCACATTTACCAAAAAATTTTGAAAAGACTTATCTTACTTCTGACATACAGAGGGAAACTGTTGAATATTATCTTTGAAATGTTTAAAAGTCTTCTAATCAGCAAGACAAAAGCATCAATCTTATGTAAAAAATAGCAGAAGTAATAACCCTGTAAGCCATGGAATATTGGAGGAAAATTAATCTTACTAAATGTGAAAAGGGTTATTAATACACTGATAAAAAATTCAAATGACGTTATATCTCTGTCCAATCGAGCAATGATACTGTTTTTAAGAATCAATGAGATGTTAAAACATTTTACAAATAACCATGTAACAGACTATAGTACAACAAATTTTTATTACAACTCATTGAAATCATCCTATGTTACAAATGAAGTTTAACTAATAGCATATGTAAGTTGTTTAAGGAATGAAAAAGTCATAGAGGAAATGCTATTTTAACATAGTTATTTATGATGGATACAATAGGGTTGCTAGTATACACACTGCTTAAAAATTATTTCACAGAAAAAATAATTCCTTTTACCAATGTCATTGTTTCTATAACAGAGGAAACCACAGATATAATTGGTCCACAACATGGATTTACAGCACTTTGGGAGATAACATCAAATATTTTACTTATTTATTCCATTATTACTGGTAATGTTTATTTATTAAAAGATCTTAGTAAAATACTTGACAAATCATGGAATGACATGACATGACTGCTATCAGTTAATATAACATCAATCCTTTAAATGACAGATTATTTGGTAAACAACAACAATGAGGAAGATGTTAACATCTTATCTTACATAAAAGTAAGATGGGTCTCTAAAGGAAATTGTTTAAATATATACTATTAATATATTATAATAATGACATTTTATGCCATTAGTTAAAAATTAAGGATACTATTTTCACTTCTAGTTAGAATGTAGTAAAATGTTAATGATTGTCACTTTTAACAAAAAGAGACAGAAAGATTAATGGATAAAATAAAATCATACATTTCTATGACACTACTGAAAAGCAGTGGGTACAAGAAAGGTTTGGTTGATTAAATAGAGAGAAGTACAAATCCTTCACATGTTAGCAGAGAACCATGGCATCATCTATAGATTAGTATGCAGAAAAGTAGGTCTGTCATTGACTGGAGACAGGAAAATTTGCAGGACTGAGAAGACATAAATCAAGCTTTGAGTGGCAGCGCAAGCTAGAGGGATGGGTTGATAGCTAGAGAACCCCAAAAGGGAAAATAAAGCTTAATCACAATGTTTCTCTGCCACCCTCTCATCAGACTGTAACCAAGGAAGCAGTAGTGAAGAGGTAGTAAGTCAAAAAGAATCTATGTAACGTCATGTATTCTCAATGTGCTTGGATTCTGGGGTGCTGACAAAATTGAATACAAAGTTGAAGAAAAACTATCTGAAACTCGGCGTTTGAGCCCTCTCGGCTCAAACCATGTAAGATCAAAAGTTTAGCCTTTTGGTGATGCTGGCATAGAGTTTAAAGACTTAGTTCACTTTAAATGTACTCAGTAAAAGTGTGGTCCAGTTCCAGATCAGATCAATCATGGAGGAATCAAAATAGCTCCTCATCGTAACTGCCCGCTCCAGAAGAAGGCTTGTGATTTCTGTGAAAATAATAAGTGAAATTTAAAAATATACTGCATTCTGCACTTTTTAAGTCTTTAAATAATATTTGGAATAAAAAAAATTAAAATAAAGAGAAAGAAAGAAGAAAATGCAACTCAAATAAAAAGGGGGAAAAAAAGCCGATAAGCAAATTCTGAGTACCCAGTCATTGGAATGACTGTAAAGGACTTTAAAACAAGTATTAACTTTTTTTAAATATAGGAAGGAATGGGTGAAGAAATACAGAATTTTATAAGAGAAATGAAAACTCTAAAAAGGATCAAATAGAAGTCAGAAAATAATAAAATATCTAAAATAAAAATGTTGGATAGGCTTAACAGCAGATTGTACACTACAGAAGAAAGGATCAGGGTAGTTAAAAGCAGATTAAGAACTGGTCAATTAGGAAGTACCCAACTTGAAGTTCACAGAGAAAAACAACTGAAAAGAAAAAGAGTCAGTGACCTGTGAGACAATACCACGCAGTCTAAATTATGTGTAATTTGAGCCCCCAAAAGAAAAGAGAGAGCCTGGGGCAACAACATTTTTTTTGAAAAATATTAGGTACAATTTATACAACTATGATGAAAAACACCGAACCCAGATCCAGAATCCCAGTGAAGCCCGAAAATAATAATTAGAAAGAAAATATCACTTAGGTACACTAGAGTCAAACTGATGAAAACCAAAAAAGAAGGGAGAATCTTAAAACAAAACAAAGCAAAACAAACCCAAAACAGAAAAGAACACCACACTACATACTGTAGAGAAACATTAAGCTTATCCAGAGTTAGCCAACTAAGAAGTATCAGGAATGGGATTTAAACCCAGTTTTAACCGGCACCTGTATTTATGTTTTTAACACTATGAAAGTATGGTTTCTTCTATCAGTGAAATTTCCCATGTAAATATGTCCATGATAATATATCAACATATCTAAAAGACACTATGTAATTATCTCCATAGACAAATAAAATATTTTTTAAAAAATCCAAAAAAAGTTTATGAAAAATAAAACTGAAGGGGCGCCTGGGTGGCTCAGTCAGTTAAGTGTCTGACTTCAGCTCAGGTCATGAGCGCAGGGTCCTGGGATTCAGCCCTGCATGGGCTCCTTGCACAGCAGGGAGTCTGTTCTCCCCTTCTTTCTCCCCCTCCCCCTGCTGGTGCGCTTTCTGTCTCTTTCTCAAATAAATAAATAAAATCTTAAAAAAAATAAAATAAGTAAAACATAAGAAAATGAAAATAGATGATGTAGATTATCATTATTCTTTTAATATTTTGCTTCACTTTATGTACTAAAATTTTATTGAGGATTTGTACATAAAAGATTGTTCTGTAGTTTTTGTGGATTATTTTTTTTTTTTTTGGGTAGTATCTTTGAACTTGCTACAAGTTTATATAGAAGAGAAACAGTTTGGAAACTATTTTTTCTACATTCTGAATAATTTTTAAGGTATTAAAATTGTCTGTTCTTTCAAGACTTTTTTAATCTGAGCACATAGCTATTTATGGGATGATTTTTAATAAATTATTTTATACATTATATGACAATTGGATCATTCAGATTTTTAGTCTCTCTAAGGCCAAACTTGATAATTTATAAAGCTAGGAAATGATTCATTTTCTCTGTTTCAAATTTGTTAGCCTAGAATTGAGCAGAGTACTCTATGATACTCCTATTGATTTGCCTCATACGTTTGGCTGTTTCCACATGTAATTTGTTATTTTGTATATTTACTATTCCCTTTCCTCTTTTTCTTGATTAAGTGAGCTGACAGAATAACTCATTAGTTATTTCCCTCAAAGAAATTGCCCTTGAATGAATTTATTAGTTATATGGTTTTCATCTGTTTTCTTATTTATTTCTATTTTCTTTATTGCTTACTTTTGCTTTTCTTGGGAATATTTTGTTGTTCTATCTCTTTGAATTTTCTACTTCCAAACAAAATAGTGTGATAGGTGTGAAATTAATAATGAAAAAAAAATCATTTAGAATGGAGTCTAAAGGGAGGCTGGCAGTGGAGTTCTGATTCCCCTACCACTTGTAAACTGCAGACCCAATAAGAGACCCACCTTGCAAATCCCGGATACTTGACTATCCCAGCCCGAGGAAGAAAGGCTTTCTCTTCTCCCTGGCAACAGCCCAGCCAATGAGAGACAGTCACAGCTCAGCCAATGAGAAGCCGCTATACTCCCAGCTCCCAGTTACACCAATGGAGTTTTTGTTTATAACAGCCCCTCTGACTCCCATCTTTCCTCGAGAAAAGAGGGCTCCCGTCCTTTGTTCTGCAGACGTGCCTGTGGTTTTGCCATGGCCTGCTTGTCCCAGATTGTAATTCTCTGTTATGCCTGAATAAACCCATTTTCTGCAGGTAAAAAAACTGGCAACTTTATTTTTAAGGTTAACACGGGCATAGGATAGACATTTCCATTCCAAAAGGGTGGGGATAAAAGGAATAACGGTGTCGCTAGGGCCCAGCCTGCCAAAATTTGTTACATTTCAAGACCTAAGCATGATTTTCTGTGGTTTGATGCTTTGCTCTGTGCACATGAAGGCTTGCTCGGTCCTGCCTCTAGCCCATCTCCCGGCCTCTCCCTTTTACCTAAAGTTCAACCCTTAGAATTCTTCCTTTTTTGATACGCAGCACATGTTTATAGCTTAGTTGCTCTATCATTCCATTTCCTGCCCCGGAATCCCAGAAATTTGACAGTTTTCCTATATTTCATCCCATGTCTTCCCTTTGAGTCCTGAGCGGCAGGGTTTTAGTGGTATCCTATCTCATTAGTACCCCGACAGATCTTTTCTTCTTCCATGTCAAGGGGGTCTACACCCTTAGACAAGAGTGCCTTCCACGTATTTTTCCTGGAAAATCCCCTCTTTTCCTGGTTTCCGCCAAGAAATTGATTAGATTCATGACTCACACACCTAATCTCTTCCATGAAGACTTTCCAGCCACACTCATGGCTTTCTATCCAGAGCAGCTTTACCAACAATGGGGACTTGCTCATTTTAACATCTTTTGTGATCTGAACAGGCTGAGAACTTACAAAGTCAACAAGTCATGGTTCTTTTGCTGAACGGATCTTTCCTCAATCTTTCTCTTCCCTCTCACATTTTGCCATAAGCAGGAAGGAGAAACCAGTTTGCATCTTCGGCACTTTTTATTCTTTCACAGTTATCCCAGGGGCCAGAAGTCCAAAATCAAGTTGTTGGCAAGGCTGGTTTCTTCTGGAAGCTCTCAGAGAGCATCACTCCATGTCTTCTGCTGGCTGCTGTCAATCCTTGGCATTCCTTGGCTCTGGCTGCCCTTCCGTCTCTTCCTCTGTTTTCACATGGCTTTTGTCTCCATGTGTTGCTGTCTTAAATCTGTGTCTTTTAAGGACACGTATCATTGGGTTTAGGACCCACTCTTAGGCACATCTGCAAAGACCCTATTTTCAAATAAGACAGGTACCCGGAGTTAGGACATGGACATACTTATTTTAGAGCCAATATTCAACCCATTACATATATATGTATGTACATCTTTGTGTGTTTGTATATATGTGTGTGTTCCATTATTATTATTTTTGAGAAATTCTCTCTCGCGCTCTCTCTCTCACTGTCTGTTGTAACTACTCTAGTGTGTAGCACAAAATCTGAGTCTCTGTTATAGAGTATCAGAACTCTTTGATCCTAAGAGATTTGGTAGAAATTCCCTGTGAAACCAGCTTTAGTATGCTAAAATTTTCTGTGTCATCCAGGCATTAGCTGTTTAGGCTTTCTACCTCTAACGGGTTAATTGTCTTAGTCTGTATTTCAATAAGAAATTATCCCTTCCCAGAGAGGGAGGCAAACCATAAGAGACTCTTAATGATAGAGAACAAACTGAGGGTTGCTGGAGGGGAGTTGGGTGGGGGGATGGGCTAGGTGGGTGATGGGCATTAAGGAGGGCACTTGTTGTAATGAGCAATGGGTGTTATACGTAAGTGATGAATCACTAAATTTTACTCCTGAAACAAATACTACACTATATGTTAACTAACTTGAATTTAAATTAAAAAAAAAAAGGGGGCGCCTGGGTGGCTCAGTCGTTAAGCATCTGCCTTTGGCTCAGGTCATGATCCCAGGGTCCTGGGATCAAGCCCCGTATTGGGCTCCCTGCTCTGCGGGGAGCCTGCTTCGCCCTCTCCCACTTCCTGTGCTTGTGTTCCCTCTATTGCTGTGTCTCTCTCTGTCAAATAAATTACTAAAATCTTTAAAAAAAATTACTAAATTAAAAAAAAGAAATTATCCCTTCCGATGGGATGTTCACATTTATGTGCATAGAAGTCTTCAAAATAGCTTAACATTTAAATATATATATATTTTCTTCTATATCAATGGTTATTTGCCCTTCTTGCTTATTTCTTATTTTGTATTTTTGTGCTTTGGTAATATATTCTTAAAAATTAAGCAATGACTTGTATATTTAATCATATTTTTCAAGCACCAGGATTTTGAGTCATTCATTATTAGGTTTACTCTTTTTCTAGTCTCTGTCACTTTAGTTTTTTCTTTTATTATTTTCCATCTTGTGCCTTCTTCTGGTTTACTTTGTCATTCCTTCTCTAGGATTTTGGGCTGGGAGTTTAATTCATTTATATTCATTCACCTTTTTTTTTTACTAACAAAACTGTATAGTGGTGTCAAATTTCCTCTGATCAATGCTTTTGATATATTCTACAGATTCTGATATATTTATCTTCCATTATCATTTTTTGTTAGAAATTCAATCATTTTAATTTTTATATCTTCTTTAATACCTGTTTAACAGAGGGTGACAATTGATATTTTCAAGCAAAAATTATAAACATGTGCTATGGTTTACTTGGAAGTAAACCATATAAGATTGTAGCACAAATAATGGGAGGACGTATAAATGGAATTATAATATTTTAAGGTTTATTCATTCTACAAAGAGTGATATGATATTAATTCATGGCAGATTGTGATAATTTAAGGGTGGTTGTGCAATTTCTACAGTACTAATTTATAAACAAACAAAAAACCCAAGGTGAAAGAACTAAAAAATAATAGAGTAGGTAAAAAGAATACTGACAATAAGCATTTGAATAATCAAAACAAAGCTGTAAAGGAGAAAATAAATAAAACAAGTGGAAAACAAACCACAAATTCAACCACATATATAATTGCATTAAATATAGTTGGACTAAACAATTAAAAGTCCAATTAAGAAGATGGGGTTTTTGTTTGTTTGTTTGTTTTTAAAACAAGACTCAAGTAATTCTATTTAAAAAGAGGTACTTGATATATGAGGATGCAGGTTGAAAGTGAAAGTAAAATGATTGAAAAATATAGACCATGCAAACTTTAAGCATAAAAAAGGCTGGTGTATTAATATCAGAAATGAGCACTTCAAGGTAAAGAGGAGCATTTTATAAAGATAAAAGGGTTGATTTATCAAAAAAACATAATAATTCTAAATAAATGTGTACCTAGGAGACTGAGTTCAAATCAAATGAAGCCAAATCACATCCTTTTACAATTATGTACAAAGAAACTAAATTACTTATTATAATAACATTTCTTAGTTACATATTTGGTTGAAAACAGTTTCAGTGCAGTTGTACAGTTAATGCAGAAATCAATTTGAGCGTCCTTATAGAATATTTAGAACTAATAATAAGTTACCATCAATGAATATAAGACTCTCTTTAATTTTATTAGTAACTATTAAATCAAAATTATGTTATTTTCAGCATATGTATTTTTATAGTTATTGAAGCAGAATGAAAAAAATCTGTTTTGAAAATTAAATGTTATTATTTTTTTAATCTTAGGGTTGTCTGTTGTTCTTCAGGCTTATCCTGGTATTGTCCATAAGGTTTCAAATGAAATTGTATATTACCTCTTTTCTCCCCTATCACCTATTTAAAATATCATCCTCAAGATTAAATGTATCTAGATATATGTGATAGGTCACAAAGTATGAAAAAATATTTCCTATTATATTTTGTTACAATCATACGTCATAACATGTTAAAGAAATTTATTTTGATATTATACTTTAAATAAGGTCCAGATCATATGCAAGACCATCTTATTTTCTCATCTTTGAAACTAATTTGTCTTGGCTTGTTATTCTTACTTAAGTTAAGGTGATTTTTCTCTTATTATACACAAAAATGAATGGCTTATTCTTACTTATTCTCAAACTAATTTTTATTCTAATGTCTAATATTTATTTATTTATTTAATTAATTTCTTTATTGAGAGTGCCTGCCTGTGCAAGCGGCAGGAGGAGGGGCAGAGGAAGAGAGGGACTCTTAGGCAGGCTCCACGCCCAGGGCAGAACCCACTGTGGGGCTGGATCTCACGACCCTGAGTATCGTGTCCTGAGGCAAAATCAAGAGTTGGATGCTTAACCGACTGAGCCACCTGGGTGCCCTTCTAATGTCTAATTTAAAATCTGCATCTGCTCTTTCATTTCTCTTTAAATTTGCAAAAAAATGCTATATGGTCATTTTACTTCACTTAAATCTAAACTTACTCATTATAGATATAAGCTTCTAACTATTATTTCTTCTAGTTTTGAAATACATATTTTTTCCTGGAAAGTATTTCCTATAAGACCTTACATTATAATAAGGCCACCAGAAATTATTTTAGAACTTTTATGTGTAGATAGTTTATTAGTAAATTCTATTTAAATTTCAGTGTTAAAACAAACATTACAAAATCCTGGATAAATGGGACAGTGTGTTGGGTCTAATAATGTTGACCTCTAATTTAGACTTTCTATCTAGCAAAAGTATGGCTAAGTTGTCATAGTTCTAAGTTTTATTTTCATATATTTCTTAAATATTTCTCTAATCCTCTACTATCACATATTTCAGTTTCTTTTTTTCTCTTCCTATATACTTTAAATAATTTATTTTTAACTGTTATTGAAGTATAATTATGATTCACTGTTAAATAGCTTCATGTGTACAACATAATTATTCTACAATTGTATACATTACTCAGTGCTCAGTAAATAAGTGTAGTCACCATCTGTCATGAAGTGACATAATGACAATCTTATTGACTATATTCCCTATGTTGTACTTTCCATCTTCATGACTTATTTATTTTGTAACTGGAAGTTTGTACCTCTTAAACCCCTGTATCTATTTCACCTATCTCTTGACCCACCTTCCTCTAGTAACCATCATTTTGTTTTTGTATTTTTGAGTCTTTTTTTCTCTCTTTTTTTCTTTGTTCGTTTGTTTGTTTTTTAAATCTCACACATGAATGAAATCATATGGTATTTGTTTTTTTCTGCCTGATTTATTTTACTTAGTATTATTCCCTCTAGAGCCACCCATGCTGTTGCAAATGGCAAGATTTTATTCTTTTTTATGGCTAAGAAATATCCTAAGATATATATATATATACCACATCTTCTTTATCCATTCATCTATTGATGGGCACATGGGTTGCTTCCATATCTTGATGACTGTAAATAATGTTACAATAAACATAGGGGTGCATATATCTTTTCAAATTGATGTTTTTTTTTCCTTTGTGTAAAAACCCAGTAGTAGAATTACTGTATCATATGGTATTTATCTAATCCTCTACTATCACATATTTCAGTCTCTATATTTAATATAGTGGAAAGGGAGTAGATGAAAAGCCACAACATCCCTTTCTTGTCTGATCGAGTAGAAGAGTGGAAGTGTCCCTTAGTAAAGAACAATCAGACATGTGGTTGGTTGCTAGGAGACCTGTTTCTGCCACCCGTCCTATCAAAATTTCACAGTAGATAATAGAACCAACAGACACTTTTTTGTGAAATCAGAGTAGAGATAATTAATGTTTCATTCCAGATAATTACAACACGAAGCAGTAAATCTGAGGGATAGTGTTTTAGAGATACCCTGAATTTCCTTGACCATTACTCTAATGTGGGTGGGCAACCATGCTGCTGAGAAGAGTCTAAAATTAGTTGAAAGAAAGAGTTGATGCTAAAACGTGGTCTTGACCAGGATGCAGATAACAGCAAAGAAGCTTACAAGATGGAGTTCAACTGAATGTCAGCAGACACTCAGGTGGAGAAGAATAGCTACTTCATGAGTACAGTTGGGTTAGGCAAAGACCAGAAGGCCTAACTGTGCATTGCACAGTTGTACATTGCAGAAGATGAAACTGCAAGATGACCATCAACCAGATGCATTCTTTGATTCAGTGTTATGACTCAGGACCCCCAGAACTGAGATGTCTTTTGGAGGAAGGAAAAGCGAGAAATGAGGAATACCTAATATTAGAATTAAAATAGAATAACTCTAAAAATGCTTTTAGTACAATTCAATTATTTGCTATTATGCAGAAATCAAGACTCAAACTAAAACTTCAGGAAAGTTTTAGAAGAAAAGAGTTATATAATTTTTGTAGAACCAAAATTCTAGTCTAGGAATTAATCCTTATATTAGAATAAAAATCATCTCACTGGAATATGTGCTTCTTTCTGGATTACAGTAGACTCCTTTTAAAATCAATTTCATTGGATAACACAACAATTAGATAGTGAGCATCTCAGGAGAACAGCGAAATGTCCAGAACAGGCATGATAGAGGAAGGGCCGAAAAGTTATGTAAAGGCTAATAAAGGGCCAGTAAATCTAATTTTCATTTTGTGCTACCCTTCTTAAGACTGAGTTATCATTGCATAGAGAGTCAGATCCAATTGGAAACAGGTCAACAAATATTATATTTCGTGTGTATATGACATATTATATGTATTTGCTGTATTTCATAACAAGTCACTTCTCACTTATGATAATTTTAATCTAATTTTTTAAAGTTTTGCTCAACAATATGTTCTGTAGAAATATTTTGAAATGTTGACTTTCTAAGGTAGCTATTTTTTTTATCAGTTTGCATACATATATCCCTGCATTTAAATATATAAATATGTAATACATAAGTTGGAACTACTAAATACAATTAATAAAACTAGTGGCAGTGTACATTATGTGAAAAGGAAAACTGATTTCACATTTACCTCCCTTGATGAAAGCCTGAAACAGGAAGGTCATCTTCTCAAATTCCTATTCACTTTCCTTGTTGCTCTAGTTCCTTGATTATAGATGACTATAATTATGGTGGATTTAAAAATCTTGTCTGAAAAAGGCTTTTTATACCTCTTTGTGAACTATCACTCATGACATTATGAAAAATTTAAAATACATAGGAATCACTCAGGGATCTTGTTACGAGGTGGATTTCTGGGTTCCAGCCACAGAGACTAATTCAGTGGACCACATACTGCTGATGTTGCTCATGTTTGGACCACACCTTGAGGAGTACTGGTCCAGTCCACAGACTACACTTTATTCCTAAATGGTTCTCTCTAACTCTGATGGAGCATGCACTTGGATTCCACTTTTGCTCATAGTTTTTGTAACCTCTAAGAACTGACTTCAGAAACTATTTCTCTCTTTAAAACTCTCCTCTTTTAGCTCTTTCCTCTAAGATTGGAAACATCTTATTGTTAAACAACAGCAATAACAATATCCCCTTTCCCTCATCCCACCTTCCTTTCCTGCTGCTGCTTCTCTCTGCCTGCCCCACCCCTACCTTTCTCAACCAATCTTCTTACAGGCATAGTCTGCTCTTTGACCTCATCCCTCTCAAGGCATGAAATTTGCCATAATTCACCCTGCAGTGCAATAACTGACAAAAATCATCTGATGCTCAACACCCTGTCAAGTACGATGGGCTCTTGCTGTTCTTATTTTACTATACCTTAGTTTGACCAAGTTATTGTTTATACTGTGGGCCACTCACTCATTGAAACTCTATTCTCTTGATCCCATTATCAACCTCTCTCATGGTTCTTCTTACCCTTTAAGTTCTCACTTTTCTGCCATTTCCACAAAATCCTCCCCTTCCTCCTTTGTGGATAACACATCAAATTCTTCAACATTCTGTCTTTAGCTCATCCTTTTCCTAATTTTATGCTGTCTGACTTCTACTTTTGTCCTGACATCCTTCTTGAGTTTTGGACTCAGGTGCAGAAATGTTACCCTGGATTTCCATAATCAAGCTTAAGCATATTTAATAATTCCCTTTCCAAACCTATTCTTCCGGTCTCAATATGTAGATCCATTTCATTCTAGCTCTAATCATGAGAGCCAGATACATGGCATTCATCTTCTCACCATCCCCATGTCTAAGCCATTCTTACTTCTTTAAGGCTTTCCTCCTAAGTCCTGTTCTCACCAGCTTTACATTTACTGTTGAGTGGGCACCATCTCTCATTTGGACAATTACTGTGTCCTTCTAATTGTGTTCTCTGCCTCTTCTCTTTGACTTCTCAATTCTACCTTGTAGACAGGTGAATTACCTATAATAGGAGTCATGATCACTTACTAAAATTCATCAAAGATCCATCTACCTTATATTTATTAGTCTGGCAAATGTTGAAATTACACTATTTCTCCAGGTGCATTTGTGAATACATCTTACTTTGCTCCTTACCTGTGAGTAAGAGTGAACAAACACTGTTGTATTTTGCCACTAACCCTCTGCCTACTTAGAATATACTTTGCTTCATTTCTTCTTATTAAAAATTTTAATATAGAAAAATTTACAGAGTTATATAACAGAAACATACATCAAGAATTACTTTTTCCTTTGGATTTTTTAAAATTAGAGTTGTGTTAAATTTTTAGATTAGAATTTGAAAGTGTTCATTCCACTTCTGCTTCCTACTTTTACTGTGATAGTAAATAATTGTTAACTTTTGCCTGCCTGGTTTCTACACCTTGAAAATGAACATAATCATTGTGCAATCTTCAGAATGACTTAAGAATTAAATAAAGTACATTTTGTAAAGTACTTGGAAAAGGTGCTTGACACATGGAAGATGCTCAGTAAATATTGGCTTTAATTACTGTTTTTCTTTTGTTTGCTTTAATTATTATTATTAATAATTTTATCAGAATTGCATTTCCTTATTCATGAAATGGGCTATTTCATTTTTTGCTTCATCTTTTATGTATTTCAATGTTTTTATAATTTTTTTCCAAAATTATTTTTCTAAGTAGACTTTTTTGATAGGAAAAGGTAAAATATCTTACTGGCACTTGTATTTTTCTAAGTGGCTACTGCTTTTACAATGCTGTCGGTATTCCCGTTTTTAAATTTATCCATCAAATCAGCATGCTCTACAATTTGTCTGTAGAATCCTTTGCATTTTCTGGATAAACAAAGTAAAATTTTAAAGCAAGGAAAAATTAGCTTTTTCTTTTCAAATCTTTTGCTACTTTTTTCTTGTTTCATTGTTTGTCTTGAATTTCTAATAAAATATGGTTACAAGATGCTGTCCTTGGCCAAACTTTAGTCAAGTTGTATTTGACAAGGTCTTGACCTTGGCACCTATCCTTGCCAGATGTGCATAGTCTAGTTTTAGCAAGAACCCTGATATTAGTTTAGATGGAATCTACCCCACCCTTATTAAGTGATTAGTCTCAATATCTAGTCAAATTCCTCGTCCTCCTCTCCTTATATCTGGTCATTCTGGATGCCTCCGCAAGAATCTCCTCTAATATGTGATGTCTCTTTTTAGTAATTTTCCATACACTGAGCCACACCCTCACACACATCTTTTTCCTAGCTATAAATCTTCGGCTGTCTTATTGTATTCAAAATTGAGCCCAATTCTATACAGAGGTCTCTTTTCCCATATTGCAAGTTTCTGAATAAAATCAGTCTTTATCCCTTTAAGGAGAGTCTGGAGCTGGTTCTGTTTGGTTCTGTTCACACTAGGTGTAATAATGGTTCTGACTGGTTTCCACCTGAATTTAATTGGAACACTTCTAAAATGGGACACTAAGTGTGAAGTTTACTATAGGTTTTATAAAAAAATATTTTTCATTTAAAGTTTTATTTTTTTCCCTCTGCTCAGAATTTTTATCACTGGTATGTATTAAATATCTCAGAATATTTCATCGTTAATGTTTGCTAATTTTATTTTGTATGTATTTTCTCGTATTCTCCTAATCATGTTTTTTTTTTTTTTTTTAATGGATTTAACCATTAAATCCATTAATGGGGTGATTTACATGAATAGATTTATAATGTTGAAACATTTGTCTGCACACCTGAGGCCAAATTTGCTTAGTAATTGTTTTTTGAGTTTTAATTTGCTATCTTTTTTTTGTCTTTTAGGATTTTTTTCATCTATGCTCATAAATTAGATTGGGCCATAATTTTCTATTTTTTGTCTCTATTTGTCTTATTTTGGTATCAATGTTACAATACCCTCATATAATGAAATGGATAATTTCATTCCTTTTCAAATTCTCTGAATCATCTTGCAATTATTTCTTCCTCATCTTTCTTGAGGTTGGCAGAACTTATTTATAAAACCACATCTGTAACGAGATCTTTTTGGTGAAAAAGTAGAGGTGACAACAATTTAATTCCTCTATTTCATTGTTTTACATAAGCATTCTACTCATTTAAAAAGAAATACTTTTTAAAATAAATACTTTTAATTTGTAAATTTCTAAAGATTCTTTTCATAACAAAATAAGTTCAAAATAAAATATTGGTCTAATTTGTTCAAAGTATTCTTTAATAATTAAAAATATTCTAGCTATAGTCATGCCCCAGCTTTATTTCTCATAGTGTTTGTTTAGGCAATTCTATTCTTATTTAATTATTTCTGTGCAGTTTATCCTTCTGATGAGTTTTGCTGTGTCTTCTTCCGCTGCTGTTGTTTTTGCTGTTGTCTTTAGAACCAGTTTTGGTTTGTAGAGGATGAAGGACATTGCAGATTGCTACTTTGTATCCATTGCCCTTCAACATTTCCAAGAGAGCTCCAACTTGTTCAGTTGTCTATTCTTTTCCATACATTGGGACTCAGAGACGTTAACCCTAGCCTCATCTACGGGGATGGATCTCGTCAGACTAGGGTCAATTCTATCTTCCCAGAGAGAGATTAATTCTCAAATGAGTATGTGAACACATTTGGCCCAATGTGATGCTAGCTGGTATTTGAAAGGGGTTTGAGCACATTCTTGTTTGTTTGTTTTTGTGAGCTAGTGAAAGCTGTGTTTTTCTTCTTCAGGATTTGTGCTGCACAAATGAAAGAGAGTTCTGGGAATACTGTGGCATCTACCAGTCTGAAGATAAAGCCAAAACATGGATGGGAAGAACCAAGAGAACTGGAGAAATGGACTTGAAGTCACTAGACGAAGCAGCCTTGAATCCCATTTCAACTCTGCCTTCATGTGCAAGTGTGATGATTAATATTATGTTTCAGTGTAGCTAGATGATGGTGATTGGTTGTTTGGTCAAACACTAGAAGCTGCTGAGAAGTATTTTTTAGATGTGATTAACATTTAAAATAATTTTACTTTAGCTGAAGGAGATTACTCTCCATAATGTGAATGGGCTTTATCTAATTAGCTAAAGACTGAGTTTTCTCAGAGAAGAAAGAATTCTACTTCCAGACTGCCACATAGAAACTATGCATAAGTTTCCAGTCTTTGAATTTAATACTGGCATCAACTTCTACCTGAATCTTCAGGCTGCCAACTTGCCCAAGATTCAGACTTGCCACCAGCCCCTACAATTGTATGAGTCAGTTCTTTAAATATTTCACTCTTCCTTCTCTCTCTTGTTTCTAATATATATCTAATCTATACCTATATCTGTATTATAGAGAGAGAGCAGAATAAATAAACAACCTGAGGCAGTTTATTAATACTGGACTTAAAGGATATTTTTATGCTAAGGTTATTATTTAGAGCCTTAGGTCTTTGGTTTCAATGAAGCTTTATTAGCCAGTACTGAAATTTAAAAACAATATTTAGGAAAGCACTTCCGGGGCACCTGGGTGGCTCAGTCCTTAAGCATCTGCCTTCGGCTCAGGTCATGATCCCAGGGTCCTGGGATTGAGCCCTGCATCGCATTGGGCTCCCTGCTCCGCGGGAAGCCTACTTCTCCCTCTCCCACTCCCCCTGCTTGTGTTCCCTCCCTCACTGTGTCTCTCTCTGTCAAAAAAATAAAATCTTAAAAAAAAAAAAAAAGGAAAGCACTTCCAGAATAATGGGGTTAGTTACCTCTGAAAATTTACTCCTCTATAAAAGCATGATAATGCTGGTAAATATTGTTAAAATCAACTTTTACAGAATTCTGTAAATTAACCAAAAGCTGGCAATAATCCAAGGGATATTTATTCAAGACAAATGGCTGAATCTCAGTAAGATTGAGTTTTGTGAAGTGTTAAATTGCCCTTTTCCCCTTCTGCTGTCCCTAACTCGAAGGGAGACTTACAAACCAACAGTCTTGTAATAATGGTAGTCATGAGAACCAGCAGCCAAATACCTGTTGGAGAGAGAAGAATAGGTTTGGAGCTTTCCCAACCACCCAAATAATTGTTATTATTTCACTTATCTGGCAGTTACTTGAAATACCTCACACTGGGCTTATTTGTATTAGAAGTGATTTAGAGTTTGTTCAATTCTTTTCCATGGCATGTTTGGGAAAAATCAGTGTCAATTGGTTTAACATTGCAACTGCCTCAGGTGGTGATGTAGCTCGGGCGAACAAGAAATTAACTGAAAACTTAAAAGGAAAAGCTGTGGCATGAGACAAACATAAAGAGCTTTGAAAAGTTTTGACATATTCTTGGGAATCTAGAAAACCACATTCACACACAGGATTGGGCACATGCTTAAAAGAGATCTGAGACTGTCCTAATCTCTTTCCTCTGGCTGATCTTGAGGTTCTGTGCAACTAGGAAGTGAAGAATAAGGCAGTGTTGTAAACTGTCTGCCAGAGCATTGAATGCATGCCACACAAACCTTCAGCAAAATTTGGGAGTCTTATTATTTTAAGAAAATCAATTTCCAATCATTAGTTGATCACTGACCTAATTGAAGGGTCTTCAGTGGCTATACATGATGAAGAATATAGACTTTGCAGAATTAGTATAGGAAAATCACTAAGCAAACAAACAACAGTAACAACAACATGAAAAAAAAAAGCAACAACAAGAACAATAAACTCTGAGAAAAGGGGAATCTGATTTCCAGATTTGCTACGTTATATCACTTTGAGTGTCCAGTTTAAAAAAAATATATAAGAAATGCAAAGAAGTAGGAAAGTATGGCCAATACACACACACAAAAATAAGTCAGTGGAAATTGTCCCTAAGTAACTCAAACATTGAACTCACTAGACAAGAATTTTATGTCAGCTATTTTAAACATGTTCAAATAACTAAAAGAACCATAACTAAAGAACTAAAGGAAAGTATCTGAACAATATCTCACCAATAGAAAATATTGATACAAATGCAAATTATAAAAAAACCAAACAGATGTTCTGGAGTTGAAAAGTACAATAAATGAAATACAGTGGCTTCTGAATAGCAGAAGATTTAGTGAACTTGAAGGAAGGTTAATTGAGATTATCTAGTCTGAGGACCAGAAAATAAAATAAAAATAAAAAGTGAAGAAAAATTTTAAAAAATAAATCTTGGAAATCTATGAAACACCATTGAACATATCCACATACAAATTTTGGGAGTTCCAGAAGGCAAGGCAATAGAGAAAGAATACTTGAAGAAATAGTGGTCAAAACTTCTCAAATGTGATGAGCACTGTTACTATACACATACAAAAGAACTACAAAAAAATCTCCAAGTAGAACAAATTAAAAGAGATTCACTCCTAGACACATCATAAAACAAACAAACAAACAAAAAACATCAAAAGCCAAAATCAAGTACGGAATCTTGAAAACAGCAAGGGCAATGAGACTCTTTCTATGCAAGGATCAATAGATGCAACAGGATTAACAAATGATTTATCATAAGAAGCCATGGGCGAGGGGTACCTGGGTTAAACATCTGCCTTTGGCTCAGGTCATGATCCCAGGGTCCTGGGATCAAGTCCCACATCGGGCTCTCTGCTCAGCGGAGAGCCTGCTTCTCCTTTCCCTCTGTCTGCCCCTCTGTCTGCCACTCTGCCTACTTGTGTTCTCTCTATCAAATAAATAAATAAAAATCCTAAAAAAAAAAAAAGAAGAAGCCACAGAGGGGAAAAAAAACAGTAGAATGGCATATTTAAAGAGCTGAAGGAAAATGACCACCAACCAAAAATTTAATATCCAGCAACTCTGTGCTTCAAAGATGAAGTAGAAGTTACAACATTTCCAGATAAAGAAAAACAGAGGATTTATCTCAGAGTTGGTTTATAAGAAATAATATAGGGAGTTTTTCAGGCTGAAATAAAAGAATATTAGATAGTAATTAAACCCATATCAAGAAATAATAACACCAGGGGTTGGTGAACACGTGGAGATTTAGGGGGAGATACTTGTCTGGAGAAGGCATGGAAGCTCTGTGCTCTGGAGCTATGCATCTATCTGACTGTTCCTGAGTTACATCCTCTACAGTAAATCAATGATCTAAAATATGGCGACACAAACCTTTCTGCAGGAGAACTTTTTGATGAAAGGAAGAACCCAGATCCACAGTATGGTGAACTCATTGAAAAGTACATTAAAGATGGAAAGATGGTGCCAGTTGAGATAACTATCATTTTGTTAAAGAGTGAAATGGATCAGACAATGGCTGCCAATGCTCAGAAGAATAAATTCTTAATTGATAGGTTTCCAAGAAATCAAGACAACCTTCAGGGTTGGAAGAAGATCATGGATGGGAAGGCAGATGTGTCTTTCATTCTATTCTTTTACTGTAATAGTGAGATCTGTATTGAACGATGTCTTGAGACGGGAAAGAGTAGTGGTAGAAGTGATGACAACAGAGAGAGTTTGGAAAAGAGAATTCATACCTATCTTCAGTCAACAAAACCAATTATTTACTTACATGCAGAAATGCGGAAAGTCAAGAAAATAGATGACTCTAAGTCTGTTGAAGTTTTTGATGAAATTGATAAGATTTTTGACAAAGAAGGCTAATTCTGAACATGAAAGCATCCTCAAAATCATGCTTGAATATTGCTTTGATAACTGTTATTACAACCCCTTTTTAAGGCAATTTTAATCTTTCATAATTACATCTCAGTTAATGGCCGGAAGTATGTAATAAGACAAATTAAATTTTTTATCTTAAATTTTTTTTGTTTATAGGAGTAGACAGTGAATTCGGGTCTAACTTCATCTTAGCTATGGTGTTCAGAAAACAAAGAAGGATATCAGCTAGTTCTTTGCTTTTACTCAAAAAGCATATCCCTCTCATAGTTTGTGCCTTCTGTGAGCAAAACTTTTTAGTAAGTGTGTATATCCCTTTAATAATTACAACGTTAGGATTAGGGATTCACCACTTCCTCCTTTTCTTGCAGGTTTCAAATTTCCAACCTGTTAGATGAATCTGTAGACCAAATTCCAAAGGAAACTTTTGTGTAGTTGGTTCTTGCAAAATGTGTTTGATAAACTCATAAAATGAATTTCTAGAAGTGTTTTAGTATTTATCAAGTAACTGACCATTTCCTATAGAAAGGTAAGAAAACTTAGGTTTTGTTTTATTACAACTTATACAAAGTTGTGTGACAGGGCATCTTCTTTGCTTCCAGGGATTGGGATGGGGTCACTGGGGTTCAGAGCCTGGCAGAATTGTCAGCTTTATTCTGACATAAATCTGAAGGTAAGGGGCAAGATCACATCTATTGACCTGTGTTCCTGTGCTCTATTACATAGTGTTATTAATGATTAAACTGATCTTAACAAAATTCCTAGCAGTGGACCTTTGAAATGTATATACTACGTTTATGGTCAATGATTTGGGTAGTGTTTTAGTAACACTTCATTCAAAGTGTTTTTGTTTGTTTTCTAGACTAAATGCAGGGTTGGTATGAAATAAAAACATCTAATGGTTAATTTTCCATTGTGTTTTATTTTGTTGAATACTTTTTTCAGTTATTTGTTTAAAGAGATTTAAAAATCATTGCATTTTGGTCAGAAAAATAATAAATATATCTTATAAATGTTAAAAAGAAAGAAATAATAACACCGTAAAGGTAAACATAAGAAAAAGTTTAAATGCATTTTTGTTTATAACTTTCTCTTCTGCCAATTTAAGGGACAGCTGAATAAAACAATAAATATAAAACTGTGTTTATGGATTTATAATGTATAAATATGTAATTTTTATAACAATAAGAGCATAAGGGAAAAAGGAGGGGATGGAGCTACAAAGGAACAAATTATCTAATAATTGAATCAAATTGGTATTAATCTGAACTAGGTAGATTTACATTAAGATGTTTACTGTAACCTCAAGGTCAGCCACTAAAAAAAAACTAAAAATTACATAGTAAAAGAAATGACAAGGAGATTAAAATGGTACACTAGAAAGTATTTAGCACAATAAAAAATAGTAACAGAGAAATAAAGAACAACAACAAAAAACCCACTAAGATATATACAAAGCAAATAACAGTGGCAGACATGAATACTACCTTATCGGAAATTACATTAAATATAAATGAATGAATCTTTCCAATCAAAAGGCAGATAGATAAAAAATAAACATGACTCAATTATATGCTGCCAGCAAGATTACACATTTCAGATTCAAAGACACAAATTGGTTAAAAGTAAGAGAATAGAAAAGATATACCATGCAAACAACAACAAAAGAGAGCTGGAGTAGTTATAATAAGAAAAGAAAATAGACTATAAGATAAAAACTATTGCTAGGAACAAAGAAAGATATATTATGATGATAAAAATGTCAGTCTATAGGAAAGACATGTGCCTAACAATCGAGACCCAAAATATCCAGAATGAAAACTGATAGAATGACGGGGAAAATAAGCAATTTAGCAATAATAGCAGAGAATTCAATTTCCCACTTTCAATAATGAATAAAACAACCAGACACCAATCAATAAGGAAGATTTGAGCAACTATATAAATCATTTAGTCCTAACAAGTATCTGTAGAACACCCTGCCCCAAAATAGCAGAATACAAATTTTTCTCGATCTTATGTGGGACATTACCCAGTATAGATTATATGTTAGGCCACAAAATAAGTCTCAATAAATTTAAGATGATTAAAATCATACAGAGTATCTTACCATGATCAAATAAAACTAGAAACCAAAAACATTTGGAAAATGAGAAATTAAAAAAATACACGGAAATGTAAAAATGCACTCCTAAATAAGTAATGGGTCAAAGAATAAATTGCATAAGGAGTTAGAAAAATATTTTGAGATAATTGGAAATGAAAAAAAGACATACCAAATTTTATGTGATGTAGCTACTGCAGTGTGAAGAGAGAAATGTGTAGTAGGAACCTATATTTAAAAACTAAAAATCGATAACTTAACATTCTACTTTTAGAAACTAAAGGAAAGGAACTAACAGAAAATAAAGCAAGCAGAAGGAAGGTAATAATAAAGCTTAGAATGGAAATAAAGTAAAATAAAATAATTGAAAAATATACTACCTTGAGAAACCAAAAGTTGGTTCTTGAAAAGACCAACAAATTTGACAAAACTTTACATAGACTGACCAAGGAAAAAGTGAGAAGACTGAAATCATTAAAATTAGGAATGAAATATAGAACATTATTATGTACCTTACAGGAAAATAAAAACAGAATAAAATATAATACTATGAATAATTGCATTTCAATAAATTATATAACCCAGATAAAATAAATTACCAGTAATACATAAACAACCATAAATGAGTCAAAAAGGAATAGAAAATCTGAATAGACTGAAAACAACTGAAGAGATTTAATTAGCAATTAATTTTTTAAAATGTCAAAAGAAATTACCATGTCCAGATGGCTTCATTGATTAATTCTACTAAATGTTTAAAGAAAAATTAATACTAATCCTTTAAAAAATTGTCCCAAAAATAGAATAGGAAAGAACGCTCCCTAACTCTTTCTATAAAGCAATATTACTCTGATAGAAGAACCCAGAAAAGACCATACAGGAAAGCACAACTATCTACCAATAACTCATGTGAATATATACACAGATTCCCCCACCCCAAATAATAGCAAATTGAACCCAGCGCTATGTAAAAAATGATTTCAAACCATGATCCAAGTGAGATTTATACTAGGAATGAAAAATTATTTCAACAGATGAAAGTCAATCAATGTAGTATACCATCTTGTTGGAATAAAAAGGAAAAAAGACCTTGATCATCTTAATGCAGAAAAATCATTTGAGAAATACCAAGGCCCTTTCATGATATAACATTCTACAAACCAGGAAAAGAGGGGAACTTCCTAAACTTGATAAGGTGTATCTACAAAAAACACACAGCTAATGTCATACATAATGGTGAAACACTGAATGCTTGTCCCCTAAATTCAGGATCAAGACAAGAAGTCTGATCTTCCCATTTATATACAACATTATACCAAAGATATTAGCCAGGGCAATTAGGCAAAAAAGAAATAAAAGACATCAAGATTTGGAAGGGAAGTAAAACTATCTCTATTTGCAGATGAGCTGACCATGTATTTATAATATCCTAAGGACACCACTAACACTATTAGAACTCATACATTCATCAAGGTTGCAAAATACATTATCAATATACAAAAAAATAGTTGTATTTCTACACCTTCCAATAAACAATCTAAAAATAAAATTAAGCAGTTTCACTTACAGTAGTATCCAAAAGGATAAAATACTTAGGAATAAATCTAAGTGTTATGAACTGAAAACTACAAGACAGTGTTGAAAGAAATTAAAGTAAATCTGAATAAAGGGAAAGATATCCCACATTTATTGATCAAAAGACTTAAAATTGTTAAGGATAGCAATACTTCCCAAACTGATTTACAGATTCAAAACACCTCTATCAAAATGCAATTGTCAATTTTGCAGAAAATGATAAACTGATCCTAAAATTCATATGGAGATGCAAGAGGTCAACAGTAGTAAAAACAATGCTGAAAAAGAAGAGTAAAGTTGAGTGATTAATACCTATGACTTAAAAATTAATTATGAAGCCAGATAATCAAAACAGTATGATACTAGTATAAGGATAGACCTATAAATCAATGAAATAAAATTGAGATTTCAAAAGCAAACTCTTACATTTATTATCAATTAATTTTTGGAGTTTCTAGAACATTAAAATGGGAAAGATCTTTTCCAAAAACTGGTGTTGGGACAATTGTGTATCTATGAGAAAGAATGAAGATGGATCCCTACTTGAAATGATATACAAAAATGAACTCAAAATGGATCAATGACTTAAATGTAAGAACTAAAATAAAATGTTTAGAAGAAAATACAAGAGTAAATCTTCTATCCTTGGATTAGGCAATTTTGTCTTAGATATGACACCAAAATTACAAGTGACAAAACAATATATGGAGAAATTGAACTTCACCAAAATGAACAATTTTGTCAAAAGACACCATCAGTGAAATGCACAGACAACCCCTGGAAAGGGGGGGGGGGGTATTTGTTAGTCATATGTATGAGATAAAATACTTGTATTCAGAATATATAAATAACTCTTACAATCCAACAATAAAAAGACAAACAACCCAATTAAAATAAATGGACCAAATACCTGAATAGACATTTACCCAAAAAAGATTTAAAAAAATTCCAGTGGTAAATGTGGATATCAATGAACTCTTTTGTATGCCTAAAACTACCTTAATACTATTTTCATTCTTCAATACTTATTTTATTGAGTGTAGATCTCTGAATTGACTGTTACTTTACCCTACTATTTGAAAAATATTATTCTAATAACTTCCAGAATCTGTATATTCTGATATGTGGGATGGCCTCATTGTGAAGTTTGTTCCTATTTAAGTGACCTATATTATCTTTTCAGGATTTTTAATAAATTTCATTTTACTTGCTATTGTGCATTGTCACTAGATGAGTCCAGGTATGAATTTGGTTGTATTTACCTTTTTCAGGACACAGTATGCTTTATTCTGTCTTAGAATATATGTCTTCTTCAATTAAAAAAAAAATTCCTAGTTTTTACTTTCAATGTTGTCTCTTCAGATGTCCTAATTTTGTTTAAAACAAAACAAAAAACTAGAGTTCTAGCTCCTTAGCCTTCATGGTTCATGCAGTTTGAATGACTAATCCCCCACGTGGTTGTGAAAATTCCATCCATTGAGCTATTTCTGTTTTTCATATACCTCTGAGAGTTTGGCTTCAATTCCTATTTTTTTTCACTCTTGATTTATGATATATTTTTGTTTTTATCTGACACCGGGAAATTTGCTTCATTTCTTTAATATTCACATATTTGTATTAGTGTGTGTATATAAATTATTGCATTTTATACTAAATATCAATGCAACTGGTGTGTAAGCACTGTGCAGAGGAGGAATTTCCACATGATCTCTCTCCACCACACTGATTTTTTATTCTTTCCCTCCTGAGTACTTCTGTGCACCTTTCAAGACTCAGTTGTCTTTTGATTTCACCATAATAGCCATTTCTGGGGAAACAGGCTATTTCTGAGCTCCTCCTATGTGTTCCCATGGGTCATTATGTGCACATCTAATAGTATATTATATCTACACAACAATCTATTACTTTAGCTTGTCTGCACTGCCAAGTTACATTTTGCCAAGCATTAAAAATAAAATTTCAGTATCCTTACAAACATTAAATATTCTCTTTACTAAACACAAAGAACCCCATCTGATTTATATATATTTTACGTTCCTAAAATAACTAATACTAAATAGTTAACAAGTAATATTACAGAGATTCTATTGTAGAGAAAAATTAAGATGTTAAAATTATAAAGTCATATCTCCACAATAATCTTTGTTTTCCTGTAGGCAATCAATCTCTCAGGGGTGTAGGTAAAAGATCGCTCATGAAGGATGGCCTCAACTTCCAGACCAATTTAACTTCAAAGCTTCTGATATTGGTTATTTCTCAGGGGTTGTGACTTTTTTTCTCTATCACAACCACAGTTGGTCTAAAGGTAATAATTTCCTGGGCAGGAATCCAATTTTGTAACTATCTCTGTCAGCATGCCGATTTTGTATTGTGCCTTATAAGACTCAGTAGGATCCATCAACATAAGCTCAGATAGTTCTACCATAATACTTAAATGTGTTCTTAAACTAAGGCAGAGACAAAGTTAACAACTGGAAATGCCTACAGTAAATTTCTGAGGTAAGCATTTTCAAATTTACTGGCAAAGATAATTATTTGTATATATCATGCAGGTTTGCTTTTTATTTTACCTGCCAATGTCTTCACAAAGGATCATTACTCTCTTTTCTGCTCTACTGATATTTTTATTAATTTCATTTCACTCTCTAGGTAGAGTTGTCCCCTTGGTTTCATGGTCATTAATAAGGTTGAATAAAGCATAGTAGGTGGATTTGAAAAAAAAAAACTCCAAGTTTAAGGAGGTGGTATATTTAAATACCCATATATAATCTAGGGGGATAAAAAAAAAAAAGATAAAGTGGTAGAAAAGAGTAAGGTGAAAGACTTCAGTAAGGTATTAATACTGAAGAAATCTGGCTTGGGGCCCACAAAGACCACCAATGATGAAAGCCCACATAATCACACATACTTATGGGATCACAAAATGTGAACTCAATAATAGCATCAGTAATATTTAGAAATATTTATTTCCAAAGACATAAATGTTTTAGTTTCTGTCGAACACATCTCTACCTTGCTGTAGCAGGAGGTTTTATGCTATACTGAAGTAGAGACACATGGGTAATCTTAAGGAAACATTTCATGGATAAGATGGAATGAAATTCTATTTTCTTACAGACTGAAGATGAACTTATACATCTTATTTTTAGCCTCTTCTTATTTCTGGGCCAAATAGTAATATAAAACATTGCACATTAACAAGGTTAAATTGAGTATCATTTACACCACAATTTTAAAAAATCAAATGATGTGAAAACTGAGGGTTATGTTAGAAATTTACAAGCAAACGTTTGATTTAAGCATCTTATAAATTTTTGAAATAAATATAATATACTAATTCGATTGTTCATATGTCCCTTTTTCTTTTTCTTGCAAAAGGAGTATAGGTGATATACACTGTGGGTGTATGTGCATATTTGCCAGATGCCATAATTCAAGATTTTACTCTGTAGTGAGGCTCAAGAAAAATAGACCCCCTTTGACTGAAGTGAACAACATACACACTAAATCTTTAGTCTTGGACTTTTTTTTATAATTTCGTAAGCCATATTTGGATGTTGCAACTGATCATGAAGTGAAATAAAAAAATGATTTTTTAAATGAAGTCTGTTCCGTATAGTGACCATTAACAATTTATTAAACCTGAATTGTAGGGTAAGCAATTACAATTTTATTTCCAAATGCAAGTATTAATTTGAAGATAAAGCACGTTTGATCCATATTATAAGGCAAACACTGAAAAGAAACAAACTGACAATTCAGTATTCATGATCAACGTGATCTAATGTATACTTGATACTATTCATGAGTTCCTCTCAAATGAGAGAGATGTCAAGTATATGGACTCTATATCAGTCTAGAGGTATAAGTTGTTAATAATATAGGATATTCCCATTTTCTACATAGCATCTAATGATAAATGCAACATATATTTCTCATATCTTCACATTTCTTAAATTTGAATCAAGTAACTTGACTAAATGGAGGTACACTCAGACTGAATAAAACATATATTCAACTTTTCTTCCATCTCAAGTCTCTTTGAATAGGAAGACTGGAGGCCTCTGAAACATTTCCTTAGCACAGAACATGGGGTTAGGAGTCTAGGAAGACCCAGTTGCTGGAGTTCATGAGACAAAGGACTAAAAAGGAGAGAGCAGCATGGAGGACTCTCTGGAGATCTGTGAAGGGTCGTTTTGGGGCATTATTCAACTAATACTGATCAATGTAGGAGGAAACCACTTCCAAGACTGGGGAGAGACCAACTGAAAAGATCATCAGTAGGACTGTCTGAAGTTCACACAGGGCCCAAAATAGTGTAAACATCGCTGGCAAAAACTTTATGTAAGTAGTGGGACACACTCTAGAGCCATTAATACTTATCATTTGTAAGTGTTGATAGATATCCAGGAATCACAACTATTTGATATAAACAAGTCATATGAAAACGGAAAAAGATCAAATACATATAATGTGCTAAATGAGGAAACAGAAAAATAAATTAAAATTAATAGAATTTATACCTAGAGAGACAGAGCAAAAAAGAAATAAAGAAGTTATCACATCTATAAAACAAGAACAGGTTGTTGTACACAAGAAATAATCATCAATCTTTCAAAATATATATGTAATTGCCGAAAAAAAATCAGTGAAAGTTGAATAACATAAGATACATGGTTGAAGACTGGTGAAACAGGAGTAGCATAATGTGAGGACACAGTTTCAAGAACAATTGAAAAGAGTTTTATTGATTTATGTGCATCAAATACAGCTGTTAAAAAAAAATGAGAATTCTGGAATAATGATAAAGGCATAAAACTGTTACTTTCCACCTTTTTGCCCCCTGGGAAGCATTTAAAAGCAATAAAGCTAATGTGAAACAAAATACAATTAATGTTGAAACTAGAAAACATTTATTTATTTATTTACTTATTTATTTATTTAAAGATTTTATTTATTTATTTGCCAGAGAGAGAGAGAGAGAGCGCACAACCAGGGGGAACAGCAGGCAGAGGGAGAAGCAGACTTCCTGCTGAGCAAGGAGCCCGACGTGGGACTTGATCCCAGGACCCTGGTCATGACCTGAGCTGAAGGCAGACGCTTAACTGACTGAGCCACCCAGGCATCCAAAAACTAGAAAACATTTAAAATAGCAAACCCAAGTGTGCAAAACTGCTAAAAGCAGTGGAGATTTAGGAGGAAGATCTGTAAAAGCAATCAGGAGAAGATATTGTGGCAGCCAGGAAAGAATGCTTCTTGGAGGCAGGGCACACAGAGAGGCCGCATCTAAATTACTTGTTTACAATAAGAGAGTGAGGTCCAATAGCTGTCAGTAGAAGTTCCCCTGAACCCAGTTTGGTTCCAAAGAGCACAGGAAGTAGAGCTAAATGACTCACAGCCAAGTCATATTTGCAAAATCCTGTTAGTAGTCGTGCCCAAGTGGAAGAATTGAGGATTCACACTGTAAACCTCTGTAGCTGCCTTTCTCCATTCAGCAGATCTGAATACATCCTATGCTGACTCTTTTGCACTGACTAGGTGTGGGCCATGTGAAAATTTAGCTTATATTTTGCTATTATGAACTCTTAGAATGCAGCCTTCCCAGCATGGCCACTTCCTCAATAGACAAGATGAAGGACAAGCAGCAGAAAAGTAGGCATCAGGCTACATAAACATAAGAGAGGATTTACTATAAATCTTCTGTCCCGAGGTAAGTATGCAATATTAGACTGAGTATCCAGAAACACAGTAGGACATTAGTAGACATTAGAAGAACACAGAAGTCTCGGTGGTAACCCAGATACGGTAGACAGTGTAATTGCGTCCGACATCCTTCAAAAACATTTGAGTAGCAGCAGTGTGATTTAGATGGATTGACCCCATCCCTAGCCTCCTCTTTCCATCCCCACATCACAGTAATTGGTGTAGGGATGAGTGCCCAACCCACATTTAAGACCATCAGCACGTAGTCTGGACATCCTGAATGTTTCAGGGTTGGCATATGCCTCTGGTTTGGAGTGGAGCTCCAAGGTGCGGGTGTTGAACATATGATCCCAGGAATTGTTAGCATTCATTTGTAGCCATGTGAGGCAATCTTGAACTAAAACTGTTAATTTAGAAGGCAGGACAGAAAGACAGAAAAGAAGTAGGTCCTCAGTTATGTCACCGACCTGATGTACCAAATCCAATCTGACCAGAATTACAGGAGTCAGAACTTACTCCATTTAGCTTTTCATTGGTTTCCCGTGATGTAAGATCAAAAGTATCCTACCAAAGCGGTTTCCCAGGGGCTACAGCCAGCATAGAGTTTGGTGGTTTCTGAGTCCAGTTGGCAGTAGAAATGCTAAAAGATAACCTAAGATGATGACTCAGTCGCTGATATTGGCATCTATGAGGGTGACGTGACTTTAAATTGCATCCATTCCGGTCTTCATGCTGGAGGTAAACTAAAAAAGGAAATTGTGGATGTATCAATGGCTACATAACTCAAGATTGTCTTAGAACTAGGTGGTGAGCAGCTGGAAAGTGAGAGAGAAAAAAAAAAAACACACATGATTTTTGAAAAATAGTGACTGTGCTCTTTGGTTTGAGATTATGTCTCTATTCCAAAATGATGAAGCTGAGCACTAGAGATTTTATTTAACTTTTCCAAGGTTATTTACTGGAAAGGTAGATCAAGGATTCAAATTCATGTCTACTGATCCCAAAAGATCACACTTCACCTTCTGCATAATTAGTTCTCTAAAACCAGGAATATTCAAGAACTCATGGGTAAACATATTTCAAGGCTGTGTAGAACCAATCCTCTCCTCAATTATCTACCCCTTCTTTTCCGACTGTGAGCATCTATGTTTCTATTTCAGTGTCTAGCTTGTATGAGGCAGGTTTAATAGACGATTTCCACATGTTCTCTGAAATAGCTTGTTGTCAAATACTTACTGATTCCTGTCATAGTTTTCTTTACCTGAACACAAGGAAGAAATCAGAGGTAGGATGTGTGACTGTTAAGGTAGTTTGGTCAGTTTGGAGTGTTCTGGTTCCTTGCTGTCATTGACACATAAACTGCTCTCACGTTTTTTGTTGTTTTTCTTCTTTGCCTTTTCTTGGATCCTCTATACCTTCCTCTATACATGTTATTAACACCAGATGTTGTCAAATCGGATTTTCTTATTTGGTATTTGAGTTTTTTGTTTATTAGAACCGCTGCCAACACAGCAAAATTCAGTGTAATCTTTCACATCTGAATTGCCCAAATGCAATTTGGACAGCATGTGGATTATGCTTAGTGTAGACTGTGACATGAATTCAGTTTCTTTGAAGTTAATTGTCAGCTCTTACATCTATAGTGACTGCAGAATAGTCAGCAAAATGCCGCAATCACCATCATTAAGAAATTTTGAATGACTGCCTTTAGATGCAGCATAAAGCTTATTGATGTGGGGGGAAAAAAGATCATTTCAGACTACTGAACACTTATCATGGTACTATTGCCAAGTTCCTAATTATATCTTAAGGCATGGCTTTGTGAAAGAAACTGCATAGAACTGAATCTACTGTCAAATTCTACTGATGTTGGTAACAAGAACTGACAGAGCAGCATTAAAGCTAACGCGCTTACCCCATCCACTGTTGTTACTAATAATGCAATAAACTTGATTATTCAGTAACTCACAGACGAATGACTAAAGCAAGAGCAATTTTGACTTGCAATAACCAAGTAGGGAGGAAACTTTCAGTAGGGAGGTAAGAGTTCTGTCGGTTACATATGACAAAAGTGTCTACAGTTGTAACAGTGAGTAGATAGAGGCTGAACCGAACGCAGGGCTCTTGTCAGATGGACAGCACCTGCTCAGAAAACACAGCAGTCATTGTGAGGCCAAGTAGAAGCCAAAGAACTAGATGACAATACCATAAGTTTTACAAATGAAAACACTGTTTCATAAAAATTTCAAATCAGAGAGAACAAAATGCACTTCCTTAACCTCTAAATGCCATTAAATTTTGTTTGCATGCTTGTAGTCAAATATATGATGGACTTGTGCCCTGTGGTTTCGGTTATTCGCTGACACCTTCCCATAAGTAATATATCCTAAAGCCAGTGGTTGATATTTGCCCATGATTTCCCTCATCTCATCTATATGTGCGCTTTGTGATCTTTTGACCCTATTACTGAGATTGATATGGTAATGAGCTGACAATTGTTTGCGTTGGTATGTAAATTTCATTTTTTCATAGCAGTGTTCTATTTTCAATGCTTATTCAGAGCTCCACAGTACCAGTTTATCTCATTTAAATCTCTCAAACTACTTGTGAATTAAATCTTGCTATCCACCTAATTGTCAGATGAGAATGATGACAATCAGGTTCACAATTTATGTAAACATAGACAAGTAATGAGTGGGAGATCTATTACATCTATTACAACACAAATTTTATGACCTGTCCTCAACTCTGCATGCAGCCTTCTGGCAAGATAGCCTTCACACTCTTCCTTCTAGATACGAAAAAAAATGTATCAGTGGACAGAATTTCAAGGAAGGACATATAGGAATCAAATAATTTACATTTTTATCATTTCATTTTACTTTGTGAACTAACTGATAAAATTGCAGGGTGATCTATAAAAATAAGAAATACTAATATCTTTAACCTTTACAAACATAATAGGAAAATTCTATAATCCTGTAATAGATACTTATCTTCTTATTATATCTTTCTTCTTTTGACAAAAGTTGATATTGCCCCATTTTAGGAGGTGGTGGTCTATGACAAAATACTGCAATTTAAGGAAAAGAAAATCTGGGCTGAGGCAGAAAAACTTACTTTTGAAATTATATCTCACAAGGCAACTACGAATGAAATTACAGTGAAAGCCAGGGGGAAAATGTGAAGAACAAATGTCAAACTGTAGGAATAAAATCAGTTACATAGTAGATAACTTCAGAAATTCTCAGAATGGGAACTGAAACATGCAGAGAATTAAAGAAAAAAAATAACTAAAAACAGATTCAGTTTCCAGTTGAAGGCCAAACGTCCAATTTGGGGTCCAGACTCCAAAACCTCTGCCTTCTCATAAATTAACTGCTATCACTCCATTAATTTATTTTGCTGCTGGTTCTTTCCTATCATCAAGTAAACCTGTAGACTTTATTTAAACTTAAAATGTAACGAAACGATCTCTATGGATCACATCATCAGTGCTGGTCACTGACCAATACTTCCCCTCACTGACTGGTCACTCTTCAATTCATGACTCCTCTGGCATTCCCAAAAACCTTTGCTAAAGGCATCCATTACCTCGATGTCTTTAAATAAAAGCAACACTTTTAAGGCCGTATTATGTTTGACTTCTCTATGGCACTTGACATTCGGAGACATCCGGTTGTTTGCTTTTTTTTTTTTTTTTTAATTTTATTAAAGTATGGTTGATATATATTAGTTTCGCATGTACCACCTAGTGATTCAACAATTCCGTACATCAGGCTGTGATTGCCACCACACGTCTAGCTAACATCTGTCACCACACAAAGTTACCACACTATTATTGACTCCATTCCTTACGCGTACTCTCTATCCCTTTATTTTATAACTGGAACGGTGTACCTCTTGATTCGCTTCACCTACTTCACCCATCCCTCATCCTCTCCTGGCTGGCAACCTCCAGTTTGTTCTCTGTATTTATGAGTCAGTTTCTCTTTTTGTTATTCCTGTAGTTTTTGTTCATTTGTTTTGTTTTTCAGATTTCACATATAAGTGAAGCCATATGGTGTTTGTCTTTTTCTGTCTGGCTTATTTCACTTAGCATTATATGCTCCAGGTCTGTCCAGGTTGTCACAAAGGGCAAGATTTTATTCTTTTAATGGCTCAGTCATATTTTATTGTGTATATATCCCATATCTTCTTCTTCATCCATTCATCTATCAATGAACACTTAGGTTGCTTCCATACCTTGGCTTTCAAAACTAATGCTACAATAAACACAGGTGTGCAAAAAATAAAACAACAGCAACAGTCAATGACAGGTGGGCATATATTTTTTTGAATTAATGTTTTTATTTTCCTCAGGTAAATACCCCAAAGTAGAATTACTGGATCATATGGTGTTTCTATTTTTAATTTTTTGAGGAACTTCCATGCTATTTTCTATCATGGCTGCACCAATTCATTCCCACCAACAGTGCATGAGGGTTCCTTTTTCTCCCCATCCTTGCAAACACTTGTTATTTCTTTCTTTTTGATACCAGCCTTTTTGTCTGATGCGAGGTGATATCTCTGAGCCATTCAGTCTTTAAAGCATGGTCTTTCCTTGGTCTTCCTGATGTGCCTACTACAAAAAAGCAGTCTTATTCTCTCTCAGAGTATCTCCTTTTGCCTCATCCTTTTTTTTTTTTTTAAGACTTTATTCATTTATTTGACAGAGAGAGAGAGAACACAAGCAGGGGGAGTGGGAGAGAGAGAAGCAGGTTCCCTGCTCCCCGCAACGATGTGGGGCTCGATCCCAGGACTCTGGGATCATGACCTGAGCCTAAGGCAGATGCTTAACTGGCTGAGCCACCCAGGCGCCCCCTTTCACCTCATCCTTAAAGTTGGAGTTCTGGGCACCTGGGTGGCTCAGTCATTGTGTCTGCCTTCGGCTCAGGTCATGATCCTGGAGTCCTGGGATAGAGCCCCGCATCGTTGGGGGGAGCAGGGAGTCTGCTTCTCTCTCTCCCACTCCCCCAGCTTGTGTTCCCTCTCTCGCTGTCTCTCTCTCTCTGTCAAATAAATGAATAAAATTAAAATATATAAATAAATAAATCCTTCTTTAAAAAAAATATAAAGTTGGAGTTCATCACATCCCTATTAAAAGCCTTTCATCTCAAATTACACAATTCCCTGAATTTATCACATCCATGACCTCGGTTATCAATATATGTCAATGGCTCATTTATTCAATGCATAATTACTGAAAGCCTATAATGGGCCAGCCCAAACGTCCGTTCCTCAGCCTAGAACTATATTTTCTCATTTGTACATGGATGAAATTCAGTCACTTCACATTTCACAGATCGAATCTTACTATCTTCTCCACCCAGCCTTCCTCTGCTGAGTTTATCCTGTTTCAGAAAATACTATGAAAGTTGAGTGATTACTCTAGGGATTGTTAAATATGTAATATTCACCCCCTTGCAGGCTATTTTACTGTCTTTTATTTATTTATTTTTATTTCTTAAGTTTTATTTATTTTGAGAGAGAGGGTGAGAGACAGAACTGGGGGAGGATGGGGAGCGGCAGAGGGAGAGTGGGAGAGAAACTTAAGCAGTCTCCATGCAGAATGTGGAACCTCACACGGAGCTTGATCCCACCACCCTGAGATCATGATCTGAGCCGAAAACAAGAGTCGGACGTAAAACAGACTGTGCCACCCAGATGCCCCTACTTTACTGTTTTTTAAAGGAATGCTCTTCTGGGACGCCTGGGTGGCTCAGTTGGTTAAGCGACTGCCTTCGGTTCAGGTCATGATCCTGGAGTCCTGGGATCGAGTCCCGCATCGGGCTCCCTGCTGGGCGGGGAGTCTGCTTCTGCCTCTGACCCTCCCCCCTTTCATGCTCTCTCTCTCTCAAATAAATTAAAAAAATAAAGAAATGCTCTTCCATAAATGAAAACCTAATTATGTAACTACAGTCCACAAGGGTTTCCCATTCACCTTAAAATGAAACCTTCCATTTTTAATATGACATACAAGCACATGAGTGTTTGGGCCCCACTTTCCTGTTCATCCTGATCTGATTAGTTCACGCTCATCCTCTAGTTTAGCTAGCCTGAACTATTTTGTCCATTGAAGGAACCAGACCATTCCACCAGAATTTTAGTATTTTCATTTTATCACTTCACATTGTCTAAGCATATTCTTGATAATCATTTGTTGTTATTATCATCATAATTAAGATTATTTCCTCTATTATAATTTGTAACTAGTTTTTGTTTTTATATAAGAAACACATATTCCGACACCACTGGTAGTTTCAGATAGAGAATAATCATTCAGTTACATTGAGAATGTTGAATAGAGAGTGAAATTGGATATGCACCCGATCAGTGTTCTGGGTTTTAACAGAAGTGAACTGTAGGACAGGTCACAGCACACAGGTGCAAGATGGATGATGTGAAGGAAAGAGCAGATAATCGTCTCTAGTCTGAGTGGAAGTGATATGAGCAGGTGAGCTTGAAAAGATGAGGGATTGTGTTAAGCTTGGACTTACTTGTGAAGTGCAGATTTGGTTTCTTGATAACTGATAAAACTTTTCATTTTTCTCTCAGAAATAATTGGACCTTATAGAAAATACAGTGAATTTTAAAGTTGAAGTAATAGAAAACTAAGTCTACTCTCTCTACTTTTTAATGAGAAATAAGACTTATTTGAAAACGAAATTTACAATATGATATGCTATCATATATTAAGATACAGAAATGCACACAATTTAATCTCTTTCTTTGAAAGATACTGATATGTAGATATTGTACAAAATATGAAGGGAACCCATCAAAGTCTATTAAATTTACTGAATCATTATCGACAACGGTCTTCTCGCTTCTCCTTAGTCTCCTTAGTTTCACCTCCTCCCTGCAGTGATACTCCAACAGCTACACCAGATCATTTTCTGGGCTGTAACTCTCTCCTTGGATAACTGGTTGCCTTGCAGTAGAATGTGTGCTGAATCTTCTAGATTTATACAAGTTCATATATATACATATATATGTTGTACCTTTAGACTCTATTGTGCAGGACATGACACCTCTCTGCTCACTGGCCTTTGCTCTGCTCCAGTTACTTCAGACTATTTATTCATGTTCCTGATTCTCCTGTGTACATTCACATTTCTGCTTTTAAATTCCCTTTTTATCTTCTGTGCTGCTACCACAGTATTCTTTCTCAGAATTCTCACTCATCGTGATAAATATTTATCATGTGACTTTAAAAATCTTCTATAGGCAAATATCTCCAAAATGTTTACCTCCAATTGGAACTGAATTCCAGACTTTTATTTTTGACAGTTAATTATAAATTCTACTTGGATATGTAATAGGTATGTCAAATTTAACATGTCCCAAACGGGAATCTTTATTTCTACTTTAAAATCAGAAAGAACTTACATGAAACCATTTCGCAGAAACACTTATTTCTATGTACCTAGAACTGTTTTGTTATTTCATAGCACTTACAATTTTTGTAATTATTATTTAACTTAATAAAGTTTCTATAATATATGATACTATATAACAGTTTTAGTTGTTTATTGCTGCATAACAAACACACAGAAGCACAGAGTCTGAAACCTACCTCGATTATCCTTGTAGATGCGCGGGTTGACAAGCTTTGTGTAGGTGGTTTCTTTGCTTTTTTGGGGGGTTGGCTGGAGCTGCAGTCATCTGGAGGCGTCACCGAGTTGGGCACATTCAAGAAGTCTCAGTCTTAACAACTAGCTGTTTATGTTGGCTCTCAGGGGAGGGCTCAGCTAGGTCTACCTACTGGGATAACTCAGGTCTCCTGCACGTGGCATCTCCACGTGGCTTAGGTTTGTCTCAGCATGGCCACTGGGTTTCCAGAAAGAGAATTCCTAGCACCACAGGCAGATGTCACAGAAGATGCATGGGATCGCTTGTGCCTCATTCTAGTCGTCAAAACAGGCTACAGGCTCAGCTGTAATTCTAGGTGGGCGGGACAGGACTCTACCTCTCAATAGGAAGAATGGCAAATAATTTGTAGCCACTCTTAATCCCTAGAATCAGCAGCCTGATCAGAATTATTTATTTTCTTCTCACATGCAAAGTGTATTCACCCCTCCTTAAACCTCTTGAATTCTCCTTTTATAATGGCAGCACAGTCAGGCTTAAGGTCCAGGATTTGTCATCTAAGTAAGGTCCAACTGAAGATGAAGTTCTCTGCATGCATGTTTTTTTGTTTTGTTTTGTTTTGTTTTCCAGGTGCAGAGACCCAGCTGCCTTACTGTCCCTTACTGCCCCTTACTGTCCCTTCTGGTCCCTTCCTGTCCCTTACTGCCCCTTACTGCCCCTTACTGTCCCTTACTGTCCTTTACTGCCCCTTATTGTCCCTTACTGTCCCTACTGCCCCTTACTGCCCCTTACTGTCCCTTACTGCCCCTTACTGTCCCTTACTGCCCCTTACTGTCCCTTCCTGTCCCTTCCTGTCCCTTACTGCCCCTTACTGCTCCTTACTGTCCCTTCCTGCCCCTTCCTGCCCCTTACTGTCCCTTACTGCCCTTTACTGTCCCTTCCTGCCCCTTACTGTCCCTTACTGCCCATTACTGTCCCTTCTTGTCCCTTCCTGTCCCTTCCTGACCCTTACTGTCCCTTACTGCCCCTTACTGTCCCTTACTGCCCATTACTGTCCCTTCCTGTCCCTTCCTGTCCCTTACTGCCAACACAAAATGGGATGACAAAAACAGTATAAGTGCAGTCGATGCTCTTGCTCAAAAATGAGGTCTTAGGGGCTGAATTGTGTGTCCCTAAATTCATATGCTGAAGCACTAATCCTCAGTACCTCATAATGTGACTGCATTTGGAGATAAGGCCTTTAAAGCTATGATTAAGTTGAATGGAAGCCATGGGTAAGGTAGGTGCGCTAATCCACCTCTTAATACAGGAGGGAAGAATGGAAGACACGTAACAGTCCCTGGACTGCAGTATTGTAAATCCAGCCAAGCACGTGCTACCAATTCCTCCGCTCCAGGGACAGAGAACGGTCCTTGGTTAGGAATCGATTCTGTCCATTTAACAAGATCACTTGTGTATGGGTCTGGACTCCAACATCAGGGTCCTCAGTGTTCCTGTTCTGTAAGAAATGGCCTTGCTTGCAACTGAGTAATATTCTAAGCCTGATTCCTGACCATAGAAGTCTGCGGGCTCGAAGGCGTCATTTCATTTTGAACTATTTCTGTCACTATCAGTCCAGGTAAGATAGCTCCTTTAAGTACTGTTTAAATTTCTATGCATCCGGGCGCCTGGGTGGCTCAGTCGTTGGGCGTCTGCCTTCCGCTCAGGTCATGATCCCAGGATCCTGGGATCGAGCCCCACATCGGGCTCCCTGCTCGGCGGGGAGCCTGCTTCTCCCTCTCCCACTCCCTCTGCTTGTGTTCCCTCTCTCGCTGTGACTCTCTCTGTCAAATAAATAAATAAAATCTTTAATAAATAAATAAATAAATAAATTTCTATGCATCAAATTATAATCCAGTCTATGATATCAAGGCACACCCATAAATCTTACCAGGTCAGCCCTTCTCAATTTTTCTGGGATGTCTCAGAGCCATGCCTTTGACTTAGTACTTACTGGATTTGACCTTTGCTCCAGAACCATTTCTTAATTGGCCAATCTTGGATAGCTGGAGAAACTGGGAAAACTATTCTATTTTTCAACTAGCAAGTCCTAGGTTGTCAGTTCTCCAAATTCTGTTTAAAAACTGACAGTTGTTTTTAAGTTATTTTTTGTTTTTCTTTTTTGGGGGTCATGTAATTTTTCATAGTCAGTTAAAGGATGCCAGTTGGTGCTTAAAACATTCTGCCTGAAAATCTCCTTTTTTAGATCCACAAGTTCATTTTATATACATCCTTCCTTACATTTTGCTGCAAGTAACACTTAGCTGTCAGTTACACTATACATAATTGAGATTCCTTTTCTGAAGACTTAGGTAGCAATTTTGTGAGTAAACAGCCTGTTTTAAACCCTTCGGGCCTGAGGCTCCTGCCTGGTCCCAAAACCAAATTCACAAGGACCAATTTCTGTTTCAATTATACATTGATAAATAACAAAAGATACCAAAGTTAATGGTTTAAAACATTCAGTGTCTCTCACAATTCTATAGGTTTACTAGCTATAGATTATTTATATTCTTTCCATGTTAAAATACAGACAGCTGCTCCCAACATTCACAAAGTCTCATTTCACTGCAGCCTCAGGTGCAGGTGACAGGTGGTGACAGGTTGGAGGTTGGGGGCTGGAACATCCAAGATGACTGACTCACACTATGCCGTAGGTGCTGGTCTCCACTGGGAGTTAAGCTAAGTGTCCTATCAGGGCAACTTGGTTTCCATCCACTTGAGCAAACTTTGTGGTTTAGACTTCTCATTTCATGACTGGGTTCCAAAGGGAGCATTCCAAAAAGCGAAGAAGGAATTTGTAGATCTCCTAAAGTCTCTGACTTGGAAGCTACATTTCATCAGCCTCACTGTCAATTGAAAGAGCACTAATATTTCAAGATGTATTTTAATTATCCATTATCTGGGAAGCCTTTTTAATTCATCTATTAGATAATGGCTTTCTTTCATTTTAATTAAATTATAATGCTCTTCATGACCAGCATAGTACTTGTATAATATATTCATTTCTATCTTCACTGGAATGCAAACAAGTTTAGAAAAAGACTGCTTTATTCATATATTTTTACCAAGTGCTTATCACTGTGTCTTTTTTATTAGTCCTTAATTAATAATTATTGAATATTTGATGTTTTAAATTATTGCTGATATTAAACATGACTTCAACATAGGTTTACAAAATTTAATGAGAAATAAATTAACTTAATAAAAATACACACTTTCTAAATAAACCTTTATATATTTTTAAATAATTTTAGATTTATAGGAAAATTATGAAGATGGTACAGAGAATTCCAATATAACTGACATGAGTTTACTTATATTAACATCTTACATTAATATGGTACATTTGTTACAATTAAGAACCAATATCAATGCATTATTAATTAAAGTCTATACTTTATTCAGATTATCTTAGTTTTGCCCTAATGTCCTTTTTGTGCTCCAGGATCCCATCCAAGATAACACATTATATATATATAGGCTTCTCTTGGTTATGACAGTTTCTTAGACTATTCTTGTTTTTGATGATCTAGATAGTTTAGAAACACTGATCAGGTATTTGTAGAATGCCCTTCTATTGCGATTCATCTGTTTGCTTCATGATTAGACTGGGTATATGTGTTTTGGGGTGGAGGATCACAGAGACACAGTGCCATCTTTATCACATTTAATCAAGCATACATACTGACAACATGACTCATTACTGTTGATGTTAATCTTGCTCAACTGGCTGAGGTGGAGTTCTTCAGGTTTCTCCACTGGAATCTTTCCCTCTCTTTCCACACTGCTCTCCATGGCGGGGAGGTCACTACATACTATTCTCCATGGGGGGAGGTCACTACACGTAGCTCATACTTAGTGAGTGGAGAGTTATGTTCTGCTTCTTTGAAGTAGAATATCTATATCTATTATTTTCAATTTTTCTGCACAGGGGTCTGTCTATTGTCTCCAATTGAAGTATTTATTTAATTATTTGTATATATCAGCATGGACTCATGGCTATATTATAATACTATTTTAATTACTTTTTTTGCACAAATTGTTCCAGTCTGAGCATTAGGAGCTTGGTTCTTGTCGCCCTTTGATATACCTCCATTATTGTGGATTTTTATTTTTAAATAGCTTCCTTAATTTCAGGCACTACAAGATGCTTTAGGCTCATCTTGTATATTTCCTGCCCTAGTCTTAGAGTCAGCCATTTCTCCAAGGAGCCCTGATTCCTTTTATTAAACAACGGTATAGAAATCAAATCTGGGTGCTAGATGTTGCTCCTGGATGTATCAGGCCCTCTAGCTGATAGAGCAAAGTTATATATACAAACCTTTCTGTACAAGCATGTCTATAAATATTTCCACACGTAATTGTATGTATCTGTATTAAGCTGAACATGAGTTCATACAGATGTCTCTAACTCTAGTCCCTTGCCATAAGACCCTGGTACAATCCTCTACTGGCTTATTTGTTATATCCAACTTCAGCAGTGAGAAACCTGCCTCCCACCATCGCCATCCATTTAGTTAATTGTTCAATTCCAGTACACGTGTGTAGTGGTTTCAGTTGCTAACCTGGACCCTGCCAGAAACAATTTTATCAACTAGAGTCCAGTATGCTCTAGAATTTACACTTACAAAATTATGTATAATTCCTTTTGCCTTTAGTCTTGTATCCCTTAATGTCCGAAGATACGTCCGTACCTGCTCTCTGCCCCCCCCTTCAGTGCACCTGTTTCATTCATATATAATACGTTTAGATGATTTTGTCACATTCTGCATTCCATCTTGGGATCCCTGAACTCCTAAATGACTTTTTAAAATTTAGCATACATTTAGGTTAATATGACTCAAGATATTAACATGACATTATTTAGCATTTTTATTTACTTAATAATTTTTTCTGGCTGCTCACTCGTAAGCTATGGCCCATTATGTTTGAAGTAAAAAAGTTAAGGTAAATCTTAATTGTTAATTTAGAAGCAAATTATAAGCACTTATGAAAAGTGACATAAGCATATTGACATAAATGCACTGTAAAGCAAAGACCTATCACAGAAAATTGACTATCAGAATGATCCAAGAAGAGTATTATTTGTAAAAACAAATTAACATTGCCTTCCCTTTTAAAACATTCACATGCTACAATTTTTCTCAGTTGTCTCATTTCACATAATTTATCTAAAAAACAAAGAATAATCTTCAGTGAACAGACAGTTTTAACTAAACAATATTCATTTAAACAATATGTAAAATAGTAAAATATTTTTTATAATACAAAATATTTTAAAGAATGGAATAGTTATATAAGAACATCTAGTGATTTTAATTAATTAATTTGAAAAAATACATGTAATTAATTTGAGGTAAATTTTTATAATTTTTAAAATAGAAAATTTCCCAATAATACATGGGAAAAAAATCTTAATTGCTTTTCAGAAAAACATGAAGACATCAAAACGTAGTTATTTTCTAATAACAGAATGAACACTAGAGATGAAACTAAAGAGTCACTCTGGCCACAAAATATTAGTTATGGTAGCTTTTGTTTTTATCATTGTTATTTGGTGAAACATATTAAAATTATATTTTAACTTTAAATGTGAGAAGAACAAAATTTGGAGTGCAGAAATGTAATGTGTATTCTCAAAAAGTAATTCAGAGTGTTGATAAAAATAGGGAGTTCAACAATCCATCAATCAGAATTTCGTCGTGATTATCTGAGTCATGAAATTATGGATTTTTGTCTTTTTTTCCTTTGTTCATAGTTTCCAGTTTCTCTACAATAGGTAGAATGAGAGAAATACAAAAATACATACTGCTAAAATAAATATTCAACTAATTCTACACATCACCAGCTTCTTTTGTTGAATTTTTAATTCCATGTTTAATTCATGTTGTAATTTAACATCAACTATTCAACAATTATTTATCAAGAGCTAATAAAATAGACACAGTTATAGTAACTTGGGAATAATTATGAATAAAATACCATTTCTTTCTCAACTTGTTTACTATGTCACACAGAAAAGAATTTAATATAAATCTCAAGTATGATGCTGGGTATAAAAAATGTTATAATGCAATTAATATGAAGTGAAAGTCATGATTTTTGATGGAAGAATAAAAACTGTGTCTTCCCAGAGATTGGGGCAGTAAACCAAACCTTGAAAAATGAATGTTCTTTCCACTGATGAGTGTGGGTAGAAATTTATCTAAGCTGAGGGGCGCCTGGGTGGCTCAGTCAGTTAAGCGTCTGCCTTCGGCTCAGGTCATGGTCCCAGAGTTCTGGGATTGAGCCCCACATCGGGGTCCCTGCTCAGCGGGGAGCCTGCTTCTCCCCTGCCTGCCACTCCCCCTGCTTGTGCTTGCTCTCTCCCTCTCTCCCCCTCTTTCTCTGTGTCAAATAAATAAAAAATTTTAAAAAAAGAAATTTATCTAAGCTAAGAATATTTATTTTTCTGTTAATATATTTAAGAAAGTTTTACTTAATACATATGTGATCTCTGTGATGGAATAAAGGTGAGGAGGGGATTTTATTTTCCACTCTTGCCACTATTGGGTAAAGTTTAATTCACTCTCCTTAAATCTGGTTGACTTGACCTTTTTTCACAAAGGGACTACAGCTAAAGCCAGAGCTGAGCCTTTAGTAGATTTGCAGCCCCTGTCTTCACTATTTGCAATGTGCCCTTTTGCAACCTAGCTACCCAGGGAAGAGCTAACCCACATCAAAGTCATGTGCAGGAAACAAACAAATGCACATGGTATGTGTCTATTTAAGTATATAGGTGTACACTAATCTATCAGTTTAGAAATCCAAGTAATGGTTGAATTTGGGAGGAAGAAAGGTGTGGACAAGACACCTTGGATCTTCTGGAGAAGCTGCTGATCTTTTATGACTTTATCCAGGTGTTATGTACATGGATGTTTCCTTTGGATACATCACTGAGCTGTACAATTATAATTGTAAACTTTTCAATATGTGTCTTATATTCAGTAAATGTTTGTAGAAAATAGATCTTTTTTCATACCCATGCATAAAATTTTTGAAGGATTAGTCTCTTTAAAATAAATACATTTGTAATATAGTTATCTGCAGGTATGCAATTATCAATAGCACGCTGAGTGCAAATTGGATTGGGGAAATTTAATTGATCATTGAATTTATCTTGGGCAAAGAGAGAAAGGAATTAATATCGAGAGCCTGTGGTGTAGCAGGCATTTTACTTGGATACTAAATATTTCTTTTTGTTTATGTTTTATAATGATTTTAGAAGTTCTTTTGAGATGCAAAGTCAGCTTATTACGATACATTCTGAGATTGTGTGTAAAGAACAGTATTTTGTACTTGAGCGATAGGATAGTTGTGGGTTACACCAATGTCAAGGGTGAGCCCTTAGAAGTGTGATGCCAAATTAAACTGGAAACAGATGTCACAGGGTGGAGAACGTGAAGGAAACGTAAGGCCAGTGTAGACTGTATTGTGCATGTGTGAGGTCACCACACTGTTGTCTGTAGTTGACCCATAGATAAAACTGAGTAACCGCAAAATTCACAGCAAGAGGAGAAGAAGGATGTGATGGTACTATAAGAAGATGCCACTATATTTTTAACACAGTTTTATGCTTTTCTCTTTTTTTTTCCTTCTAGGGACCCTGTCTTCTGTTGTTACTTCCTCCATTTTTAACCACTCAACCATTCAGTCTTGGTCTTCTTTGTGGGTACCAGAAATCGCACTCCACCTTTCACTCTAAACTTGTTCATAGCACATTATTTTGAGTGAGGGCTTTCTTCGTCTTTCCTATAACATGTAAGTGAAGATGCCTGAGGCATTCTTGGGGTCTACTGTTCTAGACGCCCATTGAGGTAGAGGCTTTGCCCCATCACTCTATATAGTACATTTGGATTAATGGAAATACTGGACACAAGAGTTTTCTCATCTAGAGACCAAAGGAAGTCCGTGCAAATAGGATATTAGGGATGCTAAAAGGCAATAAATGCAGGTCAGATGGTGCTACAAACTTCCAACCTCAAAATCTTCACAAAAGGATGATCAGTTATGGATGATATTTTGAATGAGGTTCATGTTTGATCTTCAGACTATTCCACCAACCCTTTCCAAATACCTGAGACTGGACCCATTTTGTAAACGTGGTGGTCTTACAATGTGCTGACAGCCATTTCACGTGGTTCAGGTGCATGCCAGAAATCTCAATGAAGACAATAGCTGTAACGATTACAGATGAATTAAATTACATTGCAATGTGCCCTTTTGTAAACTATCTATCCAGTGAAGAGCTAAGCCACATCAAAGTCGGGTGCAGAACACAAAAATATGTATATGGTATGTTAAATTACATTAAATTAAATTACATAGAGAAGTAAACAGTAACACATTAAATTATACAGAGAAGTAAACTGGACATTCTTTTTTTTTTTTTTAAGATTTTATTTATTTGAGAGAGAGAGCATACGAACACGTGCTTGTGTGTGTGTGAGAGAGAGAGAGAGCGAACGCACACAACCTGGGGCCGGGGTAAAAGAAGAAGGAGAAGCAGACTCCCCACTGAGCAGGGAGCCCGATGCAGGACTCCATCCCAGGACCCTGGGATGATGACCTGAGCTGAAGGCAGACACTTAACCGACTGAGCCACCCAGGCACCCCCAACAGGACATTGTTTAACCTCATATTCTACAGGTAAATACAGTTCATTTTATCTTTATTTCTGTTCCTAGTCCTGGGAAGCAGGACTTCATTAGTTACCTTGACAGATCTGGGGATCATACTCACAGGCCCTTAGACCAGCATGAGAACTGACCCTATAAAGGCCTGCACAGCCAAGGGAAATATGTAAAACCAATCACACTATTGATTCAGTCACTGATTTGGAACATAGTATCAACAGATGGCAACAAAATTTGGAGCATGAAAGAGAAAATACAAATGAATGAACAGAAAAACTGACCTCGAAATAAGCAGACAATTCAGAAAAAAATAATTAAAACAATTTTCTACTCTGTACTCTCAGATTTTGAAGTACTTTGCATCCTTATCAAAAGAATATGATGTGATGAAATTGGAATAGAGAACATGAAAAAATTCAATATATGTTTATACTAATTAAATGTGTCAAATAGGGGAACTAATTTAAAAAGTGCTATGGAAAGCAGAGTAAAATAATCAAGAGATAGAAAATATAAACCCACAAATTGGGATAGAAGCTAGGAAATGAAGTGTTTGCCTATGAGCAGTCCAGAGGAAGAGAAAAAAAAAGACACACATATCATATATGGGTATTGATTCACATTAGAGGAAACACTGCAGAAAGAAAGAGAGTATAGGACTTAAAATACAGTGTATCCATGTAGTAACAAATGCAGCTGGAGCCTTGAGCAAAAGTTTGTCATCAGGGTTCCTAAATCTTCCAGGTGTTAGGTTCTATGCTGTGACTTTTGGTTTTATTTTATTTATTTTTTTGTATGTATTTGTTATGTTTGATTGCTTGATCTTATAGTAAAATCTGTTTTCATTAAACTGTGAACTAACAACCATAGCGGTATTTCCCCAGTGATGATGATACTGACCCTGGTTTTCCTGACAATTTTACCTGCCTTCTTGGCTAGTGTTTGCTGGAAAGTGAATGTGTCATGTATAGGTAAAGTCATTGATGTATGAGATTAACTTGGTGCCCCAATCTACGCAGCTCTTAGTTAGCATGCTTACATTTAAATATGATGTAATAGCTATACTCAATTTAAGAAACAATATATATGTATATATCATGATGCTCCATAAAGACCTAGTAGAAGCAGAGGGATACTTTTACTACAATAAATCTTACACATCCTTCAATATCCTATCTCCTGAGTTTTCTTCTAACTATAATACTTTGGAGTAGGTTACGGTTGGAAAGTAGGAAGATTGAAGAGATAGTTGGACAGATATAGAAATGAACAGATAGGTCAGTAGGTGGATAAATAAAGGGATATTAGATATTTAGAAACCTAGCTGGATGGGCAGACAGTTGATCTGCTCATGTGTAGCATATATAGAGAGTAATGATAACTGCAAATTTTATAAAAGTCAGAGCTGAGTGGTTGGAGATAAGAGTTTGAGTCAATCCATCAATTTATTTATTGATTGATTTTGTCTGAGAAAATCTTTATTGCTTCTTCACTTTTAAAGAGTAATTTCATTGGATACAGAATCAGATGTTAGGGTGCCTAGGTGGCTTAGTTGGTTAAGCATGACTCTTGGTTTTGGCTCAGGTCATGATCTCAGGGTCCTTGGTCCCCACCCCACAGCATGGAGTCGCTTGAGATTCTCTCTCTCCCTCTCCCTTTGCCCCTCCCACTTCTGCTGTCTCTCTCTCTCTCTCGCAAATAAATAAAAATTTAAAAAAAGAATTAGATGTTGATGTCTCTGATTTTTTCTTTCAACATTTTAAATATTTCACTCTTTTCTTATTTATTTGATTTCTGAGGAAAGGTCCACTATAATAAGTTTTATCTTTTTTTCCCTCTCCATATAAGGCAATCCATTTTTTTTTTTACTCTAGTTTCTTTCAAGATTTTCTCTTTATCTTTAGTTTTCTGTAGTTTAAATATGATATGCCTAGGGGTGTGTGTGTGTGTGTGTGTGTGTGTGTGTGTGTGTGTGTATGTTAGTATTTATTCTGCTTGGTATTCTCTGAACTTCCTGGATCTGTTATATGGCATCTGTCATTAGTTTTGAATGTACTTGGATGTTATTACTTTCAAATATTTCTTCTACTCTGTTCTGTTTCTATAGACATGATAAAACATTTAAAATTGTCCAATGGGTCTTGGATTTTCCGTGTTTGTGCATTATTTATTATTATTATTGTTATTATTATTATTATTATTTCTTCTCCTTGCATCTCAGTTTGGGAAGTTTCTATTAATATATAACCAAGTTCAATGATTTTTTTTCCCTTCAATCATATCCATTCTACTAATGAGCCTACCAAAAATATTTTTCATTGTTTTTCAATGTTTTTTTATACCTAGAATTTCCTTTTGATTTTTTTCTTAGTTTCCATCTTTCTGCTTATAATATACATGCTCTTGCATATTGTATAGTTTCTATGTTATAGCCCTTAGCCTATTAATTCTAGTTATTTTAGATTTCCTGTTAGTAATTCCAACATCTGAGTCTGATCCTGATGATTGCTTTGTCTCTCCTGATTGTGTATTTTTTTCTTGGCATTTAGGGTACCTTGTATTTTTTCTTTCAATTGGAAGCCAGACATGTTTTGTTAAGTGATAGGAACTGAGGTAACTATACCTTTAGTGCGAGGCTTTATATTCCTCTAGCTGGAAGTTGAACTATGTTTAAAGTACACTACAGCTACAGGTTGTAGAGGTTTCAAATTTCTCTAAGGGTCTGGTTTTTTCATTTCCCCTTCACTTTGGGTTTCCCCAAGAGCTTTTCCTCAGAGTCAGTGTCTTGCAGCCCTTTTAGCTGTCATGCATTGTTATTCCGTTGGAGCCCTGGTAGTGTGATGAGATGGTGTGGGAGAGTGGGAGCCTTCTGTAATCTTCTGATTAAATCTTGGTGTTTTAGACAAACTGTGGCTTGGGTCTCTGACCTCCACAAGAGAATCTCCCTTGGTACAGCTTTCCACTTACCCCACCCTCACCCCTGCTTCCTTCCAGGGATGCAACACTTCCAACATATGTCCATGAAGCCTGAATTTCCTAACACAAAATAACAAGCATAGAGACTTAGACAAAATGAGAAGATAGAGGGATTTGACCCAAATGAAAGAACAGAGCAAGATCATGACCAGAAATCTAAGCAAAACATATATAAGTAATATGCCTGATAGAGAATTTAAAGCAATGATCATAAGGATACTCACTGGACTTAAAAAAAGAGTAGAAGACATCAGTGAGACTCTTAACACAGAGATAAATGATAACTTAGCAGAGATAAAGGGTTCAATAAACGAAATGAGAAACACACTTGATGTGTGTTTCCAGTGGGCTGGAACAAGCAGAGAAATGAAATAATGACCTAGAAGACAGAATAATGAAAAGTAATGAAACTGAACAAAAGAGAGAAAGAGGAATTATGCAAAATGAGAATAGTCTTAGAGAACTCAGTGACTCCATCAAATGTAATAAAATTCATATTATAGGGATCTCAGAAGAAGAAAAGAGAGAGAAGAGGGTAGAAATTTCATTTGAAGAACTAATAACTGAAAACATCCCTAATCTGGGGAAGAAAACAGATATCCAGATCCAGAGGCACAGAGAATCCCCACTTGACTTGTCAAATCAACAAAAGCAGATCCACACCAAGAAATATTGTAATTAAAATGGCAAAATGTAGTGATAAAGAAAAAAATCTTAAAAGCAGTAAGACAAAAGGAGACAGTTATATACAAGAGAAATCCCATAAGATTATCAGGGAAATTTTTCAGAAGAAACTTGGCAAGCCAGTTTCATGATATATTTATGATCTATCCAGTGGCATGATATATTCAAAGTCCTGAAAGGAAAAGAATCTGCAACTAAGAATACTCTATCCAGCAAGGCTGTCATTCAGAATAGGAGAGATAATGAGTTTCTCAGACAAACAAAAACTAAAGGAGTTCATGACCACTAAATCAGCCCTGCAAGAAGTGTTAAAGGGGATAATTTGAGTGGAAAGGAAATACCAAAAGTGATAGTATGAAAGTAGAAAACATAAAAGCAGTAAAAATGAATATTGCTGTAAAAAGATCAGTCAATCACAAAATAAAAGAATGTAAAATATGACATTATATACCTAAAACATGGGAGGAGAGAGTAAAGAAGGGGTTCAAACTTAAACAACCATCAACTTCATATAGACTGCTACAGCCGAGAATGTTATATACAAACCAAATGGTAACCATAAATCAAAAAGTACTAATGCAAAGAATGGAGAAGGAAATCCAAATATATCACTAAGAAAACCCAGCGAAACATGAGAGAGAGAAAAGACAGGATCAGAGAAAAACTTCAGAAAAAAAAAAACACAAAACAAGTAATAAAATGTCAATAAAAACATTATCAATAATTACTTTGAATGTAAATGGACTAAATATTCCAGTCAAAAGACACAGGGCACAAAATGGATATGAAAACAAGACTCATCTATATGCTGCCTATAGGAAACTCACTTTAGACCTTAAAACACCTGCAGATTGAAAGTGAGGGGAGAAAGAAATATTTATCATGCAAATGGATGCCAGAAGAGCTGGAGTAACAATACTTATGTCAGACAAAATAGACTTTAAAACAAAGACTGTAACAAGATACAAAGAAGGACATTACATGGTAATAAAGGGAACAATCCAACAAGAAGATATAACAATTGTGAATATTTATTCTCCCCAAATGGGAGCACCCAAATATATAAAACAGCTAATAACAAACATGAAGGAAGTAATTGATACTAATGCCATAATAGTAGGGGACTTTAACACTCCATTTACATAAATGGACAGATCATCCAATCAGAAAATCAACAAGGAAGCAATGGCTTTGAATGACACATTAGAACAGATGGGTTTAACAGGTGTATTCAAAACGTTCCATCCTAAAACAGCAAAATACACATTCTTTTCAGGTGCACAGGAAACATTCTCTAGAATAGATCACATATTAGGCCACCAAATCAGTTTCAACCAATTCAAAAAGATCGAAGTCATACCAAGCATCTTTTCTGACCACAACACTGTCAAATTAGAAATCAACCACAAGACAATAATCCGGAAGGAGCACAAATACATGGAGGTTAAATAGCATGCTACTAAACAATGAATGGGTCAACCAGGAAATAAAAGGAGAAATCCAGGAGTTCATGGAAACAAATGAAAATGAAAACACAACAGTTCTAAGAGGGAAGTTTATAGCAATACAGGTCTACCTCAAGGAGCAAGAAAGCTCTCAAATAAACAACCTAACCTCATACCTAAAGGAGTTAGAAAAAGTACAACAAACAAAACCCAAAACTAGCAGACGGAAGGAAATAATAAAGATTAGAGCAGAAATAAATGATATAGAAGCTAAACAAAACAAAACAAAACAAAAAAACAGAAACAAAAACTGTTGAACTGATGAATGAAACCAGGAGCTGGTTCTTTGAAAAGATAAACAAAAATCATAAACCTTGAGGCAGACTCATCAAAAAAACAAAGAGAAAACACTCAAATAAATAAAATTACAAATGAAAGAGGAGAAAAAACAACTAACAACATAGAAATACAAACAATTTTAAGAGAATATTATGAAAAACTATATGCCAACAAATTGGACAACCTAGAAGAAATGGATAAACTCCTAGAAACATAACCTAGCAAAACTGAAACAGGAAGAAATAGAAAATTCGAATAAACTGATTACCAGCAAGGAGATTGACTCAATAATCAAGAAACTCCCAACAAACAAAAGTCCAGGACCAGACAGTTTCACAGGTGAATTCTACCAAACATTTAAAGAAGAGTTAATATCTATTCTTCTCAAACTATTCCAAAAAATAGAAGAGGAAGGAAAACTTCCAAATTCATTCTGTGAGGCCAGCATTACCCTGATACCAAAGCCAGATAAAGACACCACAAAAGAAGAGAGACTGCAGTCCAGTATATTTGATGATCTTAGATGCAAAAATACTCAACAAAATACTAGCAAACAGAATCCAACAATACATTAGAAAAATCATTCACCATGATCAAGTGGGATATATTCCCAAGGTGCAAAGGGTGGTTCAGTATTCGCAAATCAATGTGATACACTGCGTCAATAGAACAAAGGACAGGAACCATATGATCATTTCAATAGATGCAGAAAAAGCATTTGATAAAGTACAACCTCCATTCATCAACAAAGTAGGTTTTTAGAGGAAACATACCTCAGCATACTAGAGCCATATGACAAGCACACAACAAACAACATAGTCAATGTGGAAAAACAGAGCTTTCCCTACAAGGTCAGGAACAAGATAGGGATATCCACTCTCAACACTTTTATTCAACATAGTACTGGAAGTCCAAGCCACAGCAATCAGACAACAAAAAGAAATAAAAGGCATCCAAATTAGTAAGGAAGAAGTAAAACTTTTCCTATTTGCAGATGACATGATACTCTATATAGAAAACCCTAAAGACTCCAGAATGGAAAGGATATGGATAAAAAGGAACCTTTGTGCACTGTTGGTGAGAATGCAAACTGGTGCAGCCACTGTGGAAAATACTATGGAAATTCCTGAAAAAATTAAAAATAGAACTACCTTATAATCCAGGAATCACACTCCTGGATATTAACCCCCCAAAATACAAAAACACTGACTTAAATGGATATATGCAACCCTATGTTTATAACAGCATTATTTACAATAGCCAAATTGTGGACACAGCCCAAGTGTTTCCATTGATAGGTGAATGAACAAAGAAGATGTGGCATATATATATACCATGGAATATTACTGAGCCTTTAAAAAGAATGAAATCTTGCCATTTGCAATGATGTAGATGGAGCTAGAGAGTATAACGCTAAGTGAAGTAAATCAGAGAAAGACAAATACCATATTTTTATCACTGATATATAGAATTTCAGAAACAAAACAAATGAGCAAAGGAAAAAGAAGAGGGAGAGAGATAAGCCAAGAAACAGACTCTAAACTATAGAGAACACACTAATGGTACCGGAGGGGAGGTGGGAGGGGGGATGGGGGAAATAGGTGATGGGGTTTAAGGAGTGCACTTGTTGTGATGAGTACCAGGTGATGTATGGAAGTGTTGAAATACTAAATTGTACACCTGAAACTAATATCACACTGTATGTTAACTAACTGGAAGTAAGATAAAACGAAAGAAGGAATCAAAGAAAAAAGAAGAAAGAAGGAAAGAAAGAAAGGGAGGGAGGGAGGGAGGGAGAAGAAGGAAGGAAGGAAGGAAGGAAGGAAGGAAGGAAGGAAGGAAGGAAGGAAGGAAGGAAGGAAGGAAGGAAGGAGAAAAGAAAGAAGAAAGAAAAAAAATTCCTGAAGCATTTCAACATCTTGGAAATAATATAATTAATATAATTATCATTAAACAAATAGAATGCTTTGTGCCAAATATATTCTGAGATGGCTATATTTTTGTCCATGATAAATAAAGTAATAGAATGAAATGAAGATAAATAGGATGGAAGCTACATCTATGTCTGTATCTCTATCTATGTGTAAAACCACTAAGATGTCATATGTCATAATTCATCACCAGCAAAACCGAATGTCAACTTTTGAGCCTAATTTAAAAATAGGCATTTCTTTTATACATTTTTATTAATGCAAAGTTAGTGCACTTAAAAATGATTCAACTTATTATAAAAAGATTGTTGCACAAATCTTAGATTAAAATTAGGGTCGATGCAATGAAATTAAATCATTTTCAACAAGACTGAGAAAAAGCTTAGTTATTTAATTCAGCCAGAAAAAGAGCAAATATCCTTTAAAAAATTATCAGAGAAGCTCTTGTTAAGATATTTCCTTCTTCTACGTAAGGCATATTATTCGAGTTAGCCCACAGACTTCTGTATGCCGTGGGTACTATATCTTGAGTATTTTAGAGTACCACCTAACCCCTGAGCTCTCTTTTCATTTTAGGATTGTAGGAAGCAGAGAGCACAGTTAGGGAGAGGTGTGTCACTGTATGTACATGAAGAGTGAGATGCAGGGAGGAGTGTTTACTGGGAAGAGAACCTTGCACTAGGAGCTGGTAAGAGAAAAAACAGGTCGCCTGATCCCACGCTGGATCCATATGGTATATTGTTGTGGTTCAGCATCAGCATGGGGCTCCTGTGTGTGGGATGGAAGTAGCTACAGTGATTCCTGTCAAACTCTGTCAGTGGATGAAATCATGTGTATAAGCCAGCTCTTCACCTAAAAGGAATTCCTCCCACAATACAGGCAGAAAATGAGCAGAGCTGAGGAAAATCACACAGTGCATGGGAAAGCCAGGGTGTGGTTGGGAATCTATTCCCTGTAAACATAATGATGTAAAAAATAACCCGGAGATGTATGAAACGACATACTGCAGAAGAGGGGAAGGAAATTATTTTCTCATTATTGAAAACGCGCCTCCAGCAATCATTTAATCCCAGACTCATAAAATAATTTCAGTAAGCTATTTGATTCCCTTAACATTATAGAAGAAGGCATATCCCCATGTAATTAGACCAAAAAACTACAAGGAGAGAACAAATAACCCAAGATGAAAAGAAAGTATAGTCTGGTGAGTGAAAATCAGGTATGAGGCAAACACAGAAAGCTCAGGTTAATGGTTACATGGAAGCAAGATACAAGTCCTCACTGGAGCTGGTGTATGTATATGGAGATTTGATGCAAAAAATGATAACACTGGAATGGATTAAAAATTTGAAAATTTTCTAGGAAAGCACAGAGGAGTTAAAACAACTTAAAATGATGAGAGAAAAAAATGACATACAGATACTGAGTCCAGAGAACAGGGATCCAAATTAAGAACTTATTTATGGAGGTAAAAGTCTGAATAATTGCAATGAAAACAACTAAGGAAGAATGAAATTGAATGTAACCTATGGAATAGGAGAAAAAAACCTGTGTAATGTTCGAAAATCTTCCAAATTGTAATTTTGATTTCCTATTTTTACTTGTCTCGTTTTTCAACATGTTTTAATGTTTTATTTAAATTTGATGGTATTCCCAAAATTGTATAACATTAGAGAAAGCTGGGAAAATTTTTCCTACAAGTCTAATTTTTAAAAATTTTATAAAATTTTATTTTTATGGAACAAGAAATAGATGCTGAGGGAGTGATCTGTGCTGGTCTCTGCTAGCTGGTTCTCCACCCATTCACAGTGTAACCATTGACTTTGGCAGGGCTGTGGGTTTGACTCTCGCTAATGAAATGTTCATGAGCCAGCTTTAGTGTCTGAGGAATCATACAGCAAGTGTCTGCAAGAGGCACATTGTCTTTGCATTCAGCCCCTTAGATTCATGGCTGTTTCTTGCCACAACATAACTTAGCCTGACTAATATGCATTCTTCACGAAGAAAACATGAAAAAAAAACAACAACCAGAAGTCCCCCAGAGGGAAATCTCTAATCCCGTCTCCCAGCAGTAAGCTTCATAAATATTTTGGTGTATTTCTTTGCTTGTCTTCATTTGCATATATACATATATATTTAGCCATGAATTAACTCTGGTAACTGTCTTTTTGTTTGTTAAAGGCATCTTTTCCAAGCCTATGATTTGAACATCTGTCTAGAATACCATCACATAGGTGTAAATTATTTGGGTTAAACAAAGAGTTTCTGTTGGCTGTTTTTAATTTTTTCAGCGTTTTGCCAAGAAATCAAACCTATTGTGTTATGAAGTTCCCGGAGGGTGGCCTGTGTATTCTGTTCCAGAAAGACAGTGTTGCCCCTTGTTGCCTTGGCCCCACCACTGCTTTCTTGGGGCTGATAGCCACCTGAATTCTGGTGGTGACTTCTTTCCAGCTTTGGCTCTAATGACGAACCCTGATGCCTTGTTGTTGAGGTCACCTTGTTCCTACAACTGATACGCAGCCCTGGCTATCTCCAAGCCAAGTCTTTTTTTTTTTTTTTTTAAAGATTTTATTTATTTGTTTGACAGAGAGAGACACCGAGAGAGAGGGAACACAAGCAGGGGGAGTGGGAGAGGGAGAAGCAGGCTTCCCGCGGAGCAGGGAGCCCGATGTGGGGCTCGATCCCAGGACCCTGGGATCATGACCTGAGCTGAAGGCAGACGCTTAACTACTGAGCCACCCAGGCACCCCTCCAAGCCAAGCGTTTATCCCGCATTGGTGCAACAAATAGGAACTTTTGGCTCTTTTCCATCCCACACCAAATACAAATAGCTCGTGATTACTGCTCAGAGTCTCTTCCTAACACTGCTCCTCCAAGTTATTTACAAGGACATGCCAACTTATCCTCCCAAGAGCCTCAAATGGGATGCCATCTGCATTCCTGTTCAAATCTGTATTCTCTTCAAGACGAGCCAGAGAGAGGGTTTGCCTTCAATATGGCCTTGCTTGCTTACTCTCTCTCCATCTACCTTTCTTCTTGTCTGGACCATAGTCTCGTGTGTGCTGTCCAGGACTCCACTTTTCTTTCCCTTTTCCCTAAGGCTATTCTGGCAGATGGGATAAGAGGAGAGAGGAAGTGCTTTCCTAATAAAATAAGTCAGGAGAATAAAAATTTTATTCATTACACATTAAACAATTATGGCAATAAATAATTGAACTTTTTATAAATACTTTTAAGCTTCCTACGTTTTCCTTTAATTTTCTCTGCAGTGAGTTCCGGATGCCCGAGTAGTTTCTTCATATGTATCTCTGACAATTGTTCTCCCAATCCTGATTAAGTTTAATACAGATTTCCATCTCTTTTCTTGGTCCGTGCTAAGAAAGACATACCCACTCCCTCCCCTTACACCCAAATTAAGTATTTTATATTTTTATTTTTAAGTATTTTATATTTTATATTTTTTTTTATTTAAGTATTTTATATTTTTATATTTTATTTTAGAGACAGGGTGTGAATGGATAAACCAGCCAAAAACATGGCAAGAAATTTGCTACATGATCTTCATTGTTTTTGGTTTGTTTCTATCCTGATTTTCTTGATAAGAGCAAGAAACTGCTGCTTATTCCTTTCACATCTTTCCCTTTGACTTCCATTTTAGATCTGGTCAAAGTCTGAAGATAAAATCAAGGTGAAAAAAAACTGGAGTCTTCTTTCCTCTGAAAGGCAGTGAAGCCACACCAGGTAATAGACAATTTATTGGCTTGGAGCCTTACACAGGATATCTCATCTTTCCAAATTTTTCTTGCAATACTTCTTACTGAATTTCTAAGTACAGTTAAGTTACTGTGTTTGCCTCCTTCTCACAGGAATCATGTGGCAAAATGATTTAAGTTCATGGCACAATTTAAGCTTAAAAATAGGGATAAGCAAAGAGTGTGCCATATACATTCAAAACAACTGCTATGATCAAATTATAAAGACACCTCCTTCCCCCACATCAGACTTAGAGGGACAAATAAACCTATCCTTGCTCCAGGCTTATTGGACTCCTGTCCTCTTCCCGGTGGTCTTGAGCAAATTATGTACCTCAAGTTTCATTTCTCATACACTTTTTAAATATAAAGTTATCTCAATTTTCAACTTATTAGTTTCTGGATTTTTACCTAGTATATCTGTGCGTGAACACTTTTTTCTAGGACTCTTTTTAAATATTGATAATAAAACCCTGGGATTTTGGTGGGGGTAGTCTGAACGATAATGACTGGTTTTAATTATTTTTTTAATGTGTCTTGGGGCTATTTCTAAAAATGCTTTAAAAACACTAAACTGCAGCCAAAGCCTTAAAAAAAGTCATATTTATCAGCGTTTTATTCTTGATGTAATGGGATTGATGGGAGACAGAACTATACATGAACATATGACAAAACCTCATAATTAAGTGGGGATTTGTTTCCAGACTCTGGGGTAGACCCATAGTAAACTAAGATCACCACGTGGGACTCATTGGCTTTATAGAAGTTGAACAAATATCTGCTTTGACTCTTTCCTCCATAATCAAACCGTACATCAGGGCTTACCACCCAAATGTGCCTACACATCACTGGGGCGAACCCCAGATTTGTTGTTCAGGTCGGGTGTGAAATGTGTCCAAGCGCCTCCCACAGACCTTCCGGAAAGGAGAGCAATGGCTGTAGACCAAGTCACCTTTGAGAGAGGTCCATGGAGCCCCCAAGTGCACACTGGAAAGCAGCCCCATAAAGGGAAAGAGCAGATGAAGGAGGATGCCCACAGTTTCCTTGGAAGCCAACTGGCCTGAGGAGAATATGATAATGTCTGTTTTGGAGTAAGGAGTAGGGCACATGTCAGATATAATTTTCAGCAATGTAGTGTAATCGTGATATAGTATGTGATTGGTAAAACACCTGCTTCCCTTGATGCATGGCTTCAGAAAGGTTGGAAGCAGAAATTGGATATGGATTTAGTAAAACTGATCTTTCCCTTTGAGTCTTGTCCCTAACTCTTTTTTTTTTTTTTAAGATTTTATTTATTTATTTTAGAGAGAGACCGAGAAAGAGAGAGAGAGAGAGCGATTGTGAGTGCACGATGGGGGGAGGAGCAGAGGGAGAAGCAGACTCCCCACTGAGCAAAGAGACTGACCCTGGGATCATGACCTGAGCCGAAGGCAGACGCTTAACCGACTGAGTCCCCCAGCGCCCTCCCTACCTACTTTTTAGGATAAACCAAGATTATGTCCTGAGAGGATATGTGGTTGCCAGGTTGGGGTAATGAAGAACAGAAAAGGCCCATTGTTTCCAGACATTTGCACTGATCCACCACAGAGTGGAAACTTTCTTTATCAACTCTTTATTTGAAAACTGGTTAAAATCTATCATGCTGCTATTACCTGTGGGTAGAAACTTGTCAAATTAAAAAAAAAAAATACACACACACATATATACATGAAAAAAGTTGAAAAAAATGACAAAAAAGGCAAAATTTGATTATAAGAAGCAGATCAGTAAAACCTTTTGTCAGACTACAGGTGGGTATAACCAGGTATGTTTTCTCAGAGGGAGGTTCCCCAGATTTAGGCAATTGTATGCATTTGAGAAAAACGATAACAGAAGAACGATGGAATCGTGGTATTAAGCTTTTCCTACGTCAACCTTTTTGCTTATAGAAAACTGCTGGTGGAATCAGTTTAGTCCTTTCTATACTCCTTTCATGATCTGCTTAGAGAGAAGCCAGGAATATCACTTGCTGGCGCCAATAATCTGCTTGGCAAGAGTGCCCCCTTTTCCGAAAACTAACATCTCCATTTTAGAAATGTTAAAGCACATTCAGGTCAATCCTACTGTTTTGTTCCCTGACATGCTAAGGTTTAATTATGTGACATTTCGGAACAGATCTGGGACCACCAGCTGGATCCTGCTTTGCTAATCCAGGGATCCGTCTACTGCATGGGCCTGGAAAACTCTGAACGTACTTGTTTGTTAGCCTATAAGACTGCATGCCTTAATTGGAGATATTTTGGGGAAAACATAAAATCTTAAATTAGACATTATAAAAATCAACCTAACAATTTATAGATGGAGATGAAAAGATGGTACACTTTACATTAAATATCTCCTGAATGATTTCCAAAAACTATCATGGATAAATTGTATAAATAATTCATTTTAAAATGTGATTAATCCCTAAACTTCAACATGATTAAAATTTCTATATCTTTAAAAGCAATGGCTAACATTAAGTACATTTATGATTTTTTTTTAATTAAATAAAAAGGAAGGAAGGAAGGAAGGAAGGAGAGAGATAGTTAATAGGACAGATGCAAGCAGAAGCCACATAAGGACAGAGTCAATTGAGTCAGTGTGTTGTATTGTTCTATTCAGCACCTGGTATATCCAAAAACATCTTTTTCAGTGTGAGTCAATTCCATTAAGAAGAATGACTCCAACATTAAAAGTGCAGCAACCCATACCCTCTTCCAATACGGTGTTTAATTCATGGAATTCTGGCATCAGCGGTTTTAAATCTACTTCTGTGCGGATCCTGATGACCTCTTTGGTTCTCTCTGAGGAAGAAGAGAAAGCAAGTGTCCTGCTGTGTGCTTGTCCTAATTCTCGACATCTGCAGACCCAGCTGAGAGCACCTGCATTATTAGCTTTAAGACTTGGAGACACCTATAAACTAAAAGGCAGAGTGTCGTGAATTTCAAAGTGAAAGTACCCTTTGGAGAGCCATAGTGCTTGTTGGTTCGTAACATGCGTATTAAAGTCCCCATAATATTGGGCCAAATGCTCTGATGTGATTCAGGGGATGCGTTACGGGTGCATCTTCACAGTTGTGAGCACTAAAGAATTTGTGTATTTTCTGTGAAATCTCTATATTCACCTTATTTTCTTATTCAGGACATACAAGAATGGTAGCCTGAAAATAAAAGGCCAACGATGCACAGATTATGAACACATGAAAACACCTGGCAGTGTCTTTACAGCGATGACTTTAGGAGAAATGTCAGGCTCTGATGTGGAAATATGACACCTTTTTCCAAACAAATGCTAAAGAAGGAGAGAATAAAGTCTCTTCAAGCCACCACTTCACTACAAAGGAAAGTTACTGAGACAGACTCAAAGGGAAAATGATTTTCTGAACTTTTATCTTTTAGATATGCACATATGCAAAACTGTGTGGAAGAACAGGTGGAAAAATAATTGAACATATATGACAGAGAGTTAATTACCATGTATATTACATCTGGATGCATTACAGATCAATGAGGACAAGACGAACACGATCGTAAAAATAGTCAATGGACACAAATGTAAATGCACCAAAATAACTGCCCGTCCTATGGAAAAAAAAAAATCTTATTAAGAAATTCTAAACTCACCGAAACAACAATTTTGTTAATTAATTATCAAAGATAAAATTAATACTATCTCAGCTTATTTAAAAAAACTCATCTACAATTCATGTGAGGAACAGCACACACTAGGATATTATCTTTAGTGTAAGTTGTTACAGTGTTTGAAGAAGATATTTGGCAAATCAACTTAAAATACCCTGACTTGTTCATGCATTTAATGGGGCAATTTCACTTAAAGGATAATTGCAAATATCACAAAGATTATAATGGCAACAAGATATTAAAAAGCCAAGTAATGGATAATTAAGGATTGCAACTTACTTAAATCTTCTATCACAGAATATTCTGTAATTCTTATCATGTAAATATTTAAGGCAATTCAGTTGATTTAAAGTGATGATATGCTCCATTGTGAACAAAATGGATTTTAATAATATATGTAATATATAAATCCTATTTACTAAGTTTTTGATACACATATTTCAGGGCTATGTTTTAGGTACATAAAATTTCATGATTGTACAACTTCAACTGCTGTTTATATCCACATGGTTTAGTTAAGGGAAGTACAAAACAGTGCACTGTTTGTACTATAAATTTTAGGCTTTTTAAACCAGATCTTCTGAGGACAGGATGGGAGTAATTCAAATGTGAAATATAAAATTTGATCATCTTATACAACATCTAAGAGTAGGAACCAGAAGATGTAGCCTTCAATACTCAGCTTCAGAGAGTGTGGATAAGGGGCCTAACCATGTTTAAAAAAGGTCCCAAGTGATTCTGTCATCCTAATGAGGCAAAAGAAAAGAAAAATCAGTGAAAACACACTGTGCCTGATGATTTGAGAATAGAATCTAACGTGGTCTAAATATCTTTTTGGGCATTTATACATATTTCAGGAATCTTCCTTAACTAACTTCCACAGTCCACTTAAGTATGAAATGCTGTTGATGAACACGGGACACAATTAGAAGCAAGTGCGTAAGATTGCAGAATCCATCCCTCCTCTGTTAGGGTGCTGTGGTTTGGAGGGAGGGGGCCTAAGTAATTGTTACTTTCTGATGGAGATTCACTACCCCTCCACTTCTCCAGTGCTCTGAAAGACTTCTTCCAACTAGATGTGTCTGTTGTTCCAGGTTAAAAAAAAAAAAATAAATGTACGACTGCAATTTATTTGATGAATAGTATTTTGAAGCATCAAAAAAAACAAAAACAAAAACAAAAACAAAAAACTCTACATTGTTACCCCTAACTGTACTCTTCTCAGTCCATAGCAGGGTTAATTATGAAAACTTGACCAAATACTACATGTTAGTATTAGAGTGTTTTGTGTTTTCATGGTATAGTTCTTGAATTATTCTAAAATCAAGAAAATAACTTGAATATAGGAATTCTATGTTTTCACTTATTTTGGTAGAAATATTCCGTTGAAGAGTAAATACAATTTTTTGTCCTCTTAGTTCCCATAACATGTTTTCTATGCCTCAGTTGTGAAACTCATTTCCATTCTATTCTACTTGGTCTCATAGATATTTTTCCATGTCTTCTTACTATCACCATATATTACAACTAAAATAAAACCCCCTTGAAGGCAGGGATCTTGTCTGACATTTGTCAGTATGCCCTTGATCTGGCAGCAGAAATACTAGTGTAATAGTCAATGAATGTTTAAGAAAGTTGGATAGCATATGCATAGGTTTTAAAAGTATGTTTGCTCAACTTAAAGAGTGGATAAGTTATAGACTCATTCAAAGTGTATAAGGTAGACCTCAGAGGCAGAAGTACTTTAAATTCAACAAAACCCTAGAAAAGGTTCTATATGCAATGGAAATTCTATGCAATTTCATTTTCAGAGGCTAGAGAATACTTTTCTTCATTTGGGATTCAGGATTTTACATTGCTGCTCTTGGTATTATAGGGGAAAAAAATCGCACTACTACTAGAATTATAGGCAAAAATCTTATTAAGAAAATTATGTAGTTTTTTTCTTTAACAAGGAAGATTCTAGATATCTTAAATAAAATGGCTCATGTTTATATAAGATAGAAATTTCATCCTGTTATATGCCTGAGATAGGATTTGTATTCTAATAGGAAAATAGCAAAAATGAACAATTCCTAATAGAGTGTGTTTAAATTAATTATAGTATAATCATACAATATAATATTATATAGACATTAATTATATTTTAAATGGTTAATGAAGTAGTTAATGAAACAATTATTAATGAGATAATGAATATGCTCTTAAATTAATAAGCAAAACTACAGGCTTCAAAATCCTTCTAATTTTGTGACTGATCGAGTGTGTGTGTGTGTGTGTGTGTATGAATGTGCTATATAAACAGAATACACCAAAATGTTTGCAGTAATAATCTTGAGTGTAGGAATTATCATTTTGAGTAAGGTAATTATCAGAGTGATATTTCTCCTTTCTTTTGTCTATATTTTCTAAAATTACTTTTTTTGATCAGAATATACGATTTTAAAACATGCTAAAGTGGTTGTACATATAAATATTTAATTTACTATACCATTCATGGCAAGAAAAAGCTATTGAAAGTTCTCATCTGTGACAATTAACTTATGGTTTTCTGAAAATGAATTGAGTACATAAAGAGGCCATCCCCTGATAATAACTCTTGGGACAATAAGTACTCCAGGAGTCTCATGCTACTGCTAAATGGCCTTAGCCACACAACAAATAAATCAACAACAGAAAATAAACAATATGGCTTTTTTTTTTTTTAACATAATCTCTACATCCAAAGTGGGGCTTGAACTCACAACTTCTACATCAAGAGTAAGATGCTCTACCAACTGACCCAGCCAGGTGCCCCCAATATACCTTTCTGTTTTGACACATGAATACATGTAGCTCTTTAAGTATGAGGTGTTATGAAAGTATGCTTTTTAGAAATCACATAATTTATACTAGTAATGATTTTTTTTTCTCAACAACAGATGGTTTGGGGCAAGCATTGTCAGAATTATTATGTGACTTTAACTCCAGTCACACAATAAAATTTTTAATTATCAATCTGTTAATAGATAGTTGAATAAACAGAGACTCAATTCAATAATATTTTTAAATTTGAAAATAAAGTAGCTTCTAGAAAAAATAACTTTCAATATAGAATACTTCTCTTTCCAGATCATTTTGTACCCCAGTATATCCATAATCTTAGTAATACTTCAATTTGGATTTTAAGGATTGGTCTGATTGGTTTTGTTTCAGTTAAGTAGTTTAATTTTTTTTTTCATTTTTTTTTCATTTTTTTTTATTATGTTAATCCCCATACATTACATCATTAGTTTTAGATATAGTGTTCCATGATTCATTGTTTGTGCAGAACACCCAGTGCTCCATGCAGAACGTGCCCTCCTCAATACCCATCACCAGGCTAACCCATCCTCCCAACCCCCTCCCCTCTAGAACCCTCAGTTTGTTTTTCAGAGTCCATAGTCTCTCATGGTTCTTCTCCTCCTCCAAGTAGTTTAATTTTTTTTAAAGATTTTATTTATTTATTTGACAGAGAGAGACACCCCAATAGAGGGAACACAAGCAGAAGGAGTGGGAGAGGGAGAAGCAGGCTTCCCGCGGAGCAGGGAGCCCGATGTGGGGCTTGATCCCAGGACCCTGGGATCATGACCTGAGCTGAAGGCAAACGCTTGGTGACTGAGCCACCCAGGCGTCCCAGTTTAATTTATTATTATTATTTTTGGAGAAAAAAGAATTCACTTTTGTATACATAATATAATTGGATGAGACAAATACAATATATTCAAGTAGGGTCCTCAATCATACCTCCTAATTTCAAATCTTAACTCTGCCACTTGTCAACCATGTTTTCTCTCTTAAAATGAAATTAATAACAACAGCTACTTAATATCATTTTCTTGATGATTGAATTCATGCATATATGTAAAACTCTTATGAGAGTAATTGGCCTATAATAAAATTTGACAAATGTTAACTTCTAAATATGCTTACCATCTTTGAATGTAGTCTACTTTGAGAATTCAAGAAGTCTTTTTGAAGTTACTAAAACTTTTAATATCATCGAAGATACTTGAACAATATATTTCTTTTTTATTTTTATATTTTTTTATTGTTATGTTAATCCCCATACATTACATCATTAGTTTTAGATATAGTGTTCCATGATTCATTGCTTGTGCATAACACCCAGTGCTCCATGCAGAACGTGCCCTCCTCAATACCCATCACCAGGCTAACCCATCCTCCCAACCCCCTCCCCTCTTGAACCCCCAGTTTGTTTTTCAGAGTCCATCATCTCTCATGGTTCTTCTCCCCCTCCGATTTCCCCCCCTTCATTCTTCCCCTGCTGCTACATTCTTCTTCTTTTTTTCTTTCTTAACATATATTGCATTATTTGTTTCAGAGGTATGGATCTGAGATTCAACAGTCTTGCACAATTCACAGCGCTTACCAGAACACATACCCTCCCCAGTGTCCATCACCCAGTCTCCCCAGTAGACCCACACACTAACCCACTCCAGCAACCCTCAGTTTGTTTCCTGAGATTAAGAATTCCTCATATCAGTGAGGTCATATGATACATGTCTTTCTCTGTTTGACTTATTTCGCTCAGCATAATACCCTCCAGTTCCATCCACGTCGTTGCAAATGGCAAGATCTTATTCCTTTTGATGGCTGCATAATATTCCATTGTATATATATACCACATCTTCTTTATCCATTCATCTGTTGATGGACATCTTGGCTCTTTCCACAGTTTGGCTATTGTGGACATTGCTGCTATAAACATCGGGGTGCACGTAGCCTTTCGGGTCCCTACTTTTGTATCTTTGGGGTAAATACCCAGTAGTGCAATTGCTGGATCATATGGTAGCTCTATTTTCAACTTTTTGAGGAACCTCCATACTGTTTTCCAGAGTGGCTGCACCAGCTTGCATTCCCACCAACAGTGTAGGAGGGTTCCCCTTTCTCCGCATCCCCGCCAACATCTGTCATTTCCTGACTTGTTAATTTTAGCCATTCTGACTGGTGTGAGGTGGTATCTCATTGAGGTTTTGATTTGGATTTCCCTGATGCCGAGCGATATTGAACACTTTTTCATGTGTCTGTTGGCCATTTGGATGTCTTCTTTGGAGTAATGTCTGTTCATGTCTTCTGCCCATTTCTTGATTGGATTCTTTGTTCTTTTGGTGTTGAGTTTGATGAGTTCTTTATAGATTTTGGATACTAGCCCTTTATCTGATATGTCATTTGCAAATATCTTCTCCCATTCTGTCAGTTGTCTTTTGGTTTTGGTGACTGTTTCCTTTGCTTTGCAAAAGCTTTTTATCTTGATGAAGTCCCAAGAGTTCATTTTTGCCCTTGCTTCCCTTGCCTTTGGCGATGTTTGTAGGAAGAAGTTGCTGTGGCTGAGGTCGAAGAGGTTGCTGCCTGTGTTCTCCTTTAGGATTTTGATGGACTCCTGTCTCACATTGAGGTCTTTCAACCATTTGGAGTCTATTTTTGTGTGTGGTGTAAGGAAATGGTCCAGTTTCATTCTTCTGCATGTGGCTGTCCAATTTTCCCAACACCATTTGTTGAAGAGACTGTCTTTTTTCCATTGGACATTCTTTCCTGCTTTGTCAAAGAT
>NW_022589747.1:7867101-7877174 GCF_004348235.1 Phoca vitulina | reverse complement strand
CGTTGCTTTGGGATGGAATGTTCTGAATATGTCTGTGAAGTCCATTTAGTCCAGTGTGTCATTTAAAGTCTTTATTTCCTTGTTGATCTTTTGCTTAGATGATCTGTCCATTTCAGTGAGGGGGGCGTTAAAGTCCCCCACTATTATTGTATTGTTGTCAATGTGTGTCTTTGCTTTTGTTATTAATTGCCTTATATAATTGGCTGCTCCCATGTTAGGGGCATAGATATTTACAATTGTTAGATCTTCTTGTTGGATAGACCCTTTAAGTATGATATAGTGTCCTTCCTCATCTCTTATTACAGTCTTTGGTTTAAAATCTAATTTTTCTGATATAAGGATTGCCACCCCAGCTTTCTTTTGGTGTCCATTAGCATGGTAAATGGTTTTCCACCCCCTCACTTTCAATCTGGGGGTGTCTTTGGGTCTAAAATGAGTCTCTTGCAGACAGCTTATCGATGGGTCTTGTTTTTTAATCCAATCTGATAGCCTGTGTCTTTTGATTGGGGCATTTAGCCCATTTACATTCAGGGTAACTATTGAAAGATAGGAATTCAGTGCCATTGTATTGCCTGTAAAGTGACTGTTACTGTATATTGTTTGTGTTCCTTTCTGGTCTATGTTGCTTTTAGGCTCTCTCTTTGCTTAGAGAACCCCTTTCAAGATTTCTTGTAGGGCTGGTTTCGTGTTTGCAAATTCCTTTAGTTTTTGTTTGTCCTGGAAGCTTTTTATCTCTCCTTCAATTTTCAATGACAGCCTAGCTGGATATAGTATTCTTGGCTGCATCTTTTTCTCATTTAGTGCTCTGAATATGTCCTGCCAGTCCTTTCTGGCCTGCCAGGTCTCTGTGGATAAGTCTGTTGCCAATCTAATGTTTCTACCATTGTAGGTTACATATCTCTTCTCCCGAGCTGCTTTCAGGATTTTCTCTTTGTCTCTGAGACTCGTAAGTTTTACTATTAGATGTCGGGGTGTTGACCTATTTTTATTGATTTTGAGAGGGGTTCTCTGTGCTTCCTGGATTTTGATGCCTGTTTCCTTCCCCAAATTAGGGAAGTTCTCTGCTATAATTTGCTCCATTATACCTTCTGCCCCACTCTCTCTTTCTTCTTCTTCTGAGATCCCAATTATTCTAATGTTGTTTCGTCTTATGGTATCGTTTATCTCTCGAATTCTGCCCTCGTGATCCAGTAGTTGTTTATCTCTCTTTTTCTCAGCTTCTTTATTTTCCGTCATTTGGTCTTCTATCTCACTGATTCTTTCTTCTGCCTCATTTATCCTAGCAGTTAGCGCCCCCATATTTGATTGCACCTCATTGATAGCCTTTTTGATTTCTACTTGGTTCGATTTTAGTTCTTTTACTTCTCCAGAAAGGGTTTCTCTAATAACTTCCATGTTTTTTTCAAGCCCAGCTAGTATCTTTAAAGTGATGATTCTGAACTCTAGATCTGACATCGTACTAATGTCCGCATTGAGTAGGTCCCTGGCAGTCGGTACTACCTCTTGTTCTTTTTGTTGAGGTGATTTTTTCCATCTTGTCATTTTGTGCAGAGGAGAATAGATTAATGAGAGAACAAAATGCTAGCAGGGTAACACCGTCCCCAGAAAATATACTCTAAACAAATCAGAAAAGACCTGAAGCAGTGGGAAAAGAAAGGGAAAGAGAGAAAAAAGAAAAGGAAAGAAAAAAAGAAAAAAGAAAAAGATAAAGATAAAAACAAAAGCAGAACAAAACAAAACAAAACAAAAACAGAATGTGATCAAATATGATCAGGCTGGATTATAGATCAGTGCCACACACTAGATTTTGGGTGTATTTTGGTCTGTTAAAAGAAAGTCCCTCCCAAAATTTTAAAGAAAGAAAAACTTATATATGTACAAAAATAAGGGTTGATATGATGAAGGGATGCAATATGACTGTAAAGATGGAAATTATAAAAAATTTTAAAAAAGGATTTGATAAGTTGTTTGAAAAAAGAGGATAAAAAAAAAAAGAAAGAAAAAAGGGAGAGAATGTGATCAGGCAGGGGAGTAGAAAAAAAACATACACTAGAGATTTAGAGTATATTTTGATCTGTTAGAAGAAACTATCTCAAGATTTTAAAGAGAGAACAACTTATATATATATATATGCCAAAAATACGGGTAACTACTATGAAGGGATAGAATATGACTTTAAAAATGAAAAATAAAAATGTTTTTTTTTAAAAAAGGGATTGATAAGATGTTGGTTGAAAAAGGGAAAAAGAAAAATTCAAAAAAAAAGAAAAAAGGAAAAAAGAAAAAAAGACAGTTAAAAAAAATAATTAACTTTGAAAGACTAAAGAATCATGGTAAAAAAGCCATGAATTCTATGTGCAGTGTTCCCCTAGCGCTGGAGTTCTGCCGTTCTCACTGATCGGTAAACTTGGTCTTGGCTGGCTGTTCTCGCTGACCTTCTGGGGGAGGGGCCTGTTGCCGTGGTTCCCAAATGTCTTTGCCGGAGGCAAAATTGCCCCGCCCTTGCCGGTCCGGGCTAAGTTATCTGCTCGGGTTTGCTCTCCGGAGCTTTTGTTCCCTGCAAGCTTTCCGTACAGCTTTGGAGAGGGAGAGTGAAAATGGCGGCCTCCCAGTCTCCGCCCCGGCGGAGCCGAGAACTCGGGGTCCCGCTCCTCAGCGAGCCCCCAGAGAAAAGCCGTCAGTCACTCCCGTCTCCCCGGTCTCCGGTCGCACTCCGCGCTCACCCGGCCTGTGACCGCGCCTTTCTATCTGGCACCCGACCCCGGGTGGAGTCTCCAAACCCAGCAGATCCCCGCGGTGCGCTCCCGCACCTCTCCTCCTGGGGGAAGAAGGGGAGTCTCCCCGGATCTGCCGCTTGTTGGGTCCCTGCTGGAGGAGCAGTGGCCCGACTGTGCCGCGGATCACGGTCTATGACAACCCCGAGCTGAGAGCCCGCGCCTGGGCTCCGTCTCTGCAGCCGGCTTCCCCGCTCCGATACCTGGGAGCTCTGCCGCACTCAGGCACCCCCGGTCTTTCTGTGACCCCGAGGGTCCTGAGACCACACTGTCCCGCGAGGGTTCCACCCCCCACTTCGCCACCAGAGTGACGTCCCTCAGCGGAGCAGACTCTAAAAGTTCCGACTTTGTGCTCCGCGGCTCTATCACTTGCCAGAAGCGGCCGACGGAGGCCCCTCCCCCGCCGTCTATCCTCCCGAATATCGCCTCGGATTCACTTCTCCGCACGTCCTACCTTCCAGAAAGTGGTCGCTTTTCTGTTCAGAGAGTTGTTGCTATTCTTTTCTTCGATCTCCTGTTGAGTTTGTAGGTGTTCAGAATGGTTTGATCCCTATCCAGCTGAATTCCTGGGACCAGACGAAATCCAGGTCTCCTGCTCCTCCGCCATCTTGCTCCGCCCCCTCTTGAACAATATATTTCTAAGAATCTCTGATGATATCATTGATTTTATGTAGGAAAACCAGCTCTTTGAGGACAGGGTAGTTCTTCATGACACCTAAAAGAAGTAAAATATTGAAACTTTCAAGCAAATTACAAGATTAACATGCAAATTCTCAATTGCAGAAAAGAGTATGAGATCCGTTGGATGTTAGGTATTCATAATCTGGAGGTCTTGGGTTTCAAGCTCCTAACTCATACACAAACCTTTGTACGTAAATGTGTAGGTGGATATAGGAGTCTCTATAACTTTTAGTAGGTAGTTACAGGTATCTATGGATTCATAATAGTATAATAACTCCTGTGCTAGATTTATGTAGAAAATGTGGTTATGGCATCAATAAGAAAATAATAAACCCTGCTTGAACTGAGTACAGACTCTTCAAGGAAGGCAGCCACATGGCTGAACATTAAAAGGGGACTGAGATTTCACTTGGGAGAAAATAGAAAGTAATTTCAGAGAAAAGGAGCAGTATGTTGCCACTGGAGTAGGTATAAATCAACATGCCATCTTAGGTAACTGCAAGAAAGCAGGAATGAATAGGACAATGGGTGGGTGTAGGAAAATAGGGAGATATGAGGATAGTTAATTAAGTGTGTAAAGAGCCTATATGCCATAAATAAACTTCAGTTATCCTAAGATAAATGGCAATATAGAACAATTTTCACAGGGCCATGACCTGGTTTTTCTTTTAGAAGTGTAATTCTGAAATGTTGAAGATGGCTTAAAGCAAGATAGCACCCGAAATAAAATTTATTTACAAAAGTGCATTTTAGATATAAGGGAGGCCTGAACCAAGATGGTGGCATGGGAAAGATGGTTACGGAAGTGGCATAAATTTTTACCTGTAGAATAAAAGGAAAATACGTATTTAAGATGTTGCTCAAGATTCAGGCTTGGTGGCCTAGAGGATGTGAGGCCATTTACTAAGAAAGGAATCCATTATCAGAGTTAGGTTTTGGCTGCAGTGAATTCATATTGGAGCACGTAGTTGGAGGTTAAGAGAATGCACACTGAGAACTGGGATCATGTTGCATCTTGGCTTTATATACCTGTATTACCTTAGCCTTTCTGAGTCCAATTTCATAATAGGCAATGAGATAAATTGATTCAGAAGTCAAGGGGGAAAATATAGTGTGTAAGGAGTTTTTCTCAACATAGAAATTTGAAGAAAATAGTGACCTTACATGTGATTCTTTCTTTCTTTGTCATTACAATATCCCTGTGTTGAGGGACAGTTCTCCACTGGTCCCTCACATTATAGGGTCATGCACTGTCTGCATTTTGTATTCTCTTTTAAGGGTGTTTATACAGTGATAGAAACAGTGTCTTTCTAGAACAAAGGTCAGACAGATTTGGAAAAGATTCCAGTTTCCTAAGCTTAGGCTTCCTCTCATTATGCAGTGAAGCTCCTATACGGATGTCACCTGGTCCTTCTCATATCATCCTGCGAGAATTGGAGATCAGATTACCGGCATGTGAAAATGCTGGTATTCTGTCTATGGTTAGTGTTATGAGTAATAAAATCCGTTGTCTAAAACTGCGGGGCCTTGTATCTTGTGGCAGAATCCATGCAAGTGAGACAGGCTAACCTTTTAGCTTTCAAATTAAATAAAATCTCAGACATTTTGCAGTTCCTGACACACTTTGTTTTTACACAAAAGAGAGAACTTTATAGGAAACTGAGCAATAATCCACACTCAGATGTTTCCTTTCCAGAATATCAATTTTAACAAAATCTTCTCAAAGCTGATGCACTAATCTCAAAACAGATACCCACTCCTTGGGACACACTCTATAGGACTATCTTTTTACATTAGATCCTTTATCTAATCCTGATCCTCCATTGGGTTTCAATTATCACTAGACGAGATTTAGTTTAAAAAGAAGAAAACATAAACCTCTCCCATAAATCAAAAAATATTAGATTGGAAGCATTTCAATTTGAATAATTTCATAAAACATAATGTTCTCATTTTAAGCCATTTTCCCAGAAACACTGAAATTTCATCATACAGAAAGTGTTTTTTTTTTTTCCTATGAAACCAAAGGTCAATTTTGTTTGAAATTATATAAGACCACAAAGGAAACAAAACATGAAAGCCATGTTCAGGTAATGAATCTTTATAATATTAGCTTAGATATGAGTAGAAAAACCATTAAACCCAGAATTTAAATAAACGATGTTGAACAATACGCTATTTGAAATAATTTCCTATTTTCCACCATCATTACTTTACGAGACCAGTGCTCTAACCCCTGAGCTACGGAGCCTCCACCATCATTACTTTAAATGATCAATGACATCTTCAGGCTCTTGTAATAAACCACAGAATCATCATAGCTTAACACTTTAGAGATTTCTAACATATTGACAAAATAAAACTGCAGTGAGTAAGTAAATCCATAGAATTTCATGAAGTGAGTTCCTGAAAGAAAGGAAATCAGAACATTAGCTATTATTAGTATTTTATTTAAGAGAAACTCCCAGGTTTCTCTCTCAGATCCTTTACTTGTATTTTTATGTGCTTAAATATATCATTAATTAGATATTGAATATATATATGTATATTCATATATACACACATCATATATATATATATATATATATATATATATATATATATATATATGAGCATTGAACTCTTACTATCATTTAAATTTTAAAACTGCCATCTTTCTGGGGCCCCTGGCTGGCTCAGTAGGTGAAGGTCTGACTTGGTTTCGGCTCAGGTCATGATCTCATGGGTTATGGAATCTAGCCCAGGACAGACTCGGCGCTCAGTGGGGGTCTGCTTGAAGATTCTCCCCCTCTCTAAAACAAATAAATAAATCTTAAAAAAAAAAAAAACTGCCATCTTTCTTTCTAAAACCTTTCTATTAACTTTGTTATTTGAGAAAGAGCATTAAATGTGGACCAGTCTCAAAGTCTCTGTCATTTTTGCCTCTTGTATTCTCCTCATCTGAAAAACAGTTCTAGAAAAAGTAAAGGTGTTTTAGAATTTGATGAGTCTATCACCCAGTCACCCCATCCCTCCCACCCCACCCCCCACTCCAGCACTGGGTGTTATGCACAAACAATGAATCATGGAACACTATATCTAAAACTAATGATGTAATGTATGGGGATTAACATAACAATAAAAAAATTAAAAAAAAAAAAAGAATTTGATGAGTCTAATAACATTGTTTTATACACAGGGTAACAAATATGAGAAGTTATTTGCCTATAAATCATTCATTAGTGTCTGAGCCTAAATTGATATCCTAAATCTTCTTATTGGCTGACAGGTGTTCTTTTGTAGAGAACAGATTTACTGAGAGTACTTGGCTGACTCTGTCTCTGGTTCTGTTTATCTCAAATCCTACCTACAGTCTCTTTGAGACAGAAATAAAAATACAAAACTCTGAAAACCTCCACAGTATCTGCTTCATGTTAAATAAATTAAAGGCTTAGTTTTTAAAAATATAAAATCATACAGATTCAAAGACTAATTATGTGGACTATATTGATCATGTCTTGACTGACTCCTTGGTGATCATGGGAACACTGGGTACCTGAATATCAGAAAAATGATAATGAAAAAGAAACTTTTTTTTTCATTTTTTATTTTGATATAAATTCAGACTTACTGAACATTTGCAAGCGTAGTACAAAGAATTCCCCAAAACTCTTCACCAAATTCCCCAAATGTCAACAACTTAGTTGTTTGATACCTTTCTCCATGCTATGTACTGATACTTTATTTTTTAATAATTTAAGAGTATCTTGTAAACAGGATGCCTCTTTATAACTAAAAACTTCAGTGTGTATTGTGTAAAAACAACATTCTCATAAATACCCACAGCTAGATTATCAAAATCAAGAAATTAATTCTTATTCAATATTATTTTCTAATGTGACATCCTTATTCGTATTTCACCAATTTCCTATCACGTTTGCTTTTTTTATTGAATTATAATGGTATACCATATTATATTAGTGTCATGTGTACAGCAAAATGATTTGACATTGGTATACATTGTGAACTGATCACAATAAATCTAGTTATCATCTATCATTATATAAAGCTGATACAATATTACTGAGTGCATTTCCTATGCTCTACATTACATACCCATGATTTATTTACTTTATACCTGGAAGTTTGTACCTCTTGATCCCCTTTACCCATTTTTGCCCCCTATCCCTGCCCCAGCAACCACCACTCTGTTCTTTGTATCTATGAGTCTGGATTTTGTTTTGTTTTATTTGTTTAGATTCCACTTACAAGTAAAATTATGTGGTATTTATCTTTCTGTCTGACTTATTTCACTTAGCATGATACTCTCAAGTTACTTCATGTTGTTGCACATGGCGAGATTTCATTCTTTAGTGGCTGAGTAATATTCCATTACATATATATATACCACATCTTTTTATCCATTCGTTTGTGGATAAAAATGAATAGACAATTGGGTTGTTTCCATATCTTGGCTATTATAAATAATGCTGCAATGAACATAGAGGTGTTTATATCTTCTGAATTAGTGTTTTTGTTGTCCTTGGATAAATACCCAAAAGGAGAATTGCTAGATCATATGATTTGAAAATATCTTTCATTTACAATGTTACCATTTAATTTCGTTGATCATTTCCTTCACTGTGCAGAGGATTTTCGTTTTATGTAGTTTAATTTGTTTATTTTTGCTTTTGTTGCTTTTACCTTTGGAGTCAGATGCAAAAAAATCTATCATCTATCTATCTATCTATCTGTCCATCTATCTATCTATATATGAGTAAGACTAATGTCAAGGAGCTTCCTGCTGAGTTTTCATCTAGGAGTTTTATGGTTTCTGGTCTGACATTCAAATCTTTAATCTATTTTGAATTAATTTTTGTGTAATTTGTGAGATAGTATTCTAGTTTCATTCTTTTCATGCAGCTGTCCAGTTTTCTCAACACCATTTATTGAAGAGACTGTCTTTTCCCCAGTGTATATTCTTGCCTCCTTTGTTGTAAATTAATTGACTATGAAATTGTGGGTTTATTTCTGGGCTCTCTATTCTGTTCCATTGACCTATGTGTCTGTTTTTGTACCAATACCATACTGTTTTGATTCCCATAGCTTTGCAGTATAGTTTGAAGTCAGAGCGGGTAATACCTCTGGCTTTCTTCTTCTTTTTCAAAATGGCTTTGGCTATTTAGGGGTCTTTTGTGTTTCCATAAATATTTTTAAATTATTTGTTCTAGTTTTGAGAAAAGAATGTTATTGCAGTTTTGATAGGATTGCATCAAATCCGAAGATTGCTTTGGGTAGTATGATCATTTTAATAATATTAATTTTTGCCGTACATTTATTTACATCATTTTCAAATTCCTTTGTCAAATTCTTGTAGTTTTCAGTTTACAGGTCTTTCCCTTCCTTGGTTAAATTTATCCTAGGTATTTTATTCTTTTTAATACAATTGTAAATGAAATTGTTTTCTTGATTTTTCTTTCTGATAGTTTGTTATTGGTCTATAGAAACACACACAAAAAATTTTGTTGCATTCTTTTTTTTTTTGGTTTAATGAATTCATTTATTATCTCTTTTGGTTTTTGGAAATATTGTTTCAGCTGCAGATAGTGACACATTTGTTTCTTTCTTTCCAATTTGGATGTCTGTCATTTCTTTTCCTGTCTAATTGCTCTAGCTACAACTTCAAATACTATGTTGAAGAAAAGTGGGGAAAGTGGGCATTCTTGTCTTGTTCCTGATCTGACATTATCTATGTATATTATCTGTGGGTTTGTCATATATGGCCTTTATTATATTGACATATATTCCCTTTGTACCCAATTTGTTGAACGTTTTTCTCATAAATGGATGTTAAATTTTGCCAAGTGCTTTCTCTGAATTTATGGAGATAATCATATGATTTTTATCCTTTATTTTGTTAATGTGGTGTATCATATTGACTTACAGATGTTGAATTATCCTTGCATCTCTGTAATAAATCCCATTTGATCATGGTGTAAGATCCTTTTCATGTATTGTTGAGTTTGGTTTGTTAATACTTTGTTGTTCATCTGGGATATTGGCCTGTAATTTACTTTTTCAGTAGTGTCTGATCTGGTTTTGGTATCATGGTAAAATGGCTTCATAAAATGAATTTGGAAGCATACCCTCCTCTTCATTTTTTGTTTTGTTTTGTTTTTGTTTTTGTTTTGGAAGAGTTTCAAAAGGATAGGTATTAAATCTTGCAATGATTGGTAAAATTCACCAGTGATGGTCTTGGACTTTTACTTGTTGGGACGTCTTTGATCACTGATTCAATCTCCCTACTAGTAATTGATCTATTTAGATTTTCTATTTCTTCATGAATCAGTCTTGAAAGACTGTGTTTCTAGAAATTTGTCCATTTTGTCTAAGTTGTCCAGTTTGTTGGTGTATAACTGTTTGTAGTAGTTTCATAATTGTTTGTATTTCTGTGGTATCAGTTGTCACTTCTCTTTCATTTGTGATTTTATTTTTTGAGCCCCCCCCACCCCGGTCTCTGTTTTTTCTAGCTACAGATTTGTGAATTTTGTTTATATTTTCAAAAAACCAACTCTATTTTCATTGACCTTTCTCTTTCTTTCTTTCTTTCTTTCTTTCTTTCTTTCTTTCTTTCTTTCT
>NW_022589747.1:7826452-7867091 GCF_004348235.1 Phoca vitulina | reverse complement strand
TCTTTCTTTCTTTCTTTCTTTCTTTCTTTCTTTCTTTCTTTCTTTCTTTCTTTCTTTCCTTTCTTTCTTTCCTTCCTTCCTTCCTTCCTTCCTTCCTTTTGTTTTTGTTTTTGTCTTTATGTTCACTCTGATCTTTTTTATTTCCTTCTACTAACATTAGGTTTTGTTTGTTCTACCTTTTCTAGATCCTTTAGGCGTAAAGTTACATTGTTTATTTGAGATATTCTTGTTTTTGAGGTAGTCATATATTGTCTATTTCTGTTTTTATCTGTTACTAAGTATTTTATTTTATTCCTCTTCTGATTTCTTCAATTAGCCATTGGCCATTCAGTAGCATGTGTTTAATCTCCACATTTTTGTGCTTTTTTCCCAGTTTGTTGTTGTTGTTATCATTGTTTTGTAATTCATTTCTGGTTTTAATATCATTTTGGTCAAAAAAGATACTTGATATGATTTCAGTCCTTTTGAATTGAGACTTGTTTTGTGGCCTGTCATGTGATATATCTCAGAGAATGTTCCATGTGCACTTGAGAAAAATATGTATTCTGCTACTTTTGGATAGAATATTCTGAATGTATCTATTAAGTCCAATAGGTCTAATGTGTCATTTAAGGCCAATATTTGCTTATTGATTTTTTTTAAAGTTTGTATTTAAATTCCAGTATGTTAACATACAGTGTAATATTTGTTTCAGGTGTACAATATAGTGATTCAACACTTCCATACAACACCTGGTGCTCATCAGACAAGTGCACTCCTTAATCCCCATTCCTTATTTCACCCATCTCCCACTCACCTCCCCTCTGGTAACCATCAGTTTGTTCTTATAGTTAAGAGTCTGTTTCTTGGATTGCCTCTCTTTCTCTCTTTTTTTAAAATCTGGATGATCTACCCATTGATAGAGTGTGGTGTTAAAGTTCCTTAAAATTATTGTATTGTTGTGAATGTATCCCCTTAAGTCTGTTAATACTTTCTTTATATATTTTGGTGGCCCTTTATATATTCTGGAGGTCCAGTATGTATATTGGGTGCAAAAATATTTATAAGTGTTTTTTCTTCTTGCTGGATTGACCCCTGTATCATTATGTAATGCCTTTTCTGGTCTTTTATTACATCTTTGTTTTAAAGTTTACTGTGTCTGCTATGAGTATAGCTACCGCAGCTTTTTGTTTTTATTTACATGAAATATCTTTTTCTATCCCTTCACTTACATATGTGTGTGTCCTTACTTCTGATGTGGGTCTCTTTTATGCATAATATAGATGAGTCTTGTTGTTTTATCCATTCAGCCACTGCATGTCTTTTGATTGTATAATTTAGTCCATTTACATTTAAATATTTATTGATAGGTATGTATTTGCAAACATTTTGTTAACTGTTTTTGGGATGTTTTGTAGTTCCTTTCTGTTTCTTTCTTTTTTTTCTTTTTAAAGATATAACTTTCTTTACTGGCTTATAACTTTCTCTAGTGTTTACTCAAATTCCTTTCTTATTTTCTTTTGTAAAATTACTATGAGTTTTTGCTTTGTGGTTACTGTGAGGTTCACATATGCCATCCTGTGCATAGAACGGTTATTTTAAGTTGATAGCAACTTAAATTTGATACACACCAAAACTACACTTTTAGTGTTTCCCCCACATTTTACATCTTTTTATTTCATGTACCCTTAACTAATTATCATAGTTTTAGTTAATTTTACTGCTTTTGTCTTTTGACCTTCATACTAGTTTTATAAGGGATGAATACACTACTTTTACTATACATTCACCTTTTCCAGTGAGATTTTTATATTTTCATTTTTCAAAATCTTTTATTAGTGCCAATTATTTTCAGCTAAAAAAGCCCCTTTAATGTTTCTTGTAAGGCCATTTTAGTGCTGATGAATTCGGTTAGCTTTTGCTTGTCTGGAAAGCTCTTTATCTCTTCTATTCTGAATAATAACCTTCCCAGGTAGAGTATTCCTGAATGGCTATAGTGTGGCTGCTGTATGGGGAATGGGGACACACCCAACTTCATTAGCAGGTCAGAGAGGTCGCCAAAATGGTGTTCATTAGTGCCAGCGCTAGCGAGGTAAAATGATATTGGAAAAATGGTGCCTGCCAGAGTTTTAATCCACAGAGAAAGTCCCAACTTTTGGAGGTGCTATTCATCTAGTCTTTAGGACTTTTTTCAGAGGAAATTATTCCAATTATTATTAGCTGTAAATTTGTTGTGTTCATGGGAAGAAGTGTGTTCAGAGTCTTCCTTTGCCACCATCTTAACCTTAGACTCTCCATTTTCTTACTACAGGCATTAAATCATTTTATATCACTCTGCTTAAAGATTTATGGCAACCCTGCAACAAACAAATCTATCAGCAGCATTTTTCCAACATTTGCTTTTGCTCACTTTACACTCTGAGTCACATTTTGGTAATTTTCACAATATTTCAAACTTTTCATTATTATTGTTACATTGATCTGTAACCAGTGATTATGACTTTCTGAAAGCTCAGATAATGGTTAACAACAACAACAAAAAGTTATTTTTTTTATTTAAAGTAAATATTTTTTTAGACATAATGCTATGGCACACTTCATAGACTACATTATAATGTAAACATAATTTTTATATGTACTGGGGAACAAAAAAAAATATTTAACTCACTTTATTGTGATAGTTGCGATTGCAGTTGTTTGGAACCAAACCTGTAGTATGTTGAAGGTATCCTGTATGTTCTTCAGAGCAAAAGAAAACCCTGGATTATGTGTTGCTTTTAACGTGGAACAGTTCCACGACTTTGTTTGTCTTTGGTGATATGGGCATTTTTGAAGAGTATAGGCTAGTTGTTTGTAGACTTTCTCTCCATTGAGTGTGTGTGATATTTTCTCATGATTAATCCCAGGTTATGCATTTTTGGCAGAAATTGTTTTTTTCTGTGCATTATATTGGAAGTTACATAAAGTCGCTTTGTGCAGTTACTGGTAATGTGAACTTTTATTTATTTTTTATTTTTTTTTAAAGATTTTATTTATTTATTTGACAGAGAGAGACACAGCGAGAGAGGGAACACAAGCAGGGGGAGTGGGAGAGGGAGAAGCAGGCTTCCCGCGGAGCAGGGAGCCTGATGCGGGGCCCGATCCCAGGAGCCTGAGATCATGACCTGAGCCGAAGTCAGACGCTTAACGACTGAGCCACCCAGGCGCCCCACTGGTAATGTGAACTTTTATCACTTTGTTAAGGTGATGTCTTCCCAGTTTCTCAATTTTAAAGATACCATTCCTTTTCCCCCTTGTAAGTCCTAATTATTTTTTGGGGAAAATACTTTGGGACTATAAGTAGTCTCTTACTCCTCAAACTTTTATTCACTGATTTTTGCATCCATTGATGATTCTTGACTAATTATTATTCATATGTTTTACCACTTAAGACAATATGTAATTACAAAAGTACATTTATTAGGAGAGTATTGTATTAGCACAGGGATAGATGAATAAACTGATTAAACAAAATATAGAGTCCAGAAATAGGTCCACGTATATGTGGTTACCTAATTTATGACAAGGATGATACTGTGTTACAGTGGAAAAAACACGACCTTTCATTAAATACCTTTGGATCAACTGTATATTCATGTGGGAGAACATGAATATTTCTTATTTAATGCAATATACAAATATAAATTTCATAGATCTAAGTGTGAAAATAAAACAAGAAAACATTAATAAGAAAACATAGGCATTTGTTTTCCTTGTGTTGAGATGTGGAACTGTTTCTTTCAAAAAGACTCAAAAAATGACAGAAGAAATAGACAAATCAGACTTCATAAACTAAGTCTCCCTGTTCACTGTTATTAAGACAAGGCAAAATATTTAAGTACACATTCAAAGAAAGGACTTTTTAAGCTTATGTGAAAACTACAAATCAGAGAATGAAAGACAATCCAAGAAACCAAAGGGCAAAACAATTTGAGGACTCCCTTGACAAAAGAGGGTAAGCAAATAATCAAAAGTATTTGAAATGTGATCAGTTCATTGGACATCACAGGCATGCTAATTAAAAACCACATGGCGATATCACTACACACCCATTGGAATGTCTAAATTCATCATGAATTGGCTGGTGAAGCAACTAGAACACTTATGTACTGCTGATAGTGTAAAATGGCACAAACCGTTTGGAAAAATACTTGACAGTTTCTACTAAAGATGAACATATCTATCTTAGGTACATACCTAACAGAACCGCTACAAAAAATGTACTTGTACAAAAGTGTTTGCAACTGCTCTGTTCATACTGGTTGAAAATGGAAAAAAAAATCAAATGTGCAACACATAGAATGGATAAAATGTGAAATATGCATAAAGTAGACATTTTGTATCAACAAGAATATCCAGTCTAGCACTGTAGGAGAAAAAAATGAATAAATTTCATGAACATCATGGTGAGCAAAAGATTCCAGTCACACATCTAGAGTCCTTACACTGTGTTCTTACATTTGTGTGAAGTTCAAAAATAGGCAATCTGATTCATGAAAACAAGTAATGAGAAATGGGGGGCAACTAGTGACTGAACGGAGGTGTAAGGAGACTTTCTGGGGTGCTGCTAATTTCTACCCCTTTATCTGGTTACATGTGTTTATTCACTTTTTAAAAATTCATAGAGAAAAACACTTATCATTTGTATTCTTTTTGGTACTTATCTTGTGCTTTGACAGAATAACACTTGAACATTTTAAACAGTTGCTCAAAATCTTTTTCATGATCCCCTATGAAGAATAGTGTACCCTTCCTAGGAGATCCTACTCTTTAAAGGTTATTTATCAATCTTCGAGGACTAGGCTTTTTTTTTTTTTTAATACATTCTGACTTTTCTCAGTCTCTCCTCTCAAATATTTCTTTGTACTATAGATCGTGTTTTAGTTAAGGATTATTATCTTTCCCTTTTATACCACTTACCTCAATCCCATCTCTTCCACCCACACTCAGATTCAGGACTGTGTGCTAATTTTTTTAACCCTTTCCACATTGAGAATTTGTTCTCAACAATTCTATCTTCTGTTTTCTTTCCCCCCCTTCCAAGCCCAGTGCCACTGTACTCCTTATTCTCTCTCTTCAGGATTAATCTTTGTTCATTGTTTTGCCCAGTTTTACAGAAGTCCCCCTCCAAAGTAGGCTGTACTGACTTTATTTCCTGGCACATCAGCCACCAGAAGTACAATGACAGTCCCTACTCTGATCCTGATGAACGTGCCGCCATGTTTGGACTATGCAGTTTCACGGGACATAACAGTTTTATTGAGTGAAAAGATCCTCATTAAGGACAATTAATTATTTCAAATTATTTTCAATTATTTTGACATATTAAACTTTCTGGAATTCATTTTAAAATTACTAAAAGGCTTATTCAGGGAGATAGCATGGTGAAATCTTAGCCATAAGAGCACTATTGTATTGATTTTTTAGAGGACTCTGGGGTTGCTAAGGTTCATGATATGTGGAATTTAGAACATTTATCTCCTCTCATAATTACGATTTTATATTTCTTTCCTCATATTCATACTTTTAGGCCTTTTATCTATATAGTCATCAGAAGGGAGAAAAAAAGCTTTAGAAGGAATAAAGGAAATGAATAATATAGAGTTATCTGCCTCACACAGCAATTTTCTTTTTTTAGTCAGTTTTTATACTAGTTCTTTGGCAAGCCATATATGATTTTTCTTCACACTAACACTCCCCTGCCAATTTGTGTGGGGATGTTTGAATACATTGCACCATTTCTATGATCTTTTAAAGTTTATTCTGCATACCCATTGCAGATTTGATTGTTATGAGAACCTCAGTGACACAATTGTTGCTAAGCAAAGGGAGAACTGCATAAAATACCTAACAACATGAGGGAAATAGGTCAGTTATATGAAATTTGGAAACTACAGATATGAATAAAGGATAAAATAAAGATAATATATATTTCTGCCACTCCTGATAACTCATTTTGACATATTTTTTTGCACAGGATGTGTATGCACATTTTATAAAAATCAGATTTCAGGGGCACCTGGGTGGCTCAGTCATTAAGCATTTGCCTTCGGCTCAGGTCATGATCCCAGGGTCCTGGGATCAAGCCCGGCATCGGGCTCCCTGCTCAGCGGGAAGCCTGCTTCTCCCTCCTCCACTCCCTCTGCTTGTGTTCCCTCTCTTGCTGTGTCTCTCTCTGTCAAATAAATAAATAAAATCTTAAAAAAAATCAGATTTCAAATTAGTGTTTTTATTAGCATTGAACTGTGAAGATTTTTGTCTATAAATACATTTTTATCAAATTATTTCAATGTTCAGGTCACTATTCCTCAGGGTGTTTCGAGACAGAAGAGGAAATGTAAATAATCATAGACTGAGCCTTTTTCCAGAATTAGATATTTATGCTCCTTAGCCATGGACCATTTTCATCTCTAAAATGTACATTCTGGTGCTTTCACTGGACACAGGGTTGAATGAACAAAAAACATAAGTTTTTGGTTCTGTGCTCTTTCATGCTTGCAGCATTCATTGACTTTTTTTATAGTATTTTTATTTTCAATTTTTAATGTCTATACAAAGAATACTGAATTCATTGAAAAAACATATTGCTGGAGAACAGTAACTAAGTAATCCAGTTTTATCCTTTCACCATTCTAGGGCTGTCATTCAATAAACTATATATTGTAAATTCAAATCCAGAATATTGTTTAGGTTGCAGTAGAAAGTACTTTTGAACACGACACAAAATTAGAGTGCTAAATTGAAAAAAAAAGAACTGGGAACAATTCCAATCTTTGGCCCTAATTCTGAGAATAAAGACCCAGATTTGGAATCAAAGGAAAAAGGTAATATTTCATTGTAGTTTCGATTTGCATTTCCCTGATGATTAGTGACGTTGAATATCTTTTCATGTGTTTGTCGGCCATCTGTATGTCTTCTTTGGAAAAATGTCTATTAAGGTCCTCCACCCATTTTTTAATCAAACTGATTCTTTGTTTTTTGTTGTTGTTTGTTTTGTTTTATTTTTTGGCGTTGAGTTGTATAAGTTCTTTTTATGTTGTGGATATTAACCCCATATTGGATATATCATTTGCAAATATCTTCTCCCGTTTTGTAGGTTGCCTTTTCATTTTATTGATGGTTTCCTTTGCCGGCCAGCAGACACATGAAACAATGCTCAGCTTCACTAATCATCAGGGAAATGCATATCAAAACCACAATGAGATATCACCTGACACCTGTCAGAACGGCTACAGTCAAAAAGACAAGAAATAAATGTTGCTGATGATGTGGAGAAAAAAGAACCCCTGTGCACTGTTGGTGGAAATAAATTGGTGTAGTCACTGGGGAAAACAGTATGGAGTTCCTCAAAAACTTGGAAATAACTTATATGTGGAATCTAAAAACAAACAAACAAACAAAAGATAGAAACAGATCCATAAATACAGAGAACAATCTGATGATTGCCAGAGGGGAAGTGTGTGAGAGGATGCGCAAAATGGTAAAAGGCGAAAGATTTATACGATCTGAAGAGAAACCAGTGTATGGGACAGGCAAAATGGATGAGGGAAAGTGGGAGATACAGGCTTTCCATTATGGACTGAATTAGTCACAGGAATAAAAGGTACAATACAGGGAATATGGTCTATGGTATTATGATAGCATTGTTTGGTGACAGATGGTAGCTACACTTATGGTGGGGATATCATAACATATAGACTTGCTGAATCAGTGAGTCATACACTTGAAACTAATGTAACATTATGTGTCCACCATACTACAATTTAAAAAAACCCTTAAATAATAAAACAAAATAAAATTTTAAAAAGGAAAAGAAAATAAAGGTAAAAAATAGTATGACTTAAAGGAAATAAAACATTTTATATATTACATTGACTTGTTTTCCAGGCATCTAATATTGTAAGCTCACCGTTGTGAAAAACATAGACCTCATTTTTCATTTCCAAATCTTAAATTTCAATTCCAAATCTTAAGTTTTGTTTGTTACCTGCGAATACAATCCTTCTATTATTTTTGCATATACTCCAAAGCCTTGCCTATAAATCATTATAATCTAATCACCATAATCTGAGACACAGAGCAATTTTCTTTGTTCTAATTCCAGTTTACATTTCCCTGCATTTCTCATTGTGTGTGGAAGGTTGGAGCAATGGGGATATAAATTATTAATCCTTAAATTATTGTGTCTTACTCAATTAGTTGTTTTCTTAGCCTAATTCCCATAGAAAACAGAGCTCAAGGGAAGGAGTAAAAGCTATTACTTTATCTAGAAGGTGCAGTCCCATGAGAGTGAAGGAAAAGAAATACAAGGTGATAGAGTAACACGCCGGCCATCACTTTGCAATGAGATACAGAACCTGCTGCTCATCTCGTGAGTTCCCTCACCTAGGAAGGGCATCTCTAAATGGACGGTACAGAGAAATCACGCCCAAGAAAAGTCCTCTTTGGGGGATGAAGGAGAAGAGATGAATCTACCTGGCAGCCTCCCTCTCATATATTTTTACTAGTCAATATTTGTCCCATTGGAGTTAACTTCTCTGCTTTTCCAGACTGGAATATTTGATGTACTTGACAGTTTCTCAAAAAGCCACTCTCCCCTTCAACTCCCCACGTAGTCATCTAAATATTGAAGTGACATGGAAGCGAGACCCCAGATACATACATCTGGTCCCCTGCTGAGGCAGGGTGCACAGTGGCCTCTCTCAGGCCAGGAGGCAAGTCAGAGTCCTGTGGTCGGAGCAAAGTTGATGAGCTAGGACAATGGCTGCAGGGAAGCAAGCAGCTGAATTTTGAGAGATGGAGGCATCCGGTGAATCTAAGGAGTCAGAATTAATGTTTCCACTTAAGTAGGTATAACTGAAATGTTTACTGAATGTAAATCTAGTATCTCATGGACTACATATTTCTAATATCATTGCATGCTATTTTCATTCGTTGTGAAGTTAATAGAGTAGAAAGTGGTGGTAACCTGGACCATTTTTATTAGTTTTCTGACCTGGTGACTACTCCGTTGATTGAAAGACATATTTTACTTTTGCAAATACAAGCTAATGAAATCCTCATCAATAAATACTGTTTATATGCAGATTGTTCCCTTCTGCAGTAGATTGTCCAAGTCACACAAATTTCTCAAGACTGTTTCAAATGAAACTGTCAATCTCTTCCTTTTTAAATTAATTTATTAGATCAGATTAGAGGCTGTCAGAATGGCTAACTCACATGGCTTTTCAAATCAATATTTCTTTAGCTTTCTCTAAATTAACTTTCTCTTAATATTATCTGTCAAATGTAATCAACTAGGAAATTATCTTGTCAGAAAGCATAATGCCTAACATCTTCTCTGGGAGTTATAGGTTTCTACATTTTTTGTTACTGTTGTTGTTATTTTGTGCCATTTAAAGAAAGTTTTGTTGATAAACAAAAGTCAATAAAATTTGAACATCAAAATTCACAATAGTGTATTTTTGTCTGGATGCCACTCTTACCAGTGGGGAAGGGACCTTCCTTCCTCACCTCCTGCCCACATTCCAGAGCAGTCATTCCTTCCTTCATCTGGTCTCCTCACCATTCCTTCTGTTCACCTTTTGTCCTTTCTTACTCTACTACTTCTTCCTTTTTTCCCATGCTCTTTTATTTGGGAGGGATCTTCATTTTCATAATTTCTGTAAAAAGTGATGTACTTTCAAAGGTAATTCTATGTGAGAATGATATGCTTCCCCTTCAGAAAAGAAAATGAAAACTGCAGTGTTTATAAATAATACATCAAAATACATTTACCAAAGTCGAAGTTCAAAATGTATCCACCGAAAAGTCAAAATGCAGCTACAAAAGAAAATCTGTCTGAAGAAATTTCATTGTTACCAAGTTGATCTGATTGGGAAATATGTTAGGGGATCATATTGAGTCCATGTACCCATGAGGTATTAAAAAAACAGACCAAAGATACAATGCCAGTAAATTCTAGAGCAAAAATTACTACTCATCATATTACAATAAAAATGGTTGTTAAACATGATCCAGGCAAGCATCCTATCATATAGGTTGTTTACTGATCTTTTTAAAACAACCTTTGAGTAAAAAGGAATCACAAAAATCTAAACTGCTGAGTATACATACAATTATAAATCCCTTTCTTCCTCTTATGTAGGGGTACTAAATAATATACTATATAAAACACAGGTATTCAGTTCTCAGATGAAAAGCATAAATTAATAAGCAAGAAACAGCAAGAGAATAAATCAATTTAATGGACCAATTCAAAGAGATAGAACAACAAAATATACCCAAGAGAAACAAAAGTAAGCAATAAAGAAAACAAAAAGAAATAAATAAGAAAACAGATGAAAACCATATAACTAATAAATTCATTCAAGAGCAATTTCTTTGAAGGAAATAACTAAAGAGTTATTCTGTCAGATAACTTAATCAAGGAAAAGAGGAAAGGGGAATAGTATATATTCAAAATAACAAATTAAATGTAGAAACAACCAAATGTACGAGAGGAGTCAGTAAGAGCATCATAGACTATTTGCTCAATTCTAGGCTAATAAATTTGAAACAGAGAAAATGAATCATTTCCTAGCTTATAAATTATCAAGTCTGGACTTAGAGAGACTAAATAAAATTCTGAATGATCCAATGGTCATATAATACATAAAATAATTTATTAAAAATCATCCCATAAATAGCAATGTGCTCAGATAATTTCTAAAATGACTTGAAAGAACAGATAATTTTATTACTTTAAAAATTATTCAGAATGTAGAAAAAATAGTTTCCAAAATGTTTCTCTACTACAATAAACTTGTAGCAAGTTCAAAGATACTACCAAAAAAAAAAAAAAAAAAATTCACTGATAGAAGAAACCATGCTTTTCATAGTAATAAAAACATGACCACAGGTGCCAGTCAAAACTGGGTTTAAATCCCATCCCTGATACTTCTTAGTTGGCTAACTCTGGATAAGCTGATGTTTCCTCCGCCAGCAGTAGTGGGTAAACATGCAATGTTTATTAGCCGATGGTACCTCTAACACGCAAGTAGGTTCTCTAACACGCAAGTAGGTTCTCTAACACGTAGCTGCAGTGACGGCCATCATGTAATGAAGCCATCTAACGATAGAAACTCACTTTATTATAATTTCACACTGCATATTCTTACATTACTTTGTTATTTGGAAACATTGAAGAACTTATAAAATTCAAAAGACAACTACTTTCTAGGGAATACTTTAATAAAAGAATGGGCTACCCTGAAAATCAGTGTATTCCACATGTTTGGATATGCTGAACCAGGTACTTAAAAACCAGACACTTACAAACTGGTTTGTAGAACTGAACTAGTAGATGAGGACTTTAACAATATGACCTCAGAGTTCCCTTCTAGTCCTAAGAGCCCCAAATAGCTGGGGAAATATACAGAAGAGCAAAAATGGAAGTGTCCTTGTTTCTCATTCTAGTATTGACTAAACAGTGAAACCTGAGAAAAGGGAAGAAAACCTATAGTCTTTCCATTCCATTTACATGTTGATTTAAAAATAATAGCCATACATTCATCAAGTGATTTTCCCCTAATTTGTAGCATAAAGAAATTCAATTGAACAAATATTTAATGATTTTTTTACCTTGTATGAAGCACTGTTTAAACTTATTTTCCCTTGAGGGAATTAATATGCAGTCTGTTTTGCAGGTTAAAAATTCTACTGTAGAATTATATATGGAAAGTTATTGTCATATTTTATATAATGATTTATTTTTATTGAACTATTCCCCAACTGGCACACAATTTTCCCCTCTGTGAATTTTAACCTTAATGAGTAAGTGACAAATATCCAGCAGGCTTAATGTCACTTCACTATTCACCCATCTGAAGTTTCCTCAAGACCAGACCAGCTCTAAAATATAGCATACTGAAAAAAAATTTTTTGAATAACAATGAAAACATAATTCTGTTCTCCCTCCAGGTCTTGAAATGAATATTAGACAGCAGATTCACACACAGAGAAAAATAAAAGCTATTTAAAGGAGCACAATGTCCCAATGACATCTTTACCATCTGTGTCAACCACTTGAATTTAAGGCAGAAAACAGTTTGTAATGTTCATCTGACTGACTTCACCCCTCAGGTCTCAACAGAGCCCGTGCCCTCTGTGCTCATCGCCATGCTTTGTCTGGGGTCACCTTTTGACTTGCATCATGCATAATGCAATGGTTAGCCAGAATTTGGGAGTGATAAAGCAAACCAGCTCACCAAAGCTCAAAATCTTAAGCTAGCCACACACCACATAATTCTCCTAGTTACCTGAGTAAAGCATCTTTGTAAATTTGTTAGAAAAAGATGTAAAGATCAGAATACTGAGATTTTGGGATGCAAGTTAGAATAACTGTGGCATAGGAATCAAGTGGCAAATATTTTTAAATGTTTTTAAAGTTTGAAAACTCTCAATTTATTCTGATTTAAGCACATTAGAAATTGTAGAAACATAACCTCAGATTGTGTTGTTTAAACTTAGAAAAAATTGAAGGCTTTTGTATGGGCCATTTCTGAGGTTGCTGTTGTTATTCAATAGTTAACTTAAAAAAAAAAGATTTTATTTATTTATTTGACAGAGAGAGAGACAGCGAGAGAGGGAACACAAGCAGGGGGAGTGGGAGAGGGAGAAGCAGGCTTCCCGTGGAGCAGGGAGCCCGATGCGGGGCTCCATCCCAGGACCCCGGGATCATGACCTGAGCAGAAGGCAGACGCTTAACAACTGAGCCACCCAGGCGCCCCAATAGTGAACTTATGCTTCACTGGAGAATCCCCTATCAGCATGCCCAAGTCACAAATGTTCCCCTATTATTGAATTGAACTTCCACCTATATACTTGGTTTAGAAAGGCTATGTATAGAATATTAAACGTCTTTATCTTTCAAGTTTACAAAAATTTTTTTCCAGGTAAGAGAGCCGGTGACTTACGAATTAGAATTACATTTGGCTTCAAATGACAGCCCCAAATAACAGTGGCCTAAGTAAGATGCAAGTTTACTTATGTATATAATACAAATCCTCTCTCAGACAGAGTTCAGAGCAGGGAAGAATAACCATTCTCAAGCAGGAAAGGGTTTTATTCAGGGGTTTTGTTCTTCCATGTCATTAGAAGGGCAGAAGGCACCGACTGTTAAGAGGATGGGAACAATTCAGACGTGGCGCACGAAGAGAGCTCCCGCCTCTGATGTCACCGTGGAGACGCACTGCCCCCCAGCAGTCTCAGAACGCACTGCAGCTGGACCTGAGTGCCTTTAGGTTTCGGAACTGAATTCACACCCGGACTGTCTATAAGGGATTCTGCAAAATGTGGTATTTAGCTTTTCAAACTTTCTAAACAGAAGACAGAGGTGCAATGGAGGTTGAGAAAGCCAATCTAGGAGGGAAGCCAAGTTTGGATGTGGGGAGTCAAAGGGATGGAGGGTTCCTCAGGGTCATCGAGCACTCCTGCTCCTTCTAGCTTTCTGCTCTGTGATCCCAGTGATCTCGCCTTCGTTCTTCTTGAGAGTCTTAGCGAGTGGGGCTGGAGCCATCACATTTACATCCCTGGCAGTAGGTGAAGGAAGCAGGGAGGAGAAAAGGCTCACAGGGTGCGTGCCGGCGTTTTTGAGGAAGATGCTACCCAACACAACATAGCAGATAGGGACGCAACCTAGCTGATAGGGACGCAGAACATAGAGAAAATGGGGTTGTTATTGCAGGTTTCCATGTGTTCCATTGGAAGCTGAGTTTCTGTTTCAAACAAAGAAGGAATCAATCACGTTCCACGCAGTCATGAATTTGAGAAGGGACCTAACATTTTATTTATCCTCTGTCAAGTGCCAGGTTCTTGTCACTTTGCATTTGCTATGTGATTTGATTATCACAAAGTTGGTGTTTCAACTCCTTTTTATGAATGGCGACATTTTAGGTAGAGCCGTTTGAAGTTTCATATTGGTCAAAAAAGCCTTTTTATATTAGAAAGCTATCCGACTTGGATATAGAACAGAAAATCACAAGGATACAATCTTTGATAGAAGACAGAGAAGAAAGATTCACTGTTCTTTATTTTTATCCTGCCCTGCTGGACATGCAATCACATTTCAGGTAAGTCTGGATTACTAGCATCATGTGCAGTCAGTGGAACCGGTAGGTTGTGGAGAGAAGGCTTCAGCTTGTAGTAGATTTCCTTAGATCCCCTCCACCAACATCTTCTTTCTTTAAAATGGAAAATTGAGCATTTTCAAGTTTATGTAAATTACTTTAAAATTACAGCTTCAAGACAAATACTTTAGTTCTATCTTCTAAGTTGATTGCTGAATAAATCTTATTTAGAAATTGTGAAGCTATGGCTTATTCCAACATGTTTAAGCATAGTTTTATTGAATATAAAAGAGAGTGCACATGGAATATTACAGTGTGTGCTTTTTTTTTTTTTTTTTTGCATCTGGTTTCTTTTTTCCCAAGTTTATAAGTTTTATACATGTTGTTGAACATAGAAAATATTTTTTCCTCATTGCTATATAAGAATAGTATTCCATTGTTAAATCTATCACAATTTATTCATTTTAATATTGATATACATTGGATACTTTCAAGGTTAGAGCTATTATAAATGTGATGTTATGGTTATTTATATAGCTTTAAAAAACACACATATACTTTCTGTTGGATCATACAGTATACCTATATTCAGTGTTAGAAATATTGCTAACAAACTTCTATTCCAGCTATTGCATTTTACGCTCCCATCAGTAGTGTTTGAGGATTCCAATTTCTTCTCATCCTCACCAATATTGTTTGTTTATTTTTTTGTATTTTTCATTTGAACCATATTTTCTATTCACCATTATTTTCTATGTGTAGTTCTTGCCAAAGCACATGGTCTCCATTTCACATAAAAATGATGGGCCAGTCAAAACTGTAAAATGGAAGAAACAAACAAGCTAATTAACACTAATCAGAATGAAGGTCCTGACACACTGACAGATATGTGTAATTTTAGGTGCCAAGGTAACAAAAGAGGTTCAATTAGATTATTAAAATTTCAGGCATCAAAGATTTCAAGCAGGGCTAGTTGGACAAAAAGAAACTTCAAGTGACCTCTGGTAAGATTACTATTTTTCAACTACCAAACGTATTTTATTTTTATCAAATTAGAGCTGGTTGTTTTGAATATTGTAGTAAAGTTTTAAGAATGTTATAACTATTGATATTAAGAGCATAGTCAGAGCTTCGTCGGGGATATCCGCTGCTCCTTTTCTGCTCAATAGGCCTTATTCTGTGAATATCTGCACAGTCAAAGGAATACATAGGTTTTATCTATCCCATTGGGTTACTCCCTTGGTTAAATGTAGCCAATCTTGCTGAAAAGGCATCATCCTGATGAAACGGTGTTCCTCCTGAGTAACTAGATCACCTGCAAACCTAAATTTGACAAATATGAAGTATAAAACTAAAAGTCTGCTATTGCTAACATGAGAAGCTAAACAGTACCTGGTCTTTGTCTGAAATAGATAATCCTAGGCTGAAGAGTTTCTGATTCTTTTATTCACCAACGAGTATTTAGCTTATTTTAAACATTTTCAAGTTTTTATCCTTCACTATATTTTTTTCACTTTCTTATGCTTGAGTCAATTTTTAAATCTAATTTTATTATGGGAAGAACACTTAACATGAGATCTACCTTCTTAACCAATTTTTAAGTATACGATGCATTATTATTGATTATAGGTACATTATAGGTACATGTACATATAGGTACACTGTAAAGGTGTAGTACATCTTTAAAGCTTCTCATTTTGCTTGACTGACTTTATGCCCATTGATTAGTAACTCCTTATTTTTCCCTCTCCCAGCTCCTGGCAACCACCATTCCAATCTTTGATTCTATGAATTTGACTATTTTAGATATTTTACACAAGTGGAATTATGCAGTATTTGCTGCTCTGGGTTTGGCTTAGTTCACTTAGCATAGTGTCCACAAGGTTTGCCCATGTTATTATATATTGCATAATTCCCTTTTTTTTTTAATACCATGTTTTCTTTACCAATTCTTTAGTTAATGAACATCTAGGTTATTTCCACATTTGGCTATTATGAACAGTGTTTCCGTGAACATGGGAGTGCCAATAAATGGTATAGCTCTTATGAAAAACAATATAGGGGTTCTTCATAAAATTAAAAGTAGAACTACCATATGATCTAGCAATCCCACTTCTGTGTATTTATCCAACAGACTTGGAAATAAGTATCTTCCACACTTGTGTCTCAAGCAATGAGAGTAAAAAAAAAAAAAATGAATATCTTGTTGTCCTTTGTCTTGTTATTTACAATTTAATGAGAAACATGCAATTGTTCAAAAAACATGAAAAGTAATAACATTCACATATCTAAACATGTGAATATTATTTCATAACTCTGGGTATAAGAAATGTTACATTAGTTTATTTTTCTAAATCAAATTATATCTGTCTCTGGTAAACACCCCTCTGATGCACATTATTTATTGGAAAATGGGAAGTTCAGCTAAGTATATTACAAAACACTAAAGTAAATATGGATAGAAATAAATGACTTTAAAAAATGAAATGCAAGCCTTCATCCTAGGATTCTAGTTGTTTTCTAATCATCACAGAAGAAGATATAGAAGAAGTCCCCTAAAATGTCAGCAGGATTTTATTTTTTTCTTAATGAAATAATTTTCAGAAATGCATCTGGAAATATAGAAGAAAATAAAAGCAAGCATTATTTTGAAAGTAGATCAGGATATTAGTTATACCATATTAAAAAAAAACTTCCAAAGTTAATATTTAAATTGTAAAAATTTAGAAAGAGATAAAGAAGTAAAAGGTAGTTACTTTTATGCCAGCAAATATTAGAATTTTAAATGACAGATGGGGGAGTTAATATTATAAATCAATAAGAAAGTGAAAAACTCCTTATTGTAAAAATGACTTCATGCTTTTACACAGATATTAAATCATGATCTTAACTATGCACCAAAAAGCAAACAATAAATGGAAAAGGCAAAATGAACTGAATTCTGGATAAACTAGAGAATCACTCATGTAAATATCAAACTTTAGCAATCCCAGGCTGAAAAAGACTTGAATGTGAATCAAACTTTGAAAAAATATAGGGAATTTTAAAGTTAGAATTGACTGAGAAAATGATGGTAGCAAATACCTGTTTTGTTAACTTATATATTTAAAAATTACATATACATGGATTATATACATAAATTTATATATAGATTATATAAATAATTACATATTAAATACCCTTAATTAGATTACACAATACTAAGACTATATTCTCATCCAGGCCCTAAATAAAGATGCAAAATAAGCTAATATATTTTTTCTATCATACTTCCAAAACGTCACTGAAGTTATGATAAAAATTTACAAATATTAATAAAGCCAGAGCATCACTGAAAGAGAGGGTGCCATATTCCAATCAGAGGTTTTGAAGATTTCATGAAAATAAAAAGCTGATGGAATTTGAGAAATAGCTATAAAATATCTAGACCATATACAACATAGGTTTGATGGTTAACATTATATTTAGTAGTATTAACATTTTATTAATTATTGTGTTTGGCCTACAGCTAGTTTCCTTTTTGGTGCTATCTTTATTTGATTTTGTTTTCAGGTTATGTCAGTCTTATAAACTAAATTGGAAAGCTTTCCATATTTTTATGTGGAGAGTTTGTATAACATGGAGATTTCATGGTCTTTGAAAATACAGTGAAATACACTTACAAAAAGTGTTCCTGATTTTTTTTCAAGTATTGATATTTTATTTCTTTTAAAATTTCTTCTATGATGCTTTCTGTATTCTGGCTTTCTATTTCATGAGTTATCTTTGTAGATTTAAATTTTCCTAAAAAATAATCCATTTCATTTATGTTTTCTGAGTTATCAAGTTTTTTGCAAACTTTCTTATAAGTCATTTCTTATATGTAGTCATTTTTTTTTTTTTAAGATTTTATTTATTTATTTGACACAGAGAGACATAGCGAGAGCAGGAACACAAGCAGGGGGAGGGGCAGGCAGAGGGAGAAGCAGGCTTCCCGCCACGCAGGGAGCCCGATGTAGGGCTCGATCCCAGGGCCCTGGGATCATGACCTGAGCCAAAGGCAGACGTTTAACGACTGAGCCACCCAGGCGCCCTGTCATTTCTTTTTTTATTTTTCAGTTTTTTTGAGGGAAAACAACCTTACCTGAAGGCTTCCCTGTCCCCACTTTTTTTTTCTTCCCAAGTTTTTATTTAAATTTCAGTTAGTTAACATGCAGTGTAATATTAGTTTCAAGTGTAGAATTTAGTGATTCATCACTTAACATACAGCACCCAGTGCTCATCACAAGTGCCCTCCTGATTCCCCATCACTTATTTAATCCATCTCCCCCATCTGCTTCCCTTCCGATAACCATCAGTTTATTCTCTGTAGGATAGAGTCTGTTTCTTGATTTGCCTCTCTTTCTCTTCCTGATGCTCATTTGTTTTGTTGTTTAAATTCTACATATGAGTGAAAGCATATTGGTATGTGTCTTTTTCCTGCTGACTTATTTCACTTAGCATGATACTCTCTAACTCCATCCATGTGGTTGCACATGGGATGATTTCATTCTTTTTGATGGCTGAGTAATATTCCATTGTATTATATATACCACATTTTCTTTATCCATTCATCAGTCAATGGACATTTGGACTCTTTCCGTAATTTGGCTATTGTTCACAATATTGCTATAAGTATCGGAGTGTATGTACCCCTTCAAATCAGTATTTTTGTGTCCTTTGGGTAAATACCTAGTAGTGCAATTGCTGTATCTTATGGCAGTTCTATTTTTAACTTTTTGTGGAAACTCCACACTGTTTCCCAGATTGGTTGCATCAGTTTGCGTTTCCACCAACAGTGTAAGAGGGTCCCCCTTTCTCTGCATCCTCACCAACACCTGTTGTTTCCCATGTTGTTAATTTTAGCCATCTTAAAAAATGGGCAGAAGACATGAATAGACATTTTTCCAAAGAAGCTATTACAGATGGCTGACTGATACATGAAAAGATGCTCAACATCATTCATCATCAGGGCAATACAAATCAAAACTACACCTCACATCAGTGAGCCCACACTTTTTTAAACCATTAATCTTTCCTAGTCTTTGAATGCCTTTAAGTATCTATCAAATGCAGTGGTGTCTGTTATAAAAAACTCAACATAAGTAGCCTTTTTTGCTCTCATTCGCATGGTCTTCATTGGTTCCACAGATTGCAGTTATACATAATAAAGAACATAGTGAAATAATATCTTAATTCCTGGAAAGTAGGAAGTCATAAGAAAGACTATTTTTCTTTTCTTTTCTTTTCTCTTTTCTTTTCTTTTTTTTTTTTTTCCTGAATTATCTCCAGGTGTCCAGTTTTCAGGTATGGAAAAAAGTAGATTGACAATAATTATGTAATTAATTGACAGAAAGCCCATTTAATGACCAGTCTTTTCAGCTTTTCCACCTCACTTTTTCTGCCCTTTCAGCAGGATTTCCTTTTCTGTCTTTCTCTCAAAATAAATAAATAAATAAATAAATAAATAAATAAATAAATATACAAACAAACAATTAAATAACTAGAATAAAAAGAATTCTATGAGAGAAGAGCTGGGAGTTTTAGTTTGGATATTGGGACTTGAGAAAGAATTAGGGCAATTGTACACATTGTACATATTAGGAAATTACCAAAGATCCCCAAATTAAGTAATAGAAATTTTAAAAAATAATAATAAAAGAAAAAATATATAGGCTGAGGCACAGATCCCCACATTCACAGGAAATTGATGCCATCTACTTTAATCAAAATAGTTTCTATTTTCTAATATAAAAGGACAATTAAAAATTAACAGATATTTGAGGAAAATTAAAAAGAAAATGAAGGCAAAATGACCCAGGAAATATAAATATGTCAGAAAAGAGAACATTCAAAATTCTGTTGTGTCCTTAGAACAGGTCACAATAATATTGCCTATAAAATATGGTAATAGCTTCATATGAAGAAGAAACAAACAAAACATAAACTAAAAATTAAAAATATGATTGCTTCAATAAACTATATTAGTCTAAAAAACAAAAGTCTAACTTTCCGTTTTTTCTTTTTTCCCAAAATATAGAACATAAAGACAAAATTTTCATTTAAAAGTTGAGGGAAATGAAACCTCCAATAATTCAAGAAATAAAGAACAGAGAAATGGAAGGTGATGCTTTAGTAGAATGTGTTTTTGAAGTAAAACAACCCACACATTACTAGGATGTCTACGTGAAACTATACAACATACCACTTACACATCTGAAGATAACCTGGTAAAGTCTCACAAAACCTAGAAGAGAATAGAGATCTAGAAATCCTCCAGGGGAAAAAAAATAAAAATAAAAATAAAATAAATAAATAAATAAAAATCTTCCAGGGGATAGAATGCAAAAACACCAAGTAATTGCAAGGAAAATTACTGTCAGATCAATCAGTATCAACCCTAGAGTAATGAAACAATGAAGCAGTATATTTGCATGTGAAGAAAAATGATTCTGAGCCTAGATTTCTTTATCCAATCAAATTTTAAATTGAGTGTAGAAATGAATCCATTTTAATCCTATTAAAACAGAAACTGTCATTCCCATCTATATTTTCTAAAAATATACAGAATTTATTCCAGCAAAAGGAGAAAAATAAATCTATGAATTAAGTAAACATGGAATTTAAGGAACAGTGAAATTATTTCAAGAGGAAGTTAGAAAGAAAGCACAAGGATGATATCAATACTTATAACCTGAAAGCAATTTACTCAGTTAGGATAAGAATCTGAAAGGTTCCCAGATCATCTTCCAAAAAATAGTGAATCACACTCAATATTAACAACTGGACTTTTATAGACACATTTAAAACAAAACAACACTAGATTTTAAAAATAACAGATTGCAAAAGCTATACCAGGTGGACAATAAACTTAATATTTGGAAAAAAGTAATCACAATTTAAGAGCAAGAACAAACTAGACATGAATGAAGACTTGTCAAGATTGCTGTATCAAGTCCATTCAATTACTGATTGGGTTAAGGTGATATGATCTCATTCTATCTGCCTAGCAAAGGAAAAAGGTTAACATTCTCTGCATGGAGAAAGCACATCTAGGGCTTCTACAAGTTTCTTTCACAACTCAGTGAAAAATAGCTAAGCATCTCGTGAGATTGCACCAAGTAAAAGAAAATTTAATAAGTAGAGCAAATATAGAAATAAATACAAAGGCAACTTACATAAAGAGTTATCAGGTAAGGACTGCTCCATGATTATGATTAGTATGTTCAAGGAAAGAGAAGAAAGAGAAAAATGAGGAATGAATGGAGAATTTCAGTTACAATTTTGAATCTGTGAAAATCAAATTGAAATACTAGAACCAATAAATACATAATTGAACTGAAAACCTATTAGATGAGTCTAAAAGCAGATTAGACACACCAAACAATAGGGTTAGTAAACTAGAAGATGGAGCAATAAGACATACAAATGGTGGTCAACAGGTATATGAAAAGGTGCTCAACTTCCCAGATCATCAGAGAAATTCAAATCAAAACAGATGTGAGATATGTCACATCTGTTAAGATGGTTATCATGAAAAACCCAAGAGACAAGTGGTTAATGAAAGTGTGGAAAAAAAGGAAACCCTTGAACATTGTTGATGAGAATGTAAGTTAATGTAGCCATTATGGACAGCAGTAAGGATAGTCCTCAAAAAATTAAAAATACAACTAATTATTCAGCAATTCCATTTCTAGGTGTGTCTATCCAAAGAAAAAGAAATCAGGATATTGACAAGATATCTGTACCCCATGTTCATTTCAGGATTGTCCATAATAGCCAACAACCTAAATGTCTATCAATGAATGAATGGATTAAGAAAATGTGATTATTTTTTTAAAGATTTTATTTATTTGACAGAGACACAGCGAGAGAGGAAACACAAGCAGGGGGAGTGGGAGAGGGAGAAGCAGGCTTTCCACTGAGCAGGGAGCCCGATGCGGGGCTCGATCCCAGGACTCTGGGATCACAACCCGAGCCAAAGGCAGAGGCCCAACGACTGAGCCACCCAGGCGCCCCAAGAAAATGTGATTATTAAAGCAAGCACACACAATATCTATCTGTCTATCTATCTATCTATCTATCTATCTATCTATCTATCTATCATCATCATCTATCTATCTATTTAATGGAATATTATGCAGGCTTAAAATAAAGGGAAGATTCTGCCATTTGTAACAACATGGATGAAACCAGAGGACATTAGGCTAAGTGAAATAAGCCAGATGTGGAAAGACAAATACTGAATGATCTCACTTACATGTAGAATCTATAAAAAGTTGAACCCATCAAAGCAGGGAGTAAAACAATAGTTTCCAGGGCCTAATGGGTAGAGAAAATGGGGAGATATTGGTCAAGAGGTACAGAGCTTCAGTTATGCAAGATGAGTAAGTTCTGGAGATCTAATGTACTACAATGTGATTATAGTTAACAATATTGTTTTGTATACTTGAAACTTGCTAAGAGGGTAGATTGTAAGTATTCTCATCACACACACACACACACACACACACACACACACACACAAGAAAGAAAGGTAACCATGTGAGGTAATTAATATAGCCTAAGCTTAAGTAGCCTGGTTGTGGTATTTAACAGTGTTTACATATATCAAATCATCAAGTTATACATATTAAATATATACAATTTTATATTGTCAACTATACCTCAACAAAGCTGGAAAAAATATTCAAACATAAACGCAAAGTAGAAAAGATATGGAAGAAAAAGATCGAAGAGGCAAATGGAAACAAAATGAAAACTTACAACGTAAATGGAATTGAAGTCTCAAAAAGAGAGGTAAGACAGATTATTTAAAGAAATAACAAGCTAAATTTTGGATTCAAGTTCTGTAAGATCTAAGCTAAATACAAGACTGAAGATGGGGCTAACATAGTTGCAGGATTTGGTTAATGTTAGGTAAAGATGCTGTGTCATACAACGTGGGATCAACTATCAAAATAAAATATGTCTTTATTGGTGAGAACAAATCACCTACAGTTGAAAATTTTAAGTCTTTGTTGTTAAGTCCTAAACATATATAAACTCTATAGAGAAAGGAAATAAATCTTTAACAAGTTCTCTTGGCCCTTTTTTTTTTTTTAAAACTCAATACTTTTTGTTTAAAGGTTTATTTATTTATTTTAGAGAGAGAGAGCACAAGCACGAGTAGGGGGAAGGCCAGAGGGAGAGGGAAAGAGAAAATCCTTAAGCAGACTTGTTGCTGAGCGCAGAGCCTGATGCAGGGCTCAATCCCAGCACTCTGAGATTATGACCTGAGCCAAAATCAAGAGTCAGACGCTACATTGACTAAGCCACCAAGGCACCCCTGAAAACTCAATAATTTAAAATTGGATTTCCCCAGAAAGACATGTATCATATGACCTCACTGATATGAGGAATTCTTAATCTCAGGAAACAAACTGAGGGTTGCTGGAGTGGGGGGTGGGGTGGGAGGGATGGGGTGACTGGGTGATGGACACTGGGGAGGGTATGTGTTCTGGTAAGCGCTGTGAACTGTGCAAGACTGTTGAATCTCAGATCTGTACCTCTGAAACAAATAATGCAATATATGTTAAGAAAGAAAAAAAGAAGAAGAAGAATGTAGCAGGAGGGGAAGAATGAAGGGGGGGAAATCGGAGGGGGAGAAGAACCATGAGAGACGATGGACTCTGAAAAACAAACTGAGGGTTCTAGAGGGGAGGGGGTTGGGAGGATGGGTTAGCCTGGTGATGGGTATTGAGGAGGGCACGTTCTGCATGGAGCACTGGGTGTTATGCACAAACAATGAATCATGGAACACTATATCTAAAACTAATGATGTAATGTATGGGGATTAACATAACAATAAAAAAAAAGTGAAAAAAAAAAAAAAAAAAAAAGAAAGTGCAGCAAATTTGAATGACCCAGACCTCAAAAAAAAAATAAAATAAAATAAAATAAAATAAAATTGGATTTCCCCAAACTGATTTATAGTCTTATTATAATACCAATAACATTCTAAACAGATTATTGTGTGGAAATCAACAGATATTACTGATATTAAAATTATGTAGAAATGAAAAGACCAAGAATAACCAAAGTAAAAATGAAAAAGAATATTAGCACAAATATTGAGAAATTAGAAAAATGGAACAGTAATATGAAGCCATAATACTGAGTTCAAGCCAATGTATTGGGGCAGAGGTAACAGTTGCCATTTGCAGGCCTGACATCTAAATTCTCTCACAAGAGTCTGCGATAAATTCTCATTTCTGATTGGCCACCCAGATTCAGAACAGCAGAATAATTTAAGGCCAATAGGATGGTTGAGTCACTAGGTAGAGAAAGCCAGTGTCTGCAGATGATCATGTGACGAAGACACTTGTAAGCATCCACCTTCATCCAAGTATGACATAAGAAAGAATCGAAATGTTGTTTTCAGGCACTGTGATTTTGGAATTATTTCTTATAGTAGCTAGTGCACCTTGATCAATACTTTAAGATTTGTTCACAAGCAAGGCAGCCGCTGCATGGCCCCCTGTTTCATTGGGGGAATCTCTGTCCAAAGCTCCACTAATTAGATGTAATTTCTTGTTCATCAGTAGGTCTGCATCTTACTGGCTTCAATTCTCAGATTCAAGTCCCGGCTCTGGCACCATGGCTTTCAAACATTAATTGCTGTTATGTTACTCGGTTGTATATTAGGTTTACACAATTGTTTATCTAATTTTTGAAACTTATTTTTTTTGAAACAAATATTTTATATAAATGTATGTATCATTGATATACATTGGTGACTTCTGCATGATCTCACCATTATTCCAAAGTCTTTACCTTTTACAGTTTCTAAGTCATCTCAAAAGTTCTTTTGTAACATGGCACCAAGTATAAATTTATTCCAATTTAGAATGTGTTCTTGGTTACTAGTAATAAGATGGATTCAGGTGAGTTTGGACAGACAAGGGACTTAGAAATAGGCATAAGGTAAATTATAGAATTATAGACAGAGTAGATTAAAAGGCTTGAGTTTAAGCTTTCAGACATAATGCCCCAAGCCAAGTCATACACAATATGTTGATGTTACCACCATCCACTGTGACTGGTCATAAAATGCCAGAAAATTATCTCTGTTGCAATTGTCCCCATGCCACATATGTTACCAGTTCTCCATTAAGATTCTTGCCTTGGAACCAGGGGAAACCCCAGGGCATCAGTTACCACCACCAAAGGCCAGTTCTACACAGAACCTTTTTCTCCGTGTTGTTCACATTCAAATAAGTGTATCTGATATAACAGATTGGTGTAACATATCTACATACTTGCTGTAAAGGGGGCTGGGAAATGTAACTGAACAACTGGCTCTCTAAGGGAAAAAAGACTGGGTCCTTAAATCATTGTCCTCTCCTTCAATTTATCTACAAAGTTTTATTTTGTTTTTTATTTGTTTGCTTTTTATTTTTATTTTGAAAAGCTTAATTGAGCTTCGGAAAACCTTCTTTTGCTTGTTGCATGTGCATCCACCCTGTTGTCATCAACACCATCATGGCCATTATTCATGCAGGTGTCCATGTCTCCTCTCATAGAAACAAAGTGGGTTGTGTTCTGATTGCTGAAATGAATTCTCTTCATTATGGCTTCTGAAGAGCTTCAGAGAATCAATTGCCATTTTTGTTATTATTATTACCATTATTTGACTTCTCTGAGTTCACAACTGAACTAACTGAAATATCATTAATGTTGTGAATCCCACTGTCAGTGAAAGATAAGAATCACAACTCTGTGCCTCATTGACTTGTCCTCTCCCACCATAAAGGACACGGAAATTCAGCCTTCATGTTTACTTCTCTTCCAAGAGGAGGATGGGCAACTCAAATGGAATCAACCTTCACCCTTGCTCAGGTTCAATAGATCACAGTGATTAACAACCTCTTTCTGAGAGCAGGGACAGGTCCTTGCCCCCATGCTCTTATCCTGTTCTGCTGATTCCCCTTGGGGAGCCCATTGGGAAGCAGATCCATACCAATTGGGGCATCCATACCAGGGGCATCGACACAACCGCTCACCCTTACTTAGACTCCCAAATCCTGGATCTTTTGTCAGCTGATTTAGACAAAGTCTCCTTGAGATGGTACATGAAGATAATGATCCCCCTTCTAGAAATCTCTTCTAGTTGTACTGCTGGTCTCCTTGAAGGACTCTATATATTTTTATGAGATACACATAGTATATTAAAAAAATCCACATTTTTACCAAAAAAAAAGTCTCAAACTGTATCTTTTTTTTTTTTAAGATTTTATTTATTCATTTGAGACACAGAGATACAGAGAGAGAGAGAGAGCATGAGCAGGGAGAGAGGCAGAGGGAGAGGGAGAAGCAGGCTCCCCGCTGAGCCAGGAGCCCAATGCGGGGCTCGATCCCAGGACTCTGGGATCATGTCCTGAGCCGAAGGCAGACGCCCAACCATCTGAGCCACCCAGGCGCCCCTCAAACTGTATCTTAAAAATATTACAGTACTGGGGCACCTGGGTGGCTCAGTCGGTTAAGCATCTGCCTTTGGCTCGGGTCATGATCTCAGGCTCCTGGGATGGAGCCCCACATTGGGTTCCCTGCTTGGCAGGAAGCCTGCTTCTTCCTCTCCCACTCCCCCTGCTTGTGTTCCCTCTCTCGCTATGTCTCTATATGTCAAATAAATAAATAAAATCTTTAAAAAAATATTACAGTACTATGTAAAAATATAAGTGTAAATATATTTATTGAGGTTTTCTTAATTAAAGGTATCGGAAATAATCTGTACATAAAGAATAGGCAATTATTTAAAGAAAGTCTGATCTAACCCTGTTGCTTCAATTTAAAATTACATTCAGGGAAAATACACTGAGTGTTTGGAGAAATACTATGCTGTAACTTTAACTGTAAAGTCAGAATGAAAAACTGTATGCAAGCTATCTTTGAAGAGATGCACCATATGTTTCCTGACTTGAAATGCTTTTCCTTGTCTTCTTTGACACTCTGTCTCCTGATTTCCCTTCCAAACTCAGGCGTCCTTTTTCTCTCTTCTTTCTCAAAGTGTTTCCTCTCTTACCTGATCTTCAAGTGCTGGTGGTCTGTGTGGAGCTCAGCACTTCCCTCACTCCATTCTCCCAACAGGAGAAACATAATATCATACACTTTCTTTTTGAGAAGGGGGAGCTTATTTAAATCTCCCTTTAAACAGTTAGTCTTCAATTGAAGGGAAACAAGAACTGAATCTTTTGGACCTTGTGGCCGTTAGGGGAAGCTCGGGGAAGCCAACCACCATGAGTAACATAGAATAAAAGGTTTCTCACAGCATCTCACCATTATGCAATGGTGGAGTCAGTGGAGATGTGTGTGTGTGGAGAGCTGCTACCTCTGCATGTGGTGATGAGCCTGGAGCGGGGGTAGGACTCAGGGCCAGCACTCCGGAAGAAGAGGTAGATGCAGAGACCTGAGATTGAGAACATGCTGGAAACGGGGGTGAGAAACAGAGTCTATCTGCATTTATCATTTCTAATATAAGTCATGCATAGGGCTTGTGGGGTTAGCTGTTCAGGGTTAGCTGTTCAGAGTTACAGAAAAGCTAAAATAAGAGACCCAGGGCAGGTGCAGTTTCTGTAAGGTAAACCACCAGACACGTCTCGTGCTCTATCATGATTTTTAGAGCACACACAAAATGTCTGTGCCTTTTCTTCAGCCCTGCAAGTCTCTTCCACACTTCCATCAGGGCCAAAACCCTAGCCTAGAACCATGCAGGAAAGGAGTTCTGGGAAACGTAGTCCCAGCCTAGCTCAGCTCACATAGTACAGAGCCGCCCCAGCCCTCAAACATTATATGATACTGGGATATAAATCGTATTCTGTATGATAAGGAAAGTGTAAAGAAATAGACTGTTTTCAAACCAGGAAGCTAAACAATGAATTCATTTACTGACTGAACAGGGCAAGATAAAGTAAGATTAAATATGACTAGGCTTTGTTCTTTGTCATCAGCAACAGTTTTCTCTGCTGTGTTTCTTGATACTGTGTACGAAGAGATAAGGAGTATTGGCTTGTCAAACTGTGGGACTCAGAGCCTGTCTCTCTCCTTCTAAAATGAAACCCAGAATCTTTATTTGTAAGGATGTCAAAGGTGTAAAGTGTGGTTGAGATAATTGTGGCAAGTCTTAAAACACAGCTCATGTGGGTAGAGTGACCATTCATAAATTGTATGCAGTGGCCTCACTTTGTTTTAACTGGACTCCCAGGAAACTCACTATCAGATTTCTTCCCCCTGTCCCATATTGCATGGTGCTTAGGAGCTTAGACTCCTGTGTCAGAGAGCCTATGCTGGAATCCAGGCTTTACCACAGATTCAGCCGTGTGAACTTGAGTGATTTTCTATGACCTAATTCATAAAATCGTAATAGGAATTGCATCTGTCCTGTTGGGTTGCTGTGAGGATGGAATGGGTTAAAGGTGTAAATCGGCAGAAGAAAGAGAGCCTGGTCTACAAAAAGTCCTCACGGAGTGGTGACTTGAATTTTAACTCCCGAACTTGAACTGAACTCTCTCTGCCACTCACTATTAGAGCTTGGCAGAGCATCCAGCGCCTGGCAGAGCTGTTAAACTTACTGTCTCTGCGTTCCAGTACATTTTTAGCAACACTGAATTAAATAAAAGTGCTTCGGACAGCTCTGAACCAATTTGTCGTTGTGTGTATCTTTGACATTACGCAACCTTGTCCAATCTTAGTGTTTAATTACTATAAACAGTCTGAAAATTCCCTAATGTGCTTTTCCATTTTGAACTCTGGACTTAAAATGTTCCCAAATGTTTTCATCTGGAAGTCTCAGCATCACCTCGAATGCAGTATTTCCAAAATAAAAGTCAGAGCTGACACCACCCCACACAATTTTTTTTTTCTAGGTCAGTAAATAGCACAATCCCATTGCTTATGCGAGATACCTGGATGCAGGCAGTAACTTGCTTTACTACAGCCATCTTGCCCTTGTTTCTGTGTTTATTTCGACGAGCCCTGCTCTCTTCTGCATTTTCAATAATCCATCTCTATTGGCTCCTTAATATTATCAATATAATATTCTGGTTCTTTTTTTTTCCATCCAAAATGCAATTTGCTCTAAATCATCTTCGACTTATTCCACATCAGCCTATCCTGTGGCAATTTGAGTTGTGGGAATTATTTTCTATATCCAAATTTTCTTGTTCCTCACTTACTTTCATGATTAGTCAAAATTAAGTCTGTTTCTTGTTTCCTCGGAACTACTAAAATAGTTCGTTCCAGAGTCAATAGCAAACTCCCAGTATTTAATTGCAAGGGATAATTTTTCAGCCCTTTCTAAACTGATGTTTTACCAGGAAGTGAGACTCCTGACTGCACCTTCCTTTTTTTTTTTCTTTTTTTAAAGATTTTATTTATTTATTTGAGAGAGAGAGAATGAGAGAGAGCACATGAGAGGGGGGAGGGTCAGAGGGAAAAGCAGACTCCCTGCCGAGCAGGGAGCCCGATGTGGGACTCGATCCAGGGACTCCAGGATCATGACCTGAGCCGAAGGCAGTTGCTTAACCAACTGAGCCACCCAGGCACCCTGCACCTTCCTTCTTAGAAAGTACCCTCTGTTTTTTTCTGACTCTACACTTTACTAGTCATCCCATTTCTCTGCTTGCCTCTGTTTTTTCCAGCCTCCATTTCATGCTTTTCTTCATTCTATTTAAAGGTGAATATTTCTCAAGGTTCTCTCCTAGGTCCTGTTCTCAGTTTGTAAAACCTAAGGTCTATCTCATTTACTCTTGTGTATTCTATATTTATATAAATGTTGACAAACAGTAAGTCTATATCTAAGACATAGTTTCCTGAGTTTAAACCTATAGCCCATTTGCATCCTGCACATCTCTATTGGGATTTCTCATTCATGCTTCAAATTCAACAGGTCCCAAATTAGGCTCCTCATCCCTGCCCACCTTCTATCTTTGCTCTTTGCTCAGTGTTTCTCATTGCAGTGGAAAGTTTCCTCTTTCCCCTCTCCCAGAGCTTAACAATCACTAAATTCTGCCATTATATCAATTCAGTATTTCTCTAACCTGTTTTTTTTTTTCTTTTTATATCTATGTCTACAACTCAAGTTAATCCCACCATAATCTCCCTCTTTACTTTACTGCAAAATCTTTATCATCAGAGTTTTATCTCTGGTCTTTCTCCTAACCATTGATAATCCATACAGTAGTCAAAATGATTCTTCTAAACTGCAAATTTTAACATTGCAACTCCTTTCCTAAATCTTTCACCTACTTTTCACTTATTTTCAGGTTAAAAAAAAAAAGTCTTACTCATTGAATTGATTTGCAAGGTTTTGTTTTTGTTTTTGTTTTTTAATGAGGAGTCCTCTACTCCTTTACTGCAACCATATATTTTACTATCCCCCCTAATATTCTATCCTATCCTGAAATGCTTTAGCTTGTCCGAGCTCACCATTGCCATCACCTCTCCTGGGAAGGCTCATCCCCCATGATTTTGTCTGGCTGATGGCTAACGGTCTTTCCACCTCACCTAGGTTGCTGTGGATGGTTTGGCATGGCTATCTAGAAATAGGTCTGTCTCTGTATTAATTCTTACACTCAATCTTGAACTTTCCCTTACATAGCACAAAGCAAACTTTAATGTTAGTTCTGTTTAACAATCGATATTTACCAAGCAATTCTAAGAATGAGGAAGGGACAAATCACGTATCTGTTTTTCATCCTATGAATCTCCACTGCCATGCACAGAACTGGTATTTAGTAGTGACTTAAGTATTGATAGTTAAATTAATAAATGACTACTTTATTTCCTACTGTTTGATTGTCATCGACTTTTTTCTTTAACTTGGTCATTTCACTGGCTAAACAATCCGTTAGGAATATTATAAAGTAGTTAAAGATTCATTAAAACTTCTCTGGTCCTTCATTTTAATGGAAGAGTTGTGGAATCCCTCAATAAAACATGACTTTAATTATTGTTAGGAATCATACAATACTTATTTGTTAAAAGCATGCTACATTGATATAATGAATAATGTGCTGCTATGAAGAGTGTAGAACAATATGCTCTCATAAGGAAAGGTATCTACAATATTTTATTAAATACAAAAGCAATTTTGAGTACATTGTATTTTGCTATGGTACTGATTTGCAAATAAATTACATATAATAATGAAACTTGTCACCATGTCTTTCATCCCTGCATTTACCAGTCGATGCTCAATGTATAAAAATATCTGATCTTGTCACCCACCTACTTACAACGCTGCAGTGACTTCTCCTTTTTAGGATAATGAAGATAATACTTGTCATAATCTGTGCTTCCCTATGTGATCTGGCTCCTATCCAGCCCTCCAGACTCATTGCACAACATAACTTCTCTTTCTGTGTGCATTGCAACAACTCCGTTCTTTCTCTATATACCATGTGTCCCCTGCCGTACTAGGGATCCAGGATTCACCTATTCACGCTTCAGATCTCAGGCAACTTTCCTTCTTCAGAAACTAAGTAAGTGATTATCTGTTCCTCACATTACATCAAATTCCCGCCTTAGATCACTGATCTCCCCATTATACTCTTATTGATGCTGTCCTTTAATATAGCATGTGATTGTTTGATACACGTCTGTCAGACACACCCTGAGGGGGAAATCTCCTATCTGCTATTATTCCTTATTTTATCATCACTCCCTAACACAAGATCTGGCACACACATAGTAGGGACAAGGTTAATATGTGGTTGATGATTGAGAGTTGTATTTATCTGATGATGTATTTACCAATTACATGAGTGTTCTCTTTGGGGGATCGGTTAGTGGAGGGCCCTACTTTCCTTTTATAGTAGTGCACATTTTGACTGTTTTTACAAAGAACATGAATTTACTCTTACCATTAGAAAAATAAAAATATCACAAGGATTTTTTTGTAAGAAAGCCTGCCGGTCTGTAAGCTCCATGAATGTAAGGACTATTTCTGACTCTCTTAGGAATAGTGTCTGTCAGAGATGTGTAGTTGGAATGAATGAACATGACACGTTATGCCTTCCATGGATATCCTGAAATATAGTATTTCAACTAGACAACCAGGAGTTTTCTATTCATGTTCCATCAGCAAATATAGCAAAAAGTATAGCAGCTTCACTGCCAATATCTATAATTACAGCAGTCCTTGTGGTAAAATTAAAATTAAAAGATCATCATATAAGGAGAGTTCATCTCTTGATTTAATATTTCTCTATTTAATCCATTGATTCACTGTTGCTCTTTTCATGTGTGTATATGATATTAGTTTTTTCTGATTCTCACAGAGAGTAACTAAAACACATTTTAAAAAATTCTGAATATGCTTTATAAAGTTATATCTCAGAAGGATATAGTAAAGTAAATATTAGGAATTATGGCTTAGGGCAATTTAAAATTATTGGCATGCTATTGATTTGTAGATCACTCCTTGTAAGTGTTCATCCAGAATCTCAGTGGCTTGATGTAGTTCTCCCTAAATTGGCTATTTGCAACAGATAAACATTTGAAATTGAAAGAGAGGAGCACTGTGTCTTCTAGATATACCCCTGGGAAGCTTGCAGTCTCATAGTAATGATTGAACAAAAGAAAGAAGATATCAGAATGCAGGGTTTATAATGACTAAAGCACTAAAGCTAATTTTAAAGCATTTATATTTGCAAGAAAGTCATCATTGCAGTCATTTTAAAACATCTACCCTTGAATAAGTTTAAATTACTAAAATCTCATTTACCACTAAGGAAAAGTAAAAAGGTGGTTAAGCCCTGGCTCAAATTATCTTTCAGTTGCTTAAATATTCCTGACTCACACCGATTCCTGATTTGTACTGATACAATATTAAACTGTATGTGTGTGTGTGTGTGTGTGTGTACAAAATAGCTGATACACAGTTTACAGAATTAATTGTTGTACAAGGTCTATAGGATCTAAAAAGCATTACTAAATGTCATAAGTGGAAGAGGGTGGGGCTGTCATTCAGGGGAAAATGCATGGGTTTTAGTGCTTAAGGAGGAAAATAGATCTTAGCTAATAAGGAAGGCAGAGTAAAGGGGGAAATTTCTGAATGATCTGGACATGCACAAATGGGAGGTGGACAGAGTGCTGTTATGGGCTGTAGGTAGACCACCAGACAAAGCATTTCAGGAGACACAGCAGAAAAGCTCAGAGCAAAAATAAGGGGCTTGGAACATATGGTTTTCTGAATCAGAGTAAAACGTAACACAAGAGGCAGAGGGACAGAGAAGAGGAAGATTACAAATTAGGATAGACTGCCAGCAGGGTAGAAGGTCAACACTACCTGACTCCAGCGTCTCTCTGGAGGAAACAGAGGTGTCTCTCTGAACAACCAGTTAAATCTTGGCTAAACTATCATGCAGTTGTTTATAAAAGCAAATGATTATAATTTTAATAATTCCTGATGTAAACTAAGGAATGTGTGTGTGTGTATATATATATATATATAATCATTGATGGCATATACCCCTTTTTTCTCTCTGATGCGTCTGCCTTCCCTATGGATAGTTGTGGTGGTTCAAGAACTAGCATTTCAACTCAATACATCCTTGTTTTATTGAAGAGATACAGGAGCAAGAACATATGGCCACAGCTATAACTCACTAAAAATCTATGGATCAGCTATCATTTTTATAGGCAAGTCTTGGATAGAGAGCACTGGAGACCATTTGAGCATCATCCATGGATGCAATGACTATCATGAAGAGTTGGTGTCTCAGGAGTATTTGTTACTTAATTGGTCCCGTAATTCATCTTCTTATTTTATCACACATATGCACTCCTTACTATCTGTGTAACATGTTTCACTAGCTACTTGTTTATTTATTCTCAAATGGTTACAAACCTAATGGATTTTATCCATCCTACTTGATTTACTTGTTCTTTATAGCTGAAGTAAATATTCTTTTTTTTCTCCCCCAGGCGCCCTGAAGTGAATATTCTTAAGTGACATGGTAAACCCACATCACATGTAACATTATAAACTACAAAGGAAGAATGGAAATAGAGAATGAACTAGAATAGGTATGATGTTCTGGATATCCATATCCATATGCTCACACGTTCAGAGTTTGGAGAGTTAACAGTTTGAGAGTCCAGAAACTTGTGGATTTAGAATGTCAGTTGGGTGTTTACCAAGAAGGCAAGGATAGCAAGGGTAAGAGACTTGACTCAAAATATTGGAGATCTGGGTTTATGTAGCATGTAAATGATCCTGAAGCTCATTCCAGATCCAAAAGCAATGGAAAGATGATTGTATTTGGGGAAGAATGTGTGAGCCCATTCAAAGAGAGCATCCATGTGGAGGGTGTGGTAGCCAATGATAGGCATCAGTGTTTCCAATGTAAATGCACCCTCAGAATTGAATCACAAAGTATTGATTTTTTTAAAAAGTGTCTACAAGCAGTAATAGTTTGGGAATTATTAAAGCACAATTCTACTTCTTGGGTTTTGCTGACCATTATCTGTCTTCAGAAGGAGTAAATTCTTGAGATCTTTGGGTAATTTATGTGACTTAAGTTAAGACTAAAGAATTGAGCTTCCTATTAGTATATCATATATGAAGGCTAAAGCAATTAATTTACAAAATAAAACAAATGAAATAAAATTTCTACCTAAATTCATGAAGCAAGTCATAATGTCTTCTCTCCTAGTAAATCTTAATCACCTGCAATAATCTGAGCCTGTCTGAAAGTAATGCCTTGAAACTTGAAGATGCCAACACAGAACAGAAAGATATAGAAACCATGGATAGAACAAATCTCAAAGAATGAAAAAAGAATGGAGTCAGGAGGTAAGGTAGAAGGGCTACCTCGGAAAGAAGGGATATTTTACAAGATGGGAGGGAGAATTAATTGCTTTGAGAGTATATTGGAGGAAATGGCAACTAAAGCCTCCATTTCCCTTTTGAGGAAGTTGGTAACCCTTAGCACTAGGATCCCTATAAAGTCTGAGGAACACATATCTGTAGGAGAACCATTGTGATTCCTATGAAAGACTTTAGTACCTCTCAACCACCCCTCCCATTGTTTGGGAGAAGGATTTCATTTACCCTGGCTTTCTTTTTCCTAGTGGAGGGACATTCCTTAGAGGGACAGCCCTTTGTTTTTGTAGTTGTTTGTTTGTTTTTCCACTCCCACATTCATTTTGAGGGATAAGTTTGTTTCTTCTCTTCAATCTCTTCTGATTTTGGAGAAAGAAAGGTGGTTTTGTTTTTAAAGGTTGTCAATTTAAATTTTTTGTCAATCCAGCTGTGATATTAAGGTCTGGGTCATTGCAATGGGAACCTTTAGAAGAGTCAGCCAGTTACCAATTTATTTCAATACATGTTCTGCCATAATGGACAGGATTCTTTTAAGTATTTCCCCTTTGTGTGAGCACAATGTTAATTAAGCTTTCTCAGCAAATTTGCAGAAAAGACATTGTAGGGGGAAAGAGCTGCTCTTTTACCCTTGAGCCCTTGTTCTAGCCTGGTGATACCCTTCCTGCAGCCTTCTTTACATGGAAACCAGTGCCCTGACGGTTTCTGTTGCACTGTTTGCACCTGTCCACACTAAGCAGCAGCTTCCTTTGCAGCCCCATGCTGTCTCCATGCCCACATCATCGGTTGCTGGCCCCTTGAGGGCAGGTCCTGAACTCTGAAGAGCTGCTTCTGCATTGCTCAGTGACTTGTAGACTAGCTTCAACCTGGGCAAGTCTGCCAACATCCCCAGTCCATTGGACTCAACACACCTTCCTTAATAAGGCTTGGACAGTGGCATCTCTTTCAAGTTTGTCTAATCCGTGTACTCCCTCAGCCCTAAAGTGCCATGGAGTTTCCTTGTATCCTATAACTGCTTTTTATCATCGGCATTTAATAATTCTCTTTATTGAACTTGTATTTTCCCTGCTGTGTGGTTTCTATCTCTCAACTGGACCAAAACTGATGCAAAGACTCGGAGTAGAATTTGTTAAGGAAAACAACAGTTGCTGACTACAGCTTTTGACAGAGGCCACAAAGACACTTGCTCTTGGTGATTTGCAGGAAACTATACCAGGCCGCTGACTCATTGTACCCCTTTTGCTATTGGATTTTAGCCATTGCAGCTCAGCAGGACTTTGAAATTTTAGGGAACATGTGATTTTGGCCTTGGCAGGTCACTGCAGTTTATAGCAGCTTTGTCCACATGTGAGTGATTTTTATATAGGCGGGGGTGGGGCTGAGGGTCCTTAGCCAAATAGCAGTGACCCTAAAGCACAGATTGCTGTAGTTTGAACTTCAACCACACAAGTGCAGCCTGGTTTCATAATGCAGACAAAATTGAGGCAGAATTTTGCCGAGAGCTTTTTAGACATCGATGAGTACAACATTTATTATCTTTAAAGATGCAATGTCATTGGACTTTGCATTCACTACAGATCATACTTAAGTTTTACCCTTAACTTGTTATAACCTAGACCGTGGTAAGTATTTAAACTAGCTGCATTCAGAGTTAAGGAATAAATGAAGAGGGGCTCACTCTGAATTCATCTGCATGCTTTTAGATATGACAATGGTCTATGGCAACACCAGTGATGGTGTTCAGGGAACAAAACCCGTACTAGGATTCCTACTTTAGGAAATGGGCATTGACATATTTTCTCACTGTCTTTAGCCAACATTGTAATAATTTTTTTTTTTTAAGTTTGAAATTCTTTCTTTTTTTTTTTTTGGTGTTTCTATTTTTTAAAAATCTTTTTATTCTTATGTTAATCACCATACATTACATCATTAGTTTTTGATGTAGTGTTCCATGATTCATTGTTTGTGCGTAACACCCAGTGCTCCATGCAGAACATGCCCTCTTTAATACCCATCACCAGGCTAACCCATCCTCCCACCCCCCTCCCCCCAGAACCCTCAGTTTGTTTTTCAGAGTCCATCGTCTCTCATGGTTCGTCTCCCGCTCTGATTTCCACCCCTTCATTCTTCCCCTCCTGCTATCTTTTTTTTTTTTTTTTTTCTTAACATATATTGCATTATTTGTTTCAGGGGTACAGATCTGTGATTCAACAGTCTTGCACAATTCACAGCGCTCACCATAGCACATACCCTCCCCAAGGTCTATCACCCAGCCACCTCATCCCTCTCACCCCAACCCCCACTCAGGCAACCCTCAGTTTGTTTCCTGAGATTAAGAATTCCTCATATCAGTGAGGTCATATGATACATGTCTTTCTCTGACTTATTTCGCTCAGCATAACACCCTCCAGTTCCATCCATGTTGTTGCAAATGGCAAGATCTCAATCCTTTTGATGGCTGCATAATATTCCATTGTATATATATACCACTTCTTCTTTATCCATTCATCTGTCGATGGACATCTTGGCTCTTTCCACAGTTTGGCTATTGTGGACATTGCTGCTATAAACATCGGGGTGCACGTACCCCTTCGGATCCCTACATTTGTTCCTTTGGGGTAAATACCCAGTAGTGCAATTGCTGGATCATATGGTAGCTCTATTTTCAACTTTTTGAGGAACCTCCATACTGTGTTCCAGAGTGGTTGCATCAGCTTGCATTCCCACCAACAGTGTAGGAGGGTTCCCCTTTCTCTGCATTCCCTCCAACATCTGTCATTTCCTGACTTGTTAATTTTAGCCATTCTGACTGGTGTGAGGTGGTATCTCATTGAGGTTTTGATTTGGATTTCCCTGATGCCGAGCGATGCTGAGCACTTTTTCATGTGTCTGTTGGCCATTTGGATGTCTTCTTTGGAAAAATGTCTGTTCATGTCTTCTGCCCATTTCTTGATTGGATTCTTTGTTCTTTGGGTGTTGAGTTTGATGAGTTCTTTATAGATTTTGGATACTAGCCCTTTATCTGATATGTCATTTGCAAATATCTTCTCCCATTCTGTCGGTTGTCTTGGTTTTGTTGACTGTTTCCTTTGCTTTGCAAAAGCTTTTTATCTTGATGAAGTCCCAATAGTTCATTTTTGCCCTTGCTTCCCTTGCCTTTGGTGATGTTTCTAGGAAGAAGTTGCTGCGGCTGAGGTCGAAGAAGTTGCTGCCTGTGTTCTCCTTTAGGATGTTGATGGACTTCTGTCTCACACTGAGGTCTTTCAACCATTTGGAGTCTATTTTTGTGTGTGGTATAAGGAAATAGTCCAGTTTCATTCTTCTGCATGTGGCTGTCCAATTTTCCCAACACCATTTGTTGAAGAGACTGTCTTTTTTCCATTGGACATTCTTTCCTGCTTTGTCAAAGATTAGTCGACCATAGAGTTGAGGGTCCATTTCTGGGCTCTCTATTCTGTTCCATTGATCTATGTGCCTGTTTTTGTGCCAGTACCATACTGTCTTGATGATGACAGCTTCGTAATAGAGCTGGAAGTCTGGAATTGTGATGCCGCCAGCTTTGCTTTTCTTTTTCAACATTCCTCTGGCTATGCGGGGTCTTTTCTGGTTCCATACAAATTTTAGGATTATTTGTTCCATTTCTTTGAAAAAAGTGGATGGTATTTTGATGGGGATTGCATTGAATGTGTAGATTGCTCTAGGTAGCATTGACATCTTCACAATATTTGTTCTTCCAATCCATGAGCATGGAACGTTTTTCCATTTCTTTGTGTCTTCCTCCATTTCTTTCATGAGTATTTTATAGTTTTCTGAGTACAGATCCTTTGCCTCTTTGGTTAGATTTATTCCTAGGTATCTTAGGGTTTTGGGTGCAATTGTAAATGGGATCGACTCCTTAATTTCTCTTTCTTCTGACTTGTTGTTGGTGTATAGGAATGCTACTGACTTCTGTGCATTGATTTTATTTCCTGCCCCTTGACTGAATTCCTGTATGAGTTCTAGCAGTTTTGGGGTGGAGTCTTTGGGGTTTTCCACATAAAGTATCATATCATCTGCAAAGAGTGAGAATTTGACTTCTTCTTTGCCGATTTGGATGCCTTTGATTTCTTTTTGTTGTCTAATTGCTGTGGCTAGGACTTCTAATACTATGTTGAATAGCAGTGGTGATAGCGGACATCCCTGCCGCGTTCCTGACCTTAGGGGGAAAGCTCTCAGTTGTTCCCCATTGAGAATGATATTCGCTGTAGGTTTTTCATAGATGGCTTTTATGATATTGAGGTATATACCCTCTATCCCTATACTCTGAAGAGTTTTGATAAAGAAAGGATGCTGTACTTTGTCAAATGCTTTTTCTGCATCTATTGAGAGGATCATATGGTTCTTGTTCTTTCTTTTGTTAATGTATTGTATCACGTTGATTGATTTGCGGATGTTGAACCAACCTTGCAGCCCAGGGATAAATCCGACTTGGTCGTGGTGAATAATCCTTTTAATGTATTGTTGGATCCTATTGGCTAGTATTTTGGTGAGAATTTTTGCAACCATGTTCATCAGGGATATTGGTCTGTAATTCTCCTTTTTGATGGGGTCTTTGTCTGGTTTTGGGATCAAGGTAATGGTGGCCTCATAAAATGAGTTTGGAAGTTTTCCTTCCATTTCTATTTTTTGGAACAGTTTCAGAAGAATAGGTATTAATTCTTCTTGAAATGTTTGGTAGAATTCCCCTGGGAAGCCATCTGGCCCTGGGCTTTTGTGTTTTGGGAGATTTTTGATGACTGCTTCAATTTCCTTAGTGGTTATAGGTCTGTTCAGGTTTTCTATTTCTTCCTGGTTCGGTTTTGGTAGTTGATACATCTCTAGGAATGCATCCATTTCTTCCAGGTTATCTAATTTGCTGACATAGAGTTGCTCATAATATGTTCTTATCATTGTTTGTATTTCTTTGGTGTTGGTTGTGATCTCTCCTCTTTCATTCATGATTTTGTTGATTTGGGTCATTTCTCTTTTCTTTTTGATAAGTCTGGCCAGGGGTTTATCAATCTTGTTAATTCTTTCAAAGAACCAGCTCCTAGTTTCGTTGATCTGTTCTACTGTTCTTTTGGTTTCTATTTCATTTTCTGCTCTGATCTTTATTATTTTCTTCTCCTGCTGGGTATAGGCTTTATTTGCTGTTCTTTCTCCAGCTCCTTTAGGTGTAGGGTTAGGTTGTGTACTTGAGACCTTTCTTGTTTCTTGAGAAAGACTTGTTTTGCTATATACTTTCGTCTTAGGACTGCCTTTGCTGCATCCCAAAGATTTTGAACAGTTGTGTTTTCATTTTCATTGGTTTCCATGAATTTTTTTAATTCTTCTTTAATTTTCTGGTTGGCCCATTCATTCTTTAGTAGGATGCTCTTTAGCCTCCAAGTATTTGAGTTCTTTCCAACTTTCCTCTTGTGATTGAGTTCTAGTTTCAAAGCATTGTGGTCTGAAAATAGGCAGGGAATGATCCCAATCTTTTGGTACTGCTTGAGACCTGATTTATGACCTAGGATGTGATCTATTCTGGAGAATGTTCCATGGGCACTAGAGAAGAATGTGTATTCCGTTGCTTTGGGATGGAATGTTCTGAATATGTCTGTGAAGTCCATTT
>NW_022589747.1:7733657-7826052 GCF_004348235.1 Phoca vitulina | reverse complement strand
CCCCACTATTATTGTATTGTTGTCAATGTGTGTCTTTGCTTTTGTTACTAATTGCCTTATATAATTGGCTTCTCCCATGTTAGGAACATAGATATTTACAATTGTTAGATCTTCTTGTTGGATAGACCCTTTAAGTAGGATATAGTGTCCTTCCTCATCTCTTATTACAGTCTTTGGTTTAAAATCTAATTTGTCTGATATAAGGATTGCCACCCCAGCTTTCTTTTGGTGTCCATTGTAATATTTTTTAACATGCAGAATCTAAGATGGGAATCTCATTAAGAGATGTGGTGTTAAATATATTTTATAGAGTAACTTTTTATTTTCTATTAAGGTTTATTTTTATTTCCAAATTTGAACTTGAGATTTTCTAACACAAAGAATAAAGGGCAAAGTAGTTCTATACAATTTTGGAAACACGAATGTTAAAGATTTCACTTTTCTGCAAAAACTTCCTATTTCAAATTTAACTAAACTATAGGTTTGATTAGGATTTCACCAGTTTTTTGTTGTTTCTGTTTCAGAATACCATCCAGGATGCCATAGTGTGTTTAGTAATTGTGCCTTTTTAGTCTCTGCCAATCTGTGGCAGTCTTCAGTTTTTCCTTGTTGTCCATGACTCTGACACAGTTGAGAGGTCTGCTTAAGTATTTTGGAGAATGTCCCTCAGTTTGAATTTGCACGTTGTGAGGCACCTGGGGGGCTCAGTTGGTTAAGTGGCTGACTTGATTTTGACTCAGGTCATGCATGATCTCAGGGTCGTGGGATCGAGCCCCATATTGGGCTCCACGCTCAGCAGGGACTCTGCTTGTGGATTCTCTCTCTCCTTCTCCCTCCCCCTGCTTGCATGTGCTCTCTCCCTCTCTCTAAAAATAAATAAATAAAATCTTGAATTTGCATGTGGGTTTTCTCAAGATTAGACTAAAGCCACATTTTGGGGTAAAGTAATGTATAGGTAGATGCATTCCTCATCCCATTATATCGTTGGGTACATGAATGTTAACCTTTATCCCTCGGTTAAAGATGATTCTGCTAGATTTCTCTGCTATAAAGTTACTATTTCTTCCCATTCTTCCCCTTATGCCCTCTGTTAGAAGTAAATTACTAAGTCCTGAAATCAAGGAATTTGTGACATTTTACTATAACCACCCCAGTTATATATATATATCTGAAAGATATTTTCAGGCTGTGTAAATATTCTGTTTCTCTTTAAAATTTTGCCCACTAATTTTGGCATTCATCCATGGATCTGGCCTGCAGGAGTCATTGCTATGGTATTATAATGGTTATTTTCTATTCTTTATATTCCTTTATATTACTTGGAATTTTTCTGTAGGAGTATTTTCCCTTGTCTTCCATTTATTCATTTATTTAATCATTTACTTACATTTACATGGACTAAACGATGCTTATTTTATTCAACACAACACTATCATTATTTCTTTTATTGCACAAATTGTTCCAGCATTGATCATTGGGAGCTCTTTCAGATTGGCTCCTTTTGACAAGACCCCATCTTCTATTTATTATTTTGAAAGCATTTCATTATTTTCTGGCACTACAAGATGATCTGCTTCATCTTGTGTTTTTCCTGACCTAGCAGGGAATCATTTGATGCCCCAGAATCAATCACTTATGATAGGAGCTCCAGTCTCTTTTGTTGGATAACAGTGTTTTGAGAATAAATATGGACACTGGTTATGCTTGTTGCTTCTGGGGTGTCCATGTTCTATCAGAGGACAGAGCTAGCACTATTTGGATTTATATATTTAGTTTAGCATGTACTAAGTCATGTATACACACATGACTCTTATTATCATACCCACCTGTCTATCTACCTATCTGTCTGTCTATCTAGGTATCAACGTCTATCTGTCAAACATCTATCTATATCTGCCTTCAAAATCTATCTATCCATGTATAATCTCTTCATCTCTTAAAATAAATGTGAGTTTTTACCAATACCTCCTCTCTAATCTAGCACTACTGGGTTTATTCTAACCTTCCTTCTTGCTTATTTATATTCTCTTTGAAGGTGAAAGACCTGGCTCCCATTAACTACAATTTACTTACTTATTTGTTCAATCCTAGTAGTATGCATATAAAGTAGTTTCAGAACTGCTAACCAGTACCTTGGATAAAAGCAAATTTACCAACTAGAGTAAGGTGTTTACAAATAGTTCTTTCCATCTTTAGGCTTAACAGGTTCAGCTAAAACACTGTTTTCCAAAGTTACAAAGGGTCACCTCCTTTTCTCCCCACTATAGCCAGTGAAATTATGCTGTACACTTGTAATACAGTTAGACTCATTTGACATAGACTGCATTTCATTCTGGGATTCCCACCTTCTGGTTGATGTTTTAAATTTGCCTACAGTAAAGTTCATCCTTTGTGGTGTAGAGTTCTAAGCGTTCTGACAAATGAACAGGACCATTTATAGACCAACCTGGTACCACGTGGAACAACTCCTTCAATGTAAAAGTTCCTAACTGATATATTTTGGAGAAACTATATACCCAACCTTGTGAGAGACAGTCCAGGGGGATGTGGAAGGTACCCTTCCTCCAGGCAAGCAATAAAGATTTGTTTAGCTGAGAATGAGATTAAGGAATTGAGGAGGACTTTATAATATCTTTATTACTCATACAGACAGGTCATTTGGTATTGAATTTAATTCTCTTGTCATTTTATATGTTTGGACTCCAACTTAACTTAAAGGACATTTATTTTTTAATATTTATGTTTTCTTTAAAAATTGATAGGAAGAAAGTTTATATTTAAATTTGGCCTAGCTCCATGTATTTAGCATTGTCATTGGGGTATCTCTATATTACCATGCAATTTCATTGCTGAGATTAGTATGTCTGAACATAATTTGGGATCGGAAATAGAAAGCAGTGTATATTCAGGCTAGAATACAACAGTCTTGGAGGTTCATTTAGGCACTACACCACTCATGAGCATTGCAAAATAAACCTGAACAGAACAATGTTTGAGATTTCATGTTTTGAGAGTCATTAGAATTACATTTTTTAATCTCTTTTCTCCCTGGTGGTGGTTAACTTTATGTGTTAGCTTGACTGGCCACAGAGCGCCCAGATTAAATATTATTTCTGGATGTGTCTAGGAGGTGTTTCCGAATAAGATTATATTTGAATTGGTATATCGCCCCTCCCCCTCCAAAACACACACAATGTGGGTGGGTATCATCCAATTCAAGGTCCTGAATAGCACAAAGAAACAGAGGATGGTAGAATTTACCTCTTTTTTCCCTGTCTCACTGTTTGAGCTGAAACATCTGTCTCATCTTTTCTGTCCTCAGCTGGGATTTCCACAATCAACATTCCTGCTTCTCAGGTCTTCAGACGCAGACTAAATTATACTACCAGGTTTCCTGGGCCTCCAGCTTGCAGACAACACTCTGTGGGACATCTTAGCCTTCATAGCACATGAATGTGAACAGATTACTCATAATAAGTCCCTCCCTCCCTCACTGTTTCTCCCCCTTTCTCTCTCTCCTCCATCCTCCTCTCTCTTTTTACATCTATTTATACAGACAACCCTGACTAAAACATCCCCCTCATTCTTTTATCCTTTTTCCCTCAACAGGAGGCATGGAGTTTTTGTTGAGGTGGAACTGGGCACCCATACCCTTGTCCCTCTTTTTCTCCTGCATTAGTCTACACTTGGATTCACTAAACTTGGACCCCTGGATTGAAGGACTTCCATTTTCAGTGCTGTCTATAATAAGGTGGGTAAGTGGGACTAACTCTAGGTTTCTGTTTTGAAAAGTGCCTGTGGTTGCAGACGTACACCATGTTTATAGCACCTCTAACAGTAATGGAGCTCACTTTTTAATCCTTATCTTCTTTGATTTTCCACTCATTTGTTTCCCTCATTTGTTTTTTAGCTTTTGTTTTGTTTGTTTTGCTCGTTTGTTTTTATTTGGTTCTAAACTCTGGCAGGAAAACAAGAGTGTCCAACACACAATGTGGGTAAAGTTGTAGGTAAGGATGAAGGGAAATAGTATTTATTAGAAACCTATTCTGAATCAAGCTCTGTGCTGCACATTTTATGTGGTCTGTCTATTTGGTCCTCATGAACAATATGTTTACTCTCTGGTGCTGTATTGATTTTGATGTCCCCTTCCCAGTGCAGGCTCTGAGAAAGGATTTAACTGTAGTAGTTGATTTGAGAGGTGATACCAGGATGCACTCTGAGGAAACAGGGAAGAAAGACAAGGATGGTTGGAAAGCTGGTCAATCATGCAGTACCGAGTGTTACTTCCAAGGGCACCTGGGGTTGAATCCCACAGGGGCCTTCTGAGAGGCCACGTGGAATTTGCCTCAAAGCTCACAACAGTGAGTAAGCTGTTATTCACCCACTAATAACCATCTCTCGTTGTTTGAGATCTGCTACTAGTGCATTAATTTCCTGGGCACTTTCAGCCTGCCCTGCCCAGAGGCCGAGCAGCGATGCAGCCAGAGAATGTCCTTTGAGAAACACAGAGGCATATATGTCAACTATCTGAGACACTTGGGTCCATCCAAGGGGATATGGACAGGATATTAACTGGATCTGCTATACTGCTATTTGCATTTCATTCATGAGGACACTGAGCCCAAAATACTTCAATAACTTATCTGAAATCACAGGGCTTATTAGACCTTATTTAATCCTAAATCTGATTGAGACATTCACCCCTCCATCTGCACCCCCACCCCCACCCCTACCTACTGCTTTTGTCTGGATGTGTCTGTGTTTTCCGGTGAGGAGAACAGTCAGAAAATATTATATAGCAAGATGAAAATCAAGAGCCATGGGAAACTGAATGCAACTTACTCTGGAGATTGCTACCATATGAAAAACTCAGCTCTGCCTGAGCAAGGTAAACACCTAGAAAATCTTAAGATTGTTACCATACAAAAAAATCAGCTCTGCCTGAGCCAGATAAAATACCTAGAAAATCTTAATGGAGCTATAAAGATTTCTTCTAACTAAGCTAACATGGAGAGATGTCAGTGGAGACAACTGTGAAATCAATGGTCTGACAGTTCTACATGGTTTTTGTGCAATCTGAGCATCTCCTTTGTCTTCATCCAGCCTCCAGCTGGGAGCTGGATGAGACTGAGGAGCAGGCTTTAGCCATAGCTGCTTAAGAAAACCAGAGCAGTGAGAAAAACATCGGCTGTAGTGCTTAATTTGAAATGTGGGAAGTTCCAGTGAAAACAGCCCCTAAAGGGGCTAAGCCTTAGGCACTTGTCTTGATTTTACTGATTGATTTTCAAAGAGTTGTTTCGAGGGTTGCATGAAGTTAGAGTGAAAAAAAAAAAAGCCACCTTGCATATATATCTTGTGACGTATCTCCTAAAACATAATTCTTCTGAAGATTGATGCCTGGTGATCCATGGGTATGCAGGGATTATCTTTTCATTTGCCAAAGCTACCTGAGGACCTGAAGAATGGAAATGGGATTGGTGAGCACACTAAGATTAAACAGGATTTAAGTTAAACTTATTAGCAAAGGTCATAAGGAGAGTCTAGTTTGGACAAGTCAGTGAATCTCACTAAGAATTGTTGCTGTATTAGAGCCCACTATTTTTAACAATAATATTTTTTCTTTAACAAATAGTTTTATATATATATACACACACACACATATATAAAATATATATTATATATGTAATAATCATATATCTATGTTCTTGTATATATATATAATATATATAAGATCTTTCACATTAGAAAACAGTGTATAATTTTTTATAATTGTAACACCTGAATGTATATAAGTCTTATAATATTTTTTCACTCAATGATGTATGAGTGTTTTCCTCCTTAATTTTATATTAAACATCCTTATATGCTCTTACATTACTTGGGGACAACAATTGAGACTATGCTTTTTAGTCTTTTTAGTAGGAGAAGTTCTACTTTCTGATAGCAGCAAAATGTATGTATTCTCATATCCATAAATGGCTTTTCAATCTTTCTGAATTTCATTTCATCTCACTTTTTTCTTTTCTCTTCTTTTTTTGGGGGGTGGGGGAGATAGTTGGATGCAGAACATGCCTTTATTATACCCTGAAGGTCAGACTCACACACATATATCATGAACAAACATTTAGTCACTGGCTAACCTTAGGTTAATGAGATCATGGGTACAGAGGTATTGATTTAGAGGACAGCTAGGGAACCCATGGTTTGGAAGTAGCACTAAGTTCCAGAGGTGCACACCATATCTAAGAAAGCTTCTGCTGACTTTCTCAGTCATCTTATTTATGCCATCCTCAATACGCATATTTCAGGTCTAAGATCTTTACCTCTTACTGGTAGCTTTTGGCATGTTCTTGCATGGTCCAAGTGTATATAATGACTTCTTAAATAGCAGACTAATCCATACACAGTATGTGTTGTATACAGGTGCAGATGACAGCCCGAGGAAAACACAGTTCAGGTATCCTTTTCATTTAGACATCTTCTGCATTTAGCTGTAGGCTTGTCAGACATCTAGACAAGAACTCCTATTTGTCTTTCTTTCTTTTTTCCAATGATTTGAATCTATTATGTTGTGGCTTTATTCTACTTGCTCTTTATATCATATGTCCAACTATTTCTCTCTAGGTTTCAATGTGTAAGAGACAACAGTATCTATGAAATTCACATGTATAAAATAAAATTTTAATTTGCTTTTGCTTTTTCTGTCCTTTCTTACACAACATTCACTTAAAAATATAATCTAGTTTTTAAATCTGTATTTTAATGTTGCTGTTAAATATTATTTTCTTAATATTAGGTTATTTTTTACCTTTACACTGTTACAAAAGTATGTTAAGTATTTGCTCAGATTTAACCACCTTCTGTTACCTGATGTATTTAATGACTGATCACATCTCTATTTGTGAGTTCCAAGTGGCTCATCTATCGGTCAGCTAGTTCAGATATGTAATTATGTGGCTATGTGAGAAGAATTTTCTTGTGATAGCCTTAGATACATAGTTTTTTTCTCCCTTACTTTTCTTACTCACAGAGTGTATAGAAATATTTAGTAATAACATACTCTACACGAAGCTTTGTATATATTTCATTATATTTAATCATTTAGTGTTTTCTGAAACTCTTCTGATTTAAAATGTATTTGTTGCTTTATGTCTGAGTACTTTTGGAACTTCTTTTTTGAGTAAGTTTGAAATTCAGCAGGTTTAGGTTTTATTCACTACTTGTAGAGGTATTAGGGGGGTTAATTTTAAAATCTAGAGCCTTCAGAGAAGAATACATATTTCTCTTATTTATCTTGCCATTTCTACCTTTCTAATAATCTATTCTTTACTCAGATAATTTCTTTCATATGTGAGGAAGAGTTTCATTATTAATCTTCAAAAATTCTTATTTCCCTTTCACAGTTTGAATTTTACTTAGTACAGAGAGGATACCTTTTATTTTACTGATTTTTTTCTTACAGAATTTTATTTGCTTTTTGTTGTTGTTGTTGCCTTATTTCTATGTTTTAAGTTGGACATGGTATTTCTGACCCCATGGAGGGTATTTTACTCTCAGAATATTCCCTTTTTATGAATTCATAGGGATCTTTTTGTTTATTTATTGTTTCTGCTTATTTATTTCTAAGCAGAATATAAGATTTTGCCCTGATTTTATTCTTAATATGTTTACCTTTATCCTTGACAAGCTCTGCTTTTGTTCTTGTTTTTGTTTTTGTATTAAGGCATGACAGTCTATGCCATCATCCTCTCTGATCTCTGAGAGAAGAGGATCCATCTCTCTTAGTCACTTTGTAACCCCAGACTCTATAACAATGCATGACAGGCATATCATTCTTAATAAATGTTAGTTTATGGAAAGCACAGGGACAGTGCCTCTATGAGATCATTGCCCAGTGTGATTTACAACACACTGGTGGGTATGGACTACGTGTTCATACCAAGTGATCCACATAAGGCAATAGCTCAGGTTTAGAATACATACCTAGGATGGCTCACATGGCAAGCAAAGGGCCTTGAGCAGTGAGAAATATCAACACTGATTTCTGAACAACAAAATTATGAACTCTTCTATTCATTTTCTTCTCTAGGACACAACTATAGTTTTATAGACACAACTATAGTTTCAATGTATAAAAGACACAAGTGAATTTCAAAAAAAATACCAAATCCTAATACTCAAAATGGATTTTTAGAGGTACATTAGATACTAATGGAGTCATCTAGAAACATAAAATTTTACTAGTCAAAATTGTTGATTAAAAGCAAACAAACATTAGGGATGAATGAGACTATACAATTTTCATTCAAAATAACATAGCTATCTATAAATGATATGGCAAAACTAAGGGTGTATTTCCAGGTTTTTATGAGATTTATAAATCAGACTTATGAAAATGTTATTACTTCCAGCATATCTTTAATCTTAATATATTTTTCTCCCTGAATAGTCTGATAAGAACTGCAAAAGTAGTATGTTCCTGAAAGAGCAAATATTTGAGGGAATTATTAATATTAAATAAAACACATTTCCCAAGTGTGTCATCAAGACATGTAATCTAGAGAATAACATTAGATTTAATATTCCCCATCCCAGTCTCTGCAGGCATTATTGATCATATCTATAGCTCTATGTGGGATTTTATATTAGTGAACTTGAATGGATGATGGAGTGTGTTTTTCATGTTGCATCTGATATTGTAGTGATTTTATTAGAACTTGATGAAATATATTCTATAGTTAATTCAGTTGATTAATGCATTTTCCTTGTGAAGTTACATATATTTGGATTCAATTTCTTTGGAAGAATTCTCCATTCTATTGTCTACAATGGCCTGCTAACCCCAACTAATCCATCAGATATACCCAATAGCAGTTGTAGAAATTTAGACAGAATGATTTAGGTGAGTTACCAGGAGTAATACTATCTGGCTACATGTCTTGTGATCTTATAAAACATAGTAAGTGAATTCACCGCATTCCAGTGAATTTATGATTCATGATGTTGAAATTCTATTAAATAAAATGATATAAACTTCTGTCAATTGATTAGTTTTTCAGTTAAAAATTGTAAAGATTGGCAGGCAACCATCTTTATAGTGACCTGGCCAATATATTCTCTCCTTGGGAATACAATACACCGAGAGACAATCAGTCCTGAGTTTGTTAAAAAGGCTATTTTTACATGGTTTAAAGATAGCCTTGCTTCTAATGCATATTATTCCTCTACATTGTCAGTTAGATGATACGTCAGGTTTGCTCTGGCCTCTAAACTACTCTGTCTTCATAAGCTAAGTGTAAATATTTATGATTCAGAGGCACCTAGGTGACTCAGTCAGTTAAGCATCCAACTCTTGATTTCGACTCAGGTCATGATCTCAGGGTCATGAGATCAAGCTCCTCTGTTGGGCTCTGGGCTAAGCGTGGAGCCTGCTTAAGGTTCTCTCTCTCCCTTTCCCTCTGCCCCTCCCCACCTCTAAATATATACATATGTATTTATATATATTTATGATTCGTATATTTGCATGTTCTGTTCAATTATCATGAGGAAATCTTATTTTCTTCTTATTTCCAAGTTTTCAAGGGTATATGTGTTTATGAACCCATGTGAACTGGAGGCAGAGAATATAAAGTCGTCTCCAGTATACATCCATCAGTGTAACTGCAGATGCTAATATTTTACAACATTCAGTTTTGTTCTGTAAAATTATCATCACATATCCTATGTGAGTTTTCATATGCTTACAGCATGAAGAGATTTTATCCATTTACTCAATTTTCACATACTTTTTGTACCTCAGAATTTGTATGAGATAAATGTTGAAAAGTAATAATAAATCAATGCATATTAAATGTCCTCCTTTAGGGGCACCTGGGTGGCTCAGTCATTAAGTGCCTGCCTTTGGCTCAGGTCGTGATCTCAGGGTCCTGGGATTGAGCCCCACATCGGGCTCCCTGCTCAGCGAGAAGTCTGCTTCTCCCTCTCCCACTCCCCCTGTTTGTGTTCCCTCTCTCACTGTGTCTCTCTCTGTCAAATAAATAAATAAAATCTTAAAAAAAATAAAAATAAATAAATGTCCTCCTTTAAAGATTTTTGGGTTTTTGTTTATGTATTCGAATATTAACATTTATAGTTTTATTCTCTGAAAATATCAATAAAAGTTAAACGTGAAAAGAAAACCACAAGGGGAAGTCCAAGTCCTGACCATCTTATAACTTCCTTCTCCCTAAATTCAAACACTGTTTTCCTCAACAAATTTTGTTTGAACATTTTCTAGTGTCCTCCTAATTTATGAACTTGACATCAAGAATAATTGATAATATTCAATTATTATAGTGCAAAACTTATAAAGATTTACTTTTTATAAATAGCTGTCTTTCTAAATTAAAACTTCAATCACCTGTTGGACTTACATCAATGTTCTTATATTTTGGTAGCCTACATTGTTAAAACTTACTTCTTTATTTTATTATATTTAGGTATCATTCCAAATTCTCTTTTTCCAGTGAAACCTTATGTTTCAAAGAGTGCCATGTTCACGCTGGGTAAAGAATTGAGGGACTCCTCTGACCTTCAGTTCAAGTGTTTCCAACATTGTGTCACAGGTCCTTATCAGTCCTAAAATCTTCTTTACCTAACTGCATGTCCTGTAAGTTTCCCCAGTATCATGGTTCAACACACACCCTTCCATGTCCTTTTAACTTTCCCTGTGGGTCTCCATGTTGTGTCACTCCTACACTGCACGACCCTTGGAGCACTTCCAGGGAGTGGAGGGGATGTCCTACTGCTCTACCTTCTGCATCCAAAATTGTTTTTTTCTACTATTTCAGCTACTTGACACTTAAAATATGCAAAGTCTATAAAAATAGGAAAACCATATCAAGAGTAGCAACATAGCAGCATTGTGTTTCTATCAACCTTTCATCTAATACCTATCATTTATCTATCTTTTTTATGTGTGTGTGTATATAGAAAGAGACAGAGGGGAGTTTTATTGTTTCTAAATATTAATTAAATTGAGTGGATCCTAACAATTTATCATCAAACAACATTTTCTGTTAATAAATAAGGTTTCAAAAATCATATAAGAATGGATTTAGGGGCGCCTGGGTGGCTCAGTTGTTAAGCGTCTGCCGTCAGCTCAGGTCATGGTCCCAGGGTCCCAGGATCGAGCCCCACATAGGGCTCCCTGCTAGGCGGGAAGCCTGCTTCTCCCTCTCCCACTCCCCCTGCTTGTGTTCCCTCTCTCGCTGTGTCTCTCTCTGTCAAATAAATAAAATCTTTAAAAAAAAGAATGGATTTAAACTTGCTGAATGTAAAGATTCAACCTCAAACCACTGTAGCTTCAGTAATTGCTTATTGTATTGGTTCAGATGCTAAAACTGCATGCACCGTGCATAGTCTGCTTTTATTAAAATAAAAAAGTTGAACACACACAAAAAAGTCTAAATCTATTTTTTTTCTTAGCACTTTTATTAAGTTAGAAACTGATAAACACCACACAGTTTTTGGGGAAAGCAGCATTATGTGTGCTTTTCTCCTCTCAGCAATCCAACAAGGCTGAGCAGGACCCTCCAGCCCAATGTGGGCTCTGAATCTGAGGTGGGGGGAGGGTGTTGCCTCCCCAGCCCAGGCCCAAGCTTCCTCCACTGTTGTCCACCGATGTCCACTGAGCAAGAGTTACTAAGCAGAGCCATCTCCTGGGACCAGAGCCACATGGCTTATGACCAGGGTCTGTGGAGTCTGAGAAACTTGGAGACTCGACTTCTGCTTTTGGCTCTTTACCAAGAGGCAGCTGGTACCTGAGGCTGGCACTCATCTATGGACAAACCCAGCCCAAAGGCCCCAGAGAAGCCCACAGGGCTAGGTCCTGTAAGGGAGCAGGGCTGAATTATGAAAAGCAGTTGGTTTATAATGTGGACCCAAATATTTATAAACAGTATAGCCCATTTTGGACCCCAGATTCGGAACCATCCAAATAGCACTGAGCAATTGGCGGGCAGCTTGGTGCACAGGGGTAAGGGAGGGATAAGCCCAGAAACTCTAACACTAGGTGTTAAGATGGCTCCTGGCAAGAGGTGACCTCTCTAGAACCCCAGATGCTGATGAGGGACAATGACTAGGGAAGTGAAAAAAATGAACACATGTTTGGCAATTCTCTTAGCAACCATTCTTACTTTTTTGAGCTCAGGGAACAAATGGGCCAGACTCAGTTACAAACTAGAAGGACAAGATACCAGAGAGGACAGCGGACACTGTTGGGGGATCAGGGGTTGGGGGACTTGTTGCCATCCTCCATGCTGAGATGACTCCAGCCCCAGTGGGATCTGCAGTGGGTGCCCTGGAGTCCTTCTGCTGTCCCCAGCTCACACCAGCTCTTGGTCTTAGAGGGTGTAGGACCACAATCTGAGCACCAGAATGGTCCTGACAGGGGAGGGAAGATATTGGGGCATCCCTTTTTCTAACAGCTTGGCACTGTTATATATTTCCGGGGTAGTTATACATTTTCAGGACACTTTGGAATTCTAGACAGTGGAACCAAGCATGGAAACAAGCATATAAGATCCAGCAGTACATGGAAATTGGAACAAGTAAATACATTATGCTGTCAAGTGGGTGAGTCCTTTCACAACTGTATATCCCTTGGGAAGTGGTTCTAGTCTGCTAGGAAAATTGACTAAGGCAATAGAGGACTTTAGAATGGAAAGAATGATGGTCTGTGTTTGTTATCAATCAGGGATCCATTCATCAAATAGATGAAAGTGGATCGTTGAAGTTCAATGCGATGCTTTGCCCGAAAAAAAGCAAGAGAGCAATGGGAACTAAGAACAAATGAGGATAAGCATCAAGATGGGGGAATGTGGAGCTCTTTAACCTGAGTAGATTAAAATTAGTGCTTAGCTCTTAGCCATGGAGCAGGTGGGAACACAGCATTGTAGTCTTCCCCAAACATGCTACATGGCTTTCAGAAAGTTAACTAATTAATGTCATAGAGTGAGTTCTTTGCTTCTAAAATGGCTGTACTGTTTTATATTTCTACCACCAGAGAATCAGAGTTCTTGTCGCTCCACATCCTTGCTGGAATTTGGTGTTGTTAGTGTTTTGGCTTCTGGCCATTCTAACAGGCGTGTAGTGATATCTCATTGTTATTTTAATTTGCAATTCCCTAATGGCATATGATGTTGAGCATTTTTCCATATGCTTATTTTCTATCTTTACATCTTTGATAAGGAATATGTTAATATCTTTTAACCACTTTTTCATGTGTTTGTTTTCCTATTGTTGAAATGTAAATTTTTTTTATTATTTTGGATACAAATCCTCTGGATGTGTGTCTTGCAAATATTTTCTCCCTGTCTATGGGTTGTCTTTTAGTTCTCTTAACAGTGTCTTTCACAGAGCAGAAAATTTTAATTATAATGAAGTCTACTGTATCATGTTTTTCTTTCATGGATCATGCTTTTGGTTGTATTAAAAACATGGGGCATCTGGCTGGCTCGGTCAGTGGAGCAGTTTGAGTTCAAGCCCCACATTGGGTATAGAGATTACTTAAAAATAAAATCTTTAGAAAAAAAAACAAAACCTCACTGTGAAACTCAAGCTCTCCTAGAGTTTCTTCTGTGTTATCATTTAGAAGTGTTAGAGTTTTGCATTTTACATTTGAGTTTATGATTCTTTTTGAGTGAAGTTTTGTGAAAGGCATAAGTTTAGTATCAGGACTTTTTTTTTTCCCCTTTTTCCAACACCATTTGTTGAAAACATCATCCTTTCTCCATTCAGTTGCCTTTACTCTTGTTAAAGATCTGTTGGCTATATTTGTATAAGTCTATTTTTGGCTCCTGATTCTGTTCTACTGATTTCTTTGTTCTTTCACCAGTACCACACTGTTGTCATCGCTGTTCCTTTAAATTAAGTCTGTTTTCAACTTTTTGAGGAACCTCCATACTGTTTTCCAGAGTGGCTGCACCAACTTGAAAATAGAGCTACCATACGACCCAGCAATTGCACTACTGGGTATTTACCACAAAGATACAAATGTAAGGATCTGAAGGGGTACGTGCACCCTGATGTTTATAGCAGCAATGTCCACAATAGCCAAACTATGGAAAGAGCCAAGATGTCCATCAACAGATGAATGGATAAAGAAGAGGTGGTATATATATACAGTGGAATATTACGCAGCCATCAAAAGGAATGAAATCTTGCCATTTGCAACAATGTGGATGAACCGGAGGGTATTATGCTGAGCGAAATAAGTCAATCAGAGAAAGACATGTATCATATGACCTCACTGATATAAGGAATTCTTAATCTCAGGAAACAAACTGAGGGTAGCAGGAGTGGGGGGGGTGGGAGGGATGGGGTGGCTGGGTGATAGACATTGGGGAGGGTATGTGCTATGGTGAGCACTGTGAACTGTGTAAGACTGTTGAATCACAGACCTATACCTCTGAAACAAATAATACATTATATGTTAAAAAAAAGAAGAGGAGAGTAGGAAGGGAAAAATGAAGGGGGGGGGGAAATTAGAGGGGGATATGAACCATAAGAGACTATGGACTCTGAGAAACAAACTGAGGGTTTTAGAGGGGAGGGGAGTGTGGGGGCAGGTTAGCCCAGTGTTGGGTATTAAGGAGGGCATGTGTTGAATGGAGCACTGGGTGTTATATGCAAACAATGAATCATGGAACACTACATCAAAAACTAATGATGTAATGTATGGTGATTAACATAACATAATAAAATAAAAAAAAATAAAGTAAGTCTGGACATTGAGTATTTTCCATCTTCAGATTTTGTTCTTCAGTGTGGTGTATGTTACTACTCTGTATCTTTTGCCTTTCCATATAAACTGTAGAATCAGTTTTGTCAATTTCCACAAAATAACTTGCTGAGATTTTTATTTCAATTGCATTAAATCTATAGATCAAGCTGGTAAGAACTGACATCCTAACATTATTGAGTTTCCTTTCATGAGCAAGGAATAATGGCCATTTATTTAGACTTTTTTTGATTTCTCTCATCTGAGTTTTATAGTTTTCCTCATATTGATCTTATACCTATTTTGTTAGATTTATACTTAAACATTTATTTTCCTTTTTTTGATGTTAATGTAAATGGTGTTGTGTTTTTAATTACACATTCTGACTATTAATTTTGGGAGTATAGGAAAGCAATTGGCTTCTGTATATTAACCTTTTTTTCACAACCTTACTATAATCGCTTACTATTTCCAAGAGTTTTTCCTTGACTCTGTGATATTTTCCACTTAGATAGTCATGTCATCGATGACCAAATTTTTTTTCTTTACAATATATACTTCTTATTATCTTTCCTTCTCTTACTGTGTTATCTAAGACTTCCAGTATGACATTGAAAAAGAGTTTTGAGACAGGACTTTCTTGCTGAGTTCCTGAACTTACAGGAAAAGCATGTAGTTTCTCAGCATTAAGTATGATGTTAGATGTAGTTTTTGTGTTGATATTCTTTATCAAATTGAAGAAGTCTCCCTCTCTTCCTAGTTTACTGAGAGTTTTTATTATGAATGGCTCTTGAATTATGTCAAATGTTTTTCTCCCTCTACTGATATGGTCATATGATTTTTCTTTAGTCTATTGGTATGATGAATTACATTAATTGATATTTAAATATTGAACCAGACTTGAATATCTGGAAAAATCCAACTTGATTGTGCTGTATAATTCTTTTTATGTATTGTTGGATTCAATTTGCTAATATTTTGGTGAGGAATTTTGAAACTATGTTCATAAGAAATATTGATCAATAGTTTTCTTATAATATTTTTTCATTGTTTTCATATTAGGGTACTGTTTCCCTTGTAGAATTAGTTAGGAATTATTTCTGCTTCCATTTTCAGGAACATATTGAAAGAATTGGTTTTCCTGAGTTTCTCAATTTTTTTCACTGAGGATATTTATACATAACCAATAGAATTATAAGGATTATAGTAAATGATGTGTTTAGAGTGTCTATTACATTACAGTCAATAAACCACATCCTTTGTAATAAAAACTATTATAGCACTGACTTCTGATGTGGTTTACACTAATAATTAATTACTTCAATTATCATTTTCTTCAATTTAGTATAAGAATTCAGAAGGTTTACTTTGGGGGCAGACAGACAAATGTCCTTTTGACTTCAACAGCTAGTAGTTACAACTTGTATGACAAGGTCAATGTATTTAATCTCTCTAAACTTCAGTTTCATAACAAATGGAAATGACAATAGTAATAGTCTTTAATGGATGCTGTGAGAGTTGGAGGGTTGCATGAGATAAGGCTTGGCACACCAGAGGCTCACAGGAAGTGTTCACGACACATAAGCAATAATCATTTTCTGGACTCTAAGATGAGCGATCCTGGGGAGACCTTCTCTGAGGTTATCTCAATTTTGAGATTTTGGGCATTTCTCCTTTAACTAAGGACAGGTCTCAGAACTTAGAACTTTGATCCATGTTTGATTTCACTGAATAGAGGGGGACCCTGGAGTAGGTAGAGGAGGAAAGTAGTATGAAGACTTCATTATAGACTGTGCAAAATATTGATGTTTTTTCTTCTGTTTTATCTAATCCAGATAAGAAATGCCTAAGGGTATTGGTCATATGATTTTAATGCTCTCTAATTTCACACTTATATACAATCATACCTTCTTTAGAGTGCACCCTGTAGACTCCACACAAACGTAAAAGGATTATGATGATGATAATGATGATGACTGAGATTAGCACACTCTTGTTTCAAGGGTAAGAGAAAATGAGTTTGTGTTTATTAAGAATACAAAGTAGGACTGTTTTCCTTTGAGAAAAATGGTAAAATTACTGCTATATATTTGCATATTGTTAAAACAGACAGCTGAAATACTGAACGTCTCTAAATGCTAATATCCTTGTTTTCCTACCCATCACTCTATGAACACTCTCTTTAATCTCTCTCATATTTTAATTTTTCTTAGTTATATTGGTGCATTGTTATATTTTATAGTACATCTTTGCTGTAAACAACACAATATAATATGAATTTGAAAATATTTTTGGAATTGTATCTAACGTGCATAAAATGCAAAGTCTGGCAAATCTAATTTTTCTTTATAATTTTAGATTTGTCAGAATCAAAACATCTAGACAGATGAAATCCTCTTTTCTTTTTATAGGAGTGGTTGGAGAAGGAAATCAGGAACATAGCACAGAAGTGATTTTACCCCACAATATATGGTATCATTTTATTATCATTTTATATAATGGACCTCCTTTTATTAGATAATCAATTGTTCTTTGTTTCCTAACACAGTTGCATTGACTTTTTTTCATTGCCACCCATTTTTTGTGTGTTCAATGTGTGTAATTCCAATTCATCTTCCACACATTTGTTTTCATGTATGTTTATCCATTTAGGACAATTTTTTATGTGTTTTATGTGCTTTAAATTTACATTAATTGTCCTATATTATTGGACATATTGGACATATTTTCCCTGGATATTATCTTTTTAAGATTATCCATTTATCTGTATGTGGTCTTAGTTAATCCCACTGAACTGTATTATAGTATATGTATATTTCATATTTCACTTGTTCATTCACTTACATAAAGACACCAAGTTTTCTAAAAAGGTTATTCTCCACATACATCACAACATTCTTCTACATGACTCTTTGTGGATCTGTGGACAAGTTTACTTAGAATTTACACACAGACCTGTATGTGTGTGTGTATGTGTGTTTGTGTTTATATAAAAGCAATAAACATCTGGATTTGTTTTCATATGGGATACATTAGGCTATAATGACAGATGGAAGGGTATTTAACTGAGTGGATTAACAAAGATTACAACTTGCCTAAAAATTCCTTTAACTTTAATAAAAATACTTGAGACAAAATGATACAATATGAATAATAATATATTCTCAAGAGTGTGTACCTAAATTTTTGGTGCATTATTCTAGACATCTGTATGTATTTTCAAAGGTCAGAAATGTTTACCTGCTCTTAAGAAATTCACAATCTATTAGGACAATCAGCAAAAAATACAGTATCACAAAACTTAATGATAGGTCTAATAGTAGGAATACACTTAACCTATATTGTTTATGTGTATGTGAAATATGGAGGAGTGTATCGCAAAATACAGGGGTGAAAATATGCTTCCAAGTGTATTATACTTTTCTGAATTCTGGATGATTGAGCACTCATGTGCTAGGATTAGAAAAAAAAATCAAGGTAAAGATAACAAGTCAAAAGCATGGAGTTTTTAACTGATGGGAAATATTTTGTATGTTTGGAAGATTTTGTGACATAATAGAGGCAAGTTTATCAGGGCACAATCCTGCCAGGTCAAGTCAGCTAACAGTGAAGCTTGAAGACATATTTTTACTCTGTGGGCCAATTAAAGCAGTGTGATGTTCAGAGAAGTGAACTTTAGAAAGATAATTCTCTCCCATCAGGAGACTCTTGGAAATTCCTGCCACTTTGATCAAGATACTTGGCAATAACATTTTAACAAAGTTTACTTCAACTGTAAAAGTATGTACTTGTTCAAGTCTCATTAATCTTGATGTAGTAGAGGTGTTCTTTCCAGTCCTGAAAGGAGCAGTGACAGAAAGGGAAGCAAGGATTCTAAGTGAGATGTGTTGGTCTCTGACCTGAGAAATTATGTCTTCTTGATACTTCCATCTATGAGAATAGAGAAACCTGACATGACACTGTGCTCCAAAGGAAAATGTTGTAGGTGGTGTTATACTAGTCATCCACGATGGCCATAAAGGAGAAATAACCAGGTCATACATTTGGAACTTAAACATGACTGAAGGCCTCTCTTATTACCCTTCCGAATATGACTCTTCATTGCTGAGAATTTTGAGTTCATATTGATAAAAAAAATTTCAAGTTTCAATGTTTGTTAGTGCTCTCCTGGGCTCTTAGGGAAGTTATACCTTATCATTTACCAAGGTCAAAATGAGTTGGCAAGAGCTCAAAGCATGGTCTCTATTTTTGCCCCAAACACACATTGTACATCTGCTTCATTAAATAAAATAACCAAAAAGGAGCATTCTGAACACAAAATATTATAAAAAGGAAGAGACATCCCAGGTTCCCATAATATTAAAGTCATATGGCCCTGCATATACTAGAAACTTAAGGTCTGCAACTTTCTGAAATGTCCTTTGTCTAATAATCTGTAACTTTTTATGTAAAAAAACAATGTATTTAACCCTACACCAAATGTTCCTTTGCCAGAGTACTCTTTGTTGTGAAGATTATGTATCCTGAGCAGCTGTCCTAAATTGGGCTTGAATAAAAATCTTTCCTTTTTTTTTTTTTAAGAAATTCTAAAAGATACATTTTGTGTTGACAATATGGAAAGAAAGTTCATTCCTCAAAGATGAGAGGACACTGGGTGTAATGTCTTCTTATTGTTTTTATCTTGAGTAAAACATACAGGGCTTTCTTAAAATAAAATAAATATTGATAATATTTGTTTTTTTATAATTCTGACTTCTTTGCTCAAGGTTATAGAAATTAAATAATTACTACTTGATAGGAAGAAAGAATTTCCCTGGTATTTACCAAAACATCCCCCAAAATAGCAGTATCACTATGGTAAACTAAAGGACACATTACTTTCTTCTTAGAGGGCCACAAACATTTGTTTTTTTTGAAAAGTAAAATATCAGCCAAATACAGTTAGCAATACTTGAGGAAAGCAAAAACACCTCAAAACTAACTGTAACATTAGCAGTTTCATATCCTGATGTGCTGGAATCCTGGACCAGGAGAATTAAAGGGAGGATTAGTTGAAGTTCTTCAGTAGGAGAAGGAAGGACATTCAAAACTTGGTTAACTCTCCCCTTACCCTGTCTCTGTTATCTATGCCTACATAGCACACTACCCTGAACTAAAACAACATTGTTATTATATTTAGTGGATTAAGATGCCAATCAAAGCTTGGCTGGGAAACCCCACTGCATATGACATTGACTGGAGTCTCTTGATGTATATACTTGGGCTGGACGGTAGATCCAAGATAGCTGGGACAGCTAGAGGACTGGGCTCAGGTGGGCTCCTCTTTCCCCACATAGCCTCTCTAGCAGAATACTTGAATTTCTTCCAGGGCAGCTCAGGCATCCAAGAAACCAAGGCAAAAGCAGCCAGTCCACCTAACATCCAGGTTTCAAACCAGTACATATCCACTATACACTCCTAGCCCAAGTAGTTCAACCTTGACTCAAGGAGAGTCAAATTAGACCCACTGCACAAGGGGAACAATGTCAAAGACTGTGTGGTCATCTTGAGTTTGTCCTAACTCTGTAAATCAGAAACCAAGATGAATTTTCCTTTTCTGGCAGTCAGGTTTTGCACTTAAGATACAGAACAGTTTGCAGGTGGCTAGAAACACTTGGAAGGGAAAAGAAGTGGATGAGTATAGAAGACTAACTTTCTATGCACTTGAATCAAAATCAGGGTTAGTCTATCCCTAACCACAATGATCAAAGTGGGGAGCAAAGGCCCAGGAGCCATTTTTACTTTCCCCTTCAAGATATGGAGTATTGCAGGTTTAGAGTGAATGAAGAACTTGAGGAGATTTCAAACTACAGATGTTCATGTTTAAGATTATCTACACCATGAAGGACATGCAACAATTCAACAAATACAGGATTTTATCCTTTACAAGAAATTTTAATATAAAAACCAGAAAAAAAGCTTTCAGAATTGTGAAGCAAGCTTAAGGCATACAGGGGATCATTTCATCCATATATCTGCAGTAAGACATTATGGTCGAGGATATGGAGTAGGGGAAAGAAATAAAGGTCTAGGTAATAAAAGAATAAAGTAAAATGATTATTACAAAAATTCAGTAAATTTTCTGAATAGAAGATTAGACAAGGATTTTCCAAAATTAATGATGGACACCAAACCAGAGATCAAACAAATTCATATAATCTCAAGCAGAAGAAATATCAGAAATCTATTCCTTAGACACACATATCAAAACTGCAAAAAACAAAACAGAGAAATTCTTGAAAGAAACCAGAGAAAATAAACATTTATAGAAGAACAGGGATAAGAAGTACAGAGGACTTTTCACCAAAATACAAGAAGAGTGAAGTATTTCAGTGTTGAAAGAAAAACAAAAAACAAAAAACTACCAACCTAGAAGTCTATAACCAATGAAACTGTCCTTCAAATATGAAGAAGAAATAAAGACTTTCTCATATAAACAAAACTGAGGCAAGTCATCAACAGTAAAACTGCCTTGCAAGACATGTTAAAAAGAAGTTTTTTAGAGAGAAAGGAAATGTTACAGGTAAGAAACTTGAATCCACATAAAGGATGGCAGAGTGCAGGATAAAGAATACACAAAGTTGAAATAATCTTTATTTTCTCAGTCTTAGTTGATTTGATATTTTTTACTTTTTTGCCCAAAATACTAATAGTAGTACTGCATTGAGTGATTATAGGGTATGGATAAATGAATGACCACAATGCTATGAGAGATGGGAACATGAACTTGGGAAGGATCTTTTTTAAAAGTTACCTGCAACACCCATAAAGTGGTTTAATGTTATTTAAAAGTGGACTTAGTTATAAATGTATATGACAAACTTCAGGGTATCCACTAATTTTTTTTAAAGAAAAGTAATTCATAGAGTAAAAGAGAACATAAAATCATGTAAAATGCTCAATTAAAACTTGAGAAGGAAGAAAATGGGGAGATAAAATGAGGGAAAAAAGTACAAGACAACTAAAAGAGTAGTGATTTGCAGGGATTCAGGAGGAGGGTATGAAGAATGAATAGAGGATTTTTTAGAGCAATGAAATTTAAGTTGGAGACATCAATAAGAACTCCCATTTACCTTAATATGGATACAGATGACTACATGTAGATATATTTATAGATTTAGATATATAGATATAGATATAGATGATATAGATGATATAGATATAGATAGATATAGATATACACACACAGGTTAGGATACACACATACAGTTTTTTGCTCTATCAGCTTAGGATACCCGAGGAAATGACACTCTAGCAGCAAGGAGCACCTTTAGTGTCTAGATCTTGCTTTCAAATACCATTCTCCAACAAAAAGGAAGTGAAGCTCCTTGGAGAAATGACTTCACGCAAGACAGGAAGTACACAAGATAAGTCTGGGGTATCTTACAGTGTCCGAATGTAAGGCAGTCTCAACTGCATACATACATACACACACCCATACATACTCACATATATTGTGATGAAGGCATATCAAAATAGGTATAGAAGCCAACTAAAAGAACTCCTAATGGCCAGATAGGGACAAATTTGAGCAACAAAATAATTGAAGTAGTAATGGATTATAACATAGAGTATAAAATAAATATTCATGCGTCCATGCTGATAACATGGATGGAACAAATAATGGAATAAATTAATAAATATGAGAAAGAGACAAATCTCCCATGCAAAATAATTACAGATAAATCATGTAGGTACTTGATCCTAAAAGAAGGTGAGCATAACTTCCCATTCCTTATGTGCACACTGCACATGGGTTGCTTCCTCTCACAGAATACACTATAGAAAGAGGGCAAATAGGAGTTACAATGGTGGAGAAATCTGACTAAGCCTACCTCTGCCAGATGATCAATATCAGTATCGGTAGTCAGAAATCTGGTTAATAGTATGTAAACATGGAATGCTGTAATGAAAATGACAATTTATCTTTGCATTCTTCCTCCCAGAAACCCACAACCCACTCTAGTCATAAAAAAAACTTTAGACAAATCCAGCAGGGATACATTCTATAAAATGCCTGAGTCTTTAAAACTGTGAAGGTCATCAAAAACAAAGAAGGCCTAAGAAAATGTCACAGCCCAAAGGAGCCTAAGGAGCCTTGACAACTGAACATGATGTGGTATTCTGGATGACATTCTCTAACAGAAGAATAATATTAGTTAAAACAAAATAATCTAAAGAAATTAACGACTTTATTTAATATCAACTCGCTAATTGTGACAAATGCACCATACTAATATAACAGGGGACACTGTAAGTGTGTGTGGAGGGGGGCATGTTAGAACTCTCTCTACTATCTGCTACATTTTTTTTCTGTATATCTAATACTATTTTTTAAAAAATTAAGTCTAGGAGGGCGGAGCAAGATGGCGGAGGAGTAGGAGACCTGGATTTCGTCTCCTCTCAGGAATTCAGCTGGATAGGGATCAAACCATTCTGAACACCTACAAACTCAACAGGAGATCGAAGAAAAGAAGAGCAACAACTCTCTGAACAGAAAAGCGACCACTTTCTGGAAGGTAGGACGTGCGGAGAAGTGAATCCGAGGCGATATTCGGAAGGATAGACGGCGGGGGAGGGGCCTCCGTCGGCCGCTTCTGGCAAGTGATAGAGCCGCGGAGCACAGAATCGGAACTTTTAGAAGTCTGCTCCGCTGAGGGACGTCGCTCCGGTGGCTAAGTGGGGGGTGGAACCCTCGGGGGACAGTGTGGTCTCAGGACCCTCGGGGTCACAGAAAGACCGGGGGTGCCTGAGTGCGGCAGAGCTCCCAGGTATCGGAGCGGGGAAGCCGGCTGCAGAGACGGAGCCCAGGCGCGGGCTCTCAGCTCGGGGTTGTCATAAACCGTGATCCGCGGCACAGTCGGGCCACTGCTCCTCCAGCAGGGACCCAACAAGCGGCAGATCCGGGGAGACTCACCTTCTTCCCCCGGGAGGAGAGGTGCGGGAGTGCACCGCGGGGATCTGCTGGGTTTGGAGACTCCACACCGGGGTCGGGTGCCAGATAGAAAGGCGCGGTCACAGGCCAGGTGAGCGCGGAGTGTGGCCGGAGACCAGGGAGACGGGAGTGACTGACTGCTTTTCTCTGGGGGCTCGCTGAGGAGCGGGACCCCGAGTTCTCGGCTCCTCCGGGGCGGAGACTGGGAGGCCGCCATTTTCACTCTCCGCCTCCAAAGCTGTACGGAAAGCTTGCAGGGAACAAAAGCTCCGGAGAGCAAACCCGAGCAGATTACTTAGCCCGGACCGGCAAGGGCGGGGCAATTCCGCCTCCGGCAGAGACATTTGGGAACCACGGCAACAGGCCCCTCCCCCAGAAGATCAGCGAGAACAGCCAGCCAAGACCAAGTTTACCGATCAGTGAGAACGGCAGAACTCCAGCGCTAGGGGAATACTGCACATAGAATTCATGGCTTTTTTACCATGATTCTTTAGTCTTTCAAAGTTAATTTTTTTTTTTACTGTCTTTCTTTTTTCCAAATTTTTCTTTTTCCCTTTTTCAATCAACATCTTATCAATCCTTTTTTAAAAAAACATTTTTTATTTTTCATTTTTAGAGTCATATTCTATCTCTTCATAGTAGTTACTCGTATTTTTGGCATATATATATATATAAGTTGTTCTCTCTTTAAAATTGTGAGATAGTTTCTTCTAACAGGTCAAAATATACCCTAAATCTCTAGTGTATGGTTTTTTTCTACTCCCCTGCCTGATCACATTCTCGCCCTTTTTTTTTTCTTTTTTTTAAATTTTCTTCTTTCTTTTTTCAAACAACTTCTTATCAATTCCTTTTATAAAATTTTTTATAATTTCCATCTTTACAGTCATATTCCATCCCTTCATCATATCAACCGTTATTTTTGTACATATATAAGTTTTTATTTCTTTAAAATTTTGGGAGGCACTTTCTTCTAACAGACCAAAATACACCCAAAATCTAGTGTGTGGCACTGATCTATATACCAGCCTGATCATATTTGACCATATTCTGTTTTTTTTTGTTTTGTTCTGTTTTTCTTTGTTTTTATCTTTAGCTTTTTCTTTTTCTTTTTCTTTTTCTTTTTCTTTCTTTTTCTTTTTTCTCTCTTTCCCTTTCTTTTCCCACTGCTTCAGATCTTTTCTGATTTGTTTAGAGTATATTTTCTGGGGACGTTGTTACCCTGTTAGCATTTTGTTCTCCCATTAATCTATTCTCCTCTGGACAAAATGACAAGACGGAAAAAATCACCTCAACAAAAAGAACAAGAGGTACTACCGACTGCCAGGGACCTACTCAATACAGACATTAATTAGTATGATGTCGGATCTAGAGTTCAGAATCATCACTTTAAAGATACTAGCTGGGCTTGAAAAAAGCATGGAAGTTATTAGAGAAACCCTTTCTGGAGAAGTAAAAGAACTAAAATCTAACCAAGTCGAAATCAAAAAGGCTATTAATGAGGTGCAATCAAATATGGGGGGGCTAACTGCTAGAATAAATGAGGCAGAAGAGGGAATCAGTGATATAGAAGACCAAATGATGGAAAATAAGGAAGCTGAGGAAAAGAGAGATAAACAACTACTGGATCACGAGGGCAGAATTCGAGAGATAAGCGATACCATAAGGCGAAACAACATTAGAATGATTGGGATCCCAGAAGAAGAAAGAGAGAGAGGGGCAGAAGGTATAATGGAGCAAATTATAGCAGAGAACTTCCCTACTTTGGGGAAGGAAACAGGCATCAAACTCCAGGAAGCACAGAGAACCCCTCTGAAAATCAATAAAAATAGGTCAACACCCCGACATCTAATAGTAAAACTTATGAGTCTCAGAGACAGAGAAAATCCTGAAAGCAGCTCGGGAGAAGAGATCTGTAACCTACAATGGTAGAAACATTAGATTGGCAGCAGACCTATCCACAGAGACCTGGCAGGCCAGAAAGGACTGGCAGGATATATTCAGAGCACTAAATGAGAAAAATATGCAGCCAAGAATACTATATCCAGCTAGGCTGTCATTGAAATTAGGAGAGATAAAAAGCTTCCAGGACAAACAAAAACTAAAGGAATTTGCAAACACGAAACCAGCCCTACAAGAAATCTTGAAAGGGGTCCTCTAAGCAAAGAGAGAGCCTAAAAGCAAAATAGACCAGAAAGGAACACAAACAATATACAGTAACAGTCACCTTACAGGCAATACAATGGCACTAAATTCCTATCTTTCAATAGTTACCCTGAATGTAAATGGGCTAAATGCCCCAATCAAAAGACACAGGCTATCATATTGGATTAAAAAACAAGACCCATCGATATGCTGTCTGCAAGAGACTCATTTTAGACCCAAAGACACCCCCAGATTGAAAGTGAGGGGGTGGAAAACCATTTACCATGCTAATGGACACCAAAAGAAAGCTGGGGTGGCAATCCTTATATCAGACAAATTAGATTTTAAACCAAAGACTGTAATAAGAGATGAGGAAGGACACTATATCATACTTAAAGGGTCTATCCAACAAGAAGATCTAACAATTGTAAATATCTATGCCCCTAACATGGGAGCAGCCAATTATATAAGGCAATTAATAACAAAAGCAAAGAAACACATCGACAACAATACAATAATAGTGGGGGACTTTAACACCCCCCTCACTGAAATGGACAGATCATCTAAGCAAAAGATCAACAAGGAAATAAAGACTTTAAATGACACACTGGACCAAATGGACTTCACAGACATATTCAGAACATTCCATCCCAAAGCAACGGAATACACATTCTTCTCTAGTGCCCATGGAACATTCTCCAGAATAGATCACATCCTAGGTCATAAATCAGGTCTCAACCGGTACCAGAAGATTGGGATCATCCCCTGCCTATTTTCAGACCACAATGCTTTGAAACTAGAACTCAATCACAAGAGGAAAGTCAGAAAGAACTCAAATACATGGAGGCTAAAGAGCATCCTACTGAAGAATGAATGGGTCAACCAGGAAATTAAAGAAGAATTAAAAAAATTCATGGAAACCAATGAAAATGAAAACACAACTGTTCAAAATCTTTGGGATACAGCAAAGGCAGTCCTAAGAGGAAAGTATATAGCAATACAAGCCTTTCTCAAGAAACAAGAAAGGTCTCAAGTACACAACCTAACCCTACACCTAAAGGAGCTGGAGAAAGAACAGCAAATAAAGCCTAAACCCAGCAGGAGAAGAGAAATAATAAAGATCAGAGCAGAAATCAATGAAATAGAAACCAAAAGAACAGTAGAACAGATCAACGAAACTAGGAGCTGGTTCTTTGAAAGAATTAACAAGATTGATAAGCCCCTGGCCAGACTTATCAAAAAGAAAAGAGAAATGACCCAAATCAACAAAATCATGAATGAAAGAGGAGAGATCACAACCAACACCAAAGAAATACAAACAATTATAAGAACATATTATGAGCAACTCTATGCCAGCAAATTAGATAACCTGGAAGTAATGGATGCATTCCTAGAGATGTATCAACTACCAAAACTGAACCAGGAAGAAATAGAACACCTGAACAGACCTATAACCACTAAGGAAATAGAAGCAGTCATCAAAAATCTCCCAAAACACAAAAGCCCAGGGCCAGATGGCTTCCCAGGGGAATTCTACCAAACATTTAAAGAGGAATTAATACCTATTCTTCTGAAACTGTTCCAAAAAATAGAAATGGAAGGAAAACTTCCAAACTCGTTTTATGAGGCCACCATTACCTTGATCCCAAAACCAGACAAAGACCCCATCAAAAAGGAGAATTACAGACCAATATCCCTGATGAACATGGATGCAAAAATTCTCACCAAAATACTAGCCAATAGGATCCAACAGTACATTAAAAGGATTATTCACCACGACCAAGTCGGATTTATCCCTGGGCTGCAAGGTTGGTTCAACATCCGCAAATCAATCAACGTGATACAATACATTAACAAAAGAAAGAACAAGAACCATATGATCCTCTCAATAGATGCAGAAAAAGCATTTGACAAAGTACAGCATCCTTTCTTTATCAAAACTCTTCAGAGTATAGGGATAGAGGGTACATACCTCAATATCATAAAAGCCATCTATGAAAAACCTACAGCGAATATCATTCTCAATGGGGAACAACTGAGAGCTTTCCCCCTAAGGTCAGGAACGCGGCAGGGATGTCCGCTATCACCACTGCTATTCAACATAGTATTAGAAGTCCTAGCCACAGCAATTAGACAACAAAAAGAAATCAAAGGCATCCAAATCGGCAAAGAAGAAGTCAAATTCTCACTCTTTGCAGATGATATGATACTTTATGTGGAAAACCCCAAAGACTCCACCCCAAAACTGCTAGAACTCATACAGGAATTCAGTCAAGGGGCAGGAAATAAAATCAATGCACAGAAGTCAGTAGCATTCCTATACACCAACAACAAGTCAGAAGAAAGAGAAATTAAGGAGTCGATCCCATTTACAATTGCACCCAAAACCATAAGATACCTAGGAATAAATCTAACCAAAGAGGCAAAGGATCTGTACTCAGAAAACTATAAAATACTCATGAAAGAAATTGAGGAAGACACAAAGAAATGGAAAAACGTTCCATGCTCATGGATTGGAAGAACAAATATTGTGAAGATGTCAATGCTACCTAGAGCAATCTACACATTCAATGCAATCCCCATCAAAATACCATCCACTTTCTTCAAAGAAATGGAACAAATAATCCTAAAATTTGTATGGAACCAGAAAAGACCCCGCATAGCCAGAGGAATGTTGAAAAAGAAAAGCAAAGCTGGCGGCATCACAATTCCTGACTTCCAGCTCTACTACAAAGCTGTCATCATCAAGACAGTATGGTATTGGCACAAAAACAGACACATAGATCAATGGAACAGAATAGAGAGCCCAGAAATGGACCCTCAACTCTATGGTCAACTAATCTTCGACAAAGCAGGAAAGAATGTCCAATGGAAAAAAGACAGTCTCTTCAACAAATGGTGTTGGGAAAATTGGACAGCCACATGCAGAAGAATGAAACTGGACCATTTCCTTACACCACACACAAAAATAGACTCCAAATGGTTGAAAGACCTCAGTGTGAGACAGGAGTCCATCAAAATCCTAAAGGAGAACACAGGCAGCAACTTCTTCGACCTCAGCCGCAGCAACTTCTTCCTAGAAACATCACCAAAGGCAAAGGAAGCAAGGGCAAAAATGAACTATTGGGACTTCATCAAGATAAAAAGCTTTTGCACAGCAAAAGAAACAGTCCACAAAACCAAAAGACAACCGACAGAATGGGAGAAGATATTTGCAAATGACATATCAGATAAAGGGCTAGTATCCAAAATCTATAAAGAACTCATCAAACTCAACACCCAAAGAACAAAGAATCCAATCAAGAAATGGGCAGAAGACATGAACAGATATTTTCCAAAGAAGACATCCAAATGGGCAACAGACACATGAAAAAGTGCTCAACATCGCTCGGCATCAGGGAAATCAAAATCAAAACCTCAATGAGATACCACCTCACACCAGTCAGAATGGCTAAAATTAACAAGTCCGGAAATGACAGATGTTAGCAGGGATGCAGAGAAAGGGGAACCCTCCTACATTGTTGGTGGGAATGCAAGTTGGTGCAGCCACTCTGGAAAACAGTATGGAGGTTCCTCAAAAAGTTGAAGACAGAGCTACCATACGATCCAGTAATTGCACTACTGGGTATTTGCCCCAAAGTTACAAAAGTAGGGATCCGAAAGGGTACGTGCACCCCGATGTTTATAGCAGCAATGTCCACAATAGCCAAACTGTGGAAAGAGCCAAGATGTCCATCGACAGGTGAATGGATAAAGAAGAAGTGGTATATATATACAATGGAATATTATGCAGCCATCAAAAGGAATGAGATCTTGTCATTTGCAACGACGTGGATAGAACTGGAGGGTATTATGCTGAGCGAAATAAGTCAAACAGAGAAAGACATGTATCATATGACCTCACTGATATGAGGAATCCTTAATCTCAGGAACAAACTGAAGGTTGCTGGAGTGGGGGGTGGGGTGGGAGGGATGGGGTGACTGGTGATAGACACTGGGGAGGGTATGTGCTCTGGTAAGCGCTGTGAATTGTGCAAGACTGTTGAATCTCAGATCTGTACCTCTGAAACAAATAATGCAATATATGTTAAAGAAAACAAAAAGAAGATAGCAGGAGGGGAAGAATGAAGGGGGGGAAATCGGAGGGGTAGATGAACCATGAGAGACAATGGACCCTGAAAAACAAACTGAGGGTTCTAGAGGGGAGGGAGGAGAGGATGGTTTGGCCTGGTGATGGGTATTGAGGAGGGCACGTTCTGCATGGAGCACTGGGTGTTATGCACAAACAATGAATCATGGAACACTACATCTAAAACTAATGATGTAATGTATGGGGATTAACATAACAATAAAAAAATTTTTTAAAAAATTAAGTCTATTATTTTTTAATAGGTAGTGGTCTAAAACCCCACCAAGTTTAGAGTGTGAGAATTATAAATAAGTAGGAGGTATTCTGAATTGCACCATCAGGCGGTCACTAGTAATATTTGCAAGTACATTTGAGTTGAATTTCTGGTGTGGAAGTCAAGAAGAAATGAGCGGGGGGGCTGTGAGAGCACAGAACTGCTTTCACGGATGGCACGCCATCTTTCTTGCCCTTTCCTGCTTCCAAGTTTACTACTCAAGTAGACTGTAAAGTTCCCAAAAGCAAGTGTTAATTGTAATTCTTTGTGGAAGAACTCAGCAGAGTAATTTGCCCATATCAGATATCCAATACATGTTTTTAACATGTGAAAATCATGAAAAGAAGTAATCATTATCTGTCATGAAGTTGAAAGGAACAGAGATATAGATTAGATAGATGATAAATGATAGATAGATGATAGATAGATGATAGATGATAGATGATAGGTAGATGATAGATGATAGGTAGATGATAGATGATCGATAGATGATAGATGATAGATAGATAGATAATAGATGATATATTTTAGACTTTGATAGGTCAGTGAAATCTTTTTGATCTTTTTTTTTTCACTATTGTCAGAACTGTCACTTTGCACATTTCTTGTTTAGGTAGGAATCATTCAGAAAGAATGTGTAGATTCATCTTTTTATCTGGATAAGTTCAATTATATTTTGTTTAAAAAGTAACTTGTCTTCTACATAAATTTTAAACTCTAAAAACAAAATGAAACAAACAAAGCTCTCTTGAGGGAAAGTCCTTTGTGGGGCATGTATGCACATCCAGGCAAGGACTGAATCACTTCAGATCAGTGCTTTATTGACAGTTTACAACATGTATGTCTATACTATATTCTGTAGTACATCATATGTACATACCTGTGTGTGCACAAATATTCATTTACATATATAGAGATCACACAAAATGGTAATCGGTAGCATCTTACTAGCACTATGGGCAGGAGGCAGGCTCTGGTTAAGATGGAGATGGGAGCATACAGAATCAAGGGCTTCTGGGTCATGAGTCAATGTTGGAGGTCTGGTATGACATTTACTTGCTCTGTGAATTCCTGGGCAAATTTAACTTATGCAGGCTTCACGGCCATGTTTGTCAAGTGGGAACAATGATTTTACCCACTTAGATGCCATATGTGAGTATTAAGTGGACTGAGTATCAAGGGCTGCACACATTATCTGGTATAACAGGACTTTACAGCGTAGGATTTTTTTTTTTTATCATATTGTGTGCCTTTTTTGTTTCTTCAACACAGAATACAGGAGTGGGGTTGATGAGATAAAATTCTAGAAGGAATAGACCAGAAGCCTAAAACTTCTAAAAAACCAGCATAAAAAGTAATTCATCAGAGATAATTTTTTTTTAAATTTTTTTTTCAAAGATTTTATTTATTTATTTGACAGAGAGAGACACAGCGAAAGAAGGAACACAAGCAGAAGGAGTGGGAGAGGGAGAAACAGGCTTCCGGTAGAGCACGGAGCCCGATGCGGGGTTCGATCCCAGGACCCTGAGATCATGACCTGAGCCGAAGGCAGACGCTTAACGACTGAGCCACTCAGGCGCCCCTCATCAGAGATAATTTAGATATCATGATGTGGACTTCCTCTCTTTCTCCAAGTATTATGAATAGAAAAAAAAACAAAACAACAACAACCAAATACGTGAAACCATGGTGTTTAATGTCAGTTCTTGCCAACCTGGCTATGTGTTAGGAACGAAACAGCCACAAAGTAGAATAAGAAAAGTCTCTGACAGGATATTCTGCCCTAATTTGGAGTAGCATTTATGATGGCTAGGCAGTGAGTTTATGATCTTGGTTAGTTCTTTGTCAAAAGATAATTAAGAGCATTCAAATTTGAAAGCGTGTGTTCTATAACTTCAGTTATTTGATTTTTTTTTCTCTATTTGTAGCATTTTAAAGCTAAATTTAATAATGATGAAAGTCAGCCGACACTAATTATGCTTTGTAAATCAGGAACAATTTTCGAAGTTACTTCACTGTCAGTCAGGAACCCAGCTTAAGAATTAGTTTATATTATATTCGTGATAATCATAACCCCCATACAGAGATATTTTACTTGGCATGTGTATCTATGTCATATAAGGTCATAATGAAAAAGTGGGACAGATATTTTTAGTAGAATTTTTACACTCCTAAGTAAAAATCAGTACTGGATAGTTGTTTGGCAAGGACACATTATCTATGCTGATTACCCAGCTCTTTTAGAGCATTTTAATATTCTGGTGAGTTCAATAAATATGAAAAGAGATTGATATACCTTACCCTGGATTTCAAAATGTACATAAATCTTCCATTTTTAAAAACTATTTCTGAATTGTAATCAAATTCAAATGGAAATATCCCAACATGGTGTGGCCAATATTGAAATCTCTTCACTCATAATATTTTAAAATAATCTGTCTAAAGTTGACAACCATTAATATTTTATGTAACGAGTTATCTGACTTTATAATTCATTAAAAACCTATTTAGATAAATAACTCATGCCAGGGCAGATATTAGAGAAGGGATGACAAGGGGTAACTTTTCAGTACAGAGACATTTGGAACCTAGTTTTTGTGGGGAATCAAAATAAGCATAATTTAGAACCCCAGAAAGGCTGAGAGCTGGAAGGTACCAGGTACTTCGGAAGCAGGGCTATAAAATAGATGATGGGAGTCAGGTTTCAAATGATCCACTGAGAGTATGGAAATTCCACACGGCAACCCTGCTCTCCACCCGCACCAGCTCCTACTCTCTAGCACAGAACTGGAGATTTACGTTCTGGGGAGATGTTACTTTAACTTTCAATGCCTTAACCATGTTGAAGTAAAAGTTAATATGAAGCAAGAGATAGGCATCCAATTTTATTTTTCCAGATCTTCTCAACGATATTTACGAATATATCCGTGCCCTACTTAATGATATTATTTTGTCATCTTCAAAATACATTATTTTCGTGTATGCCTGGATTTGTGTCTGAACTATCTCTTATTCTGGTTTTCTCTGAAATATCTGTTCTATTCCATGTATATCTTTGTTCAATGATAATATGCACTTTTTAATACTAAAGCTTTAAGTGTATTTTAAGTCTGATTAAGTCATGCCCCCTCCTGTTCACCAATCTCTTCCAGGTTACTTAGCTCTCTATAGACCTGCTGTGTGTCTGTGCTGTAAATACCATACATGTACCACCAACACAAGTATGGAAAGATTATTGAGATATTTAAAACCTCCAACCATGTATTTAGCTGACATTGTAACTTATTGATTAATTTTATGAGAATTTATATCAGTAAAATAGCTATTCATCTATTCTTTTCAACTGCCATTTCCATGTAGTTGCAAAGTCTTCTCTGTGGATTTCATGCATCTTCTTGGTGAACAACTTCCTAGATACTTTATAATTCTATTGCTTCACTAAATAGATATTATATTTTCTGAATTAAAATGACCAGTACACAAAATTTATAATTAAAGTAGTGGAAACATTTCTGATCTCATTAGTTCAAAGAGGTTGTGGTTTGTTTCAGTTGGGTTTTCCAGTTCAGTAGGTGTCATATTGTCTTGAACTGCTGGTAGTTCAATCTGTTCTCCTCCAAGAGGTAGAGGCCCTATTTGTTTTCCTTTTAACGTTGGCCAGGAATTGCAGCACTCCACTAACCAGCACAGGAGATAGGGGACATCCTACTATACCTGATTTTGAAGGGACTGTCTCTAATAGCTCCCTACTAAGCATATAATTGTGGTTCAGTTTTGCCTAACATCTATCTATCTGTCTTCTATCTATCTGTCTATCTATCTATCTATCTGTTTATCTATCTATCTATCATCTATCTATCATCTATCATAAAAGCTAAGGAATTCATTTTTTCCATTCTCAGTTTGTTGCATAGTTTTTAATAAGGTATGAAACATTATCAGATAATCAGACTTTTTTGTTTTTTGTGTTCTTTTGCATTGATAGAAATAGCTATAAGATGTTTCTTTTAAATTAATTACAATTAATAAATTAATGTAATGAATTATATTTCTAATTATTGATTGATTGATTAGAGAGAGAGTGAGCGGGGGTGGAGGGACAGGAGGAGAGAGAGAGAGAGAATCCCTAGCAGGCTCCATGCCCAGCGTAGAGCCCGACAAGGGGCTCAATTTCATGACCCTGAGATCATGACCTGAGCCAAAATCAAGAGTCAGATACATAACCAACTGAGCAACCGAGGTGCCCCTACCTTTCTAATTTAAACCATCTTGGAATTGCTGGGATAAAACTTAATTGATTATAATGCATTGTATTTCATTTGCTATTGTTTTGTTAACTTACATTTTACTTAATGATTTTTGTATCTATATTCACAGATGAAATTTTAATTATATTCTATTGTCATTACCCTTTATTAGGTAATACTAGATTCAAAAAATAAAATTGGCAGCTGTAGGGGCGCCTGGGTGGCTCAGTTGGTTAAGCGTCTGCCTTCGGCTCAGGTCATGATCCCAGGGCCTGGGATCAAGCCCCGAATCGGGATCCCTGCTCAGCAGGAAGCCTGTTTCTCCCTCTCCCTCTCCCCCACTTGTGTTCCCTCTCTCTCCCTCTCACTGTCTCTTATAGGTAGTTCTGTGCCAGTTGTTGACATTATATTTGTTTCTAAAGCCTATTCATTTAAACTAGGATTTCAAATTTATTAGCATTCAATTCTTGATAATATTGTCTCGTTTTGTTGATACTCTTCTGTGTCTATAATGATTTCCTTTTTTCATTCAACATTTTGAGTGCATCTTCTTCCTCCCTCCCTTTCTTCCTTCCTTTCTCTTTTTCTTTTTTTCTTCCCACGATCAATCTTGCTAATACCAAAAATAAATTGTTAGTAGAGCAACAGCATGGATGAATTTCAAAATCTACATTGAGTAGTAGAAGCCAGACACACAAAAAAAAGTGTATATTTCTTAATGATTCCATTTATATAGAATTCTAGAAAATACCAAAGCAGATCGGTGTTTTCTGTTTTATAAACCTTGTCTCAGATGCTTTGTTGCATTTCTTTCATGGTCATTCTATCGTTCAGATGCCCGATGATTTTGGCCTGTGATGCATGTTACCCTGTGAGGCTTTTCCAGCATCCAGGAGGAGAAGGGAGAAGCTCGAGGGCAAGAGTCCAGGTGGCACAAGTCTCTGGAGATCACTGTCATTTGCTGCAATCCCAAGCTGAAGAATGTTTAGTGTTTGACTTTCAACTTCCCATGAAAATAAGTATTTTGGAGGAAATATCCTCCAGTGGGTGTATTTCACCCACTGGGGTTTTTGAAGGTGTGAGTAGGGGTGTAAATGATGAGGGGCTTGTTCTGCTGGGCCAGCCAACCCTTCTTCTCCTCTTGGTAAGTTTCTTTACCCTTTTTCTGCACCAGCACTCAGGGCGGGAGGTATTGTCCAGAGGCGATGCTGTACAGATTCTAACGCAGAATTTAAAAAGCTTCTTACAAACTATCAACCATTTCTTCCAGCAGTCAGTAATTATTTTATTTACTTATTTATTTCTCTGCTATGTAGATCCTAGAATGTTTGCCATGTAGGTAAGGACATGTCTGATTTACTCGGCATTGAAATTCTAATCCTGACACTAGTAGGCATCAAATCATTATGTGTTTAATGAATTATCAAAAATAATGTAAACCTACTCTCTTCTTTATACCTCTGTGTGTATGCTTCTTCTGAGACTACTTCAATCCCAGGAGATAAGACACAATGGTGCATTGCTTATTCTCACAAAAATGGTCATACTTACTTATTTATTTATTTATTTTGGCAAAAAAAGGCATAGGTTGGAGTTGTGACACAGCACAATTACAAAAATAATATAACCTAAATTTAAATTATCAGAAAACATGAAACATGAAGGAAAATTACAATCTATATAATATGCAGATGGATGACATCTAGTCATTTTTCTTTGTATACAAAGCAGGAATAAATATATTACATTATACTATAGTATAAAATGTACTAGAATAGTCTATATAATTGTGTCGGAAATCTATTAATAGTATGCTTAGATAAACTCATCAGTGAACTGCTTGGATAATCAAGGTTATGTATTAAGGCTAGTCTTGCTATAGGCTAATGAACTGATTTATGTACATCATACAGGTTACAGAAATAAGGAGTTTTGAACTGAGAGTAATTAGCCATAGCAGTTAGCCCATAGAATATGCAGCATATAGGACCTAAAGGGAAATATGGCAAATGATAAATATCTTGTCTGTGGTATGTGCCAAGGAACTCTAAGATGGCTAAGATTCAAATGGAGACTCTTCCCTATTTTACATATCCTATAGTCCCTTTCTATTATGCCCAAACATTCAGAGCAAGTCAGTTCATGTAGCAGCTTATTAGTAATACCTTTGTGAATGAAAGAGAAAAGATCTGCACTTGGAGCCACGTAACACCAGCCCCTCTGACAGCAATGGGAGTCATTCCAGGTTGCCAGAGAGACCCGCATTAGAACACACTCTGAAATACCAGTGAAGAAACTGGCTTTCCCTAGTATATGGGATGTAAGATTAAGTATTTGTGAAACTTATTAAAAGAAAGAGTAAAATTGAAAGGCAAGAAAAAACTGAGTTGAAATATTTATTATCTATGCAATATTACAACTTTTAAAATTAACAGTAGGTCATGAACACACACATATATAAAAACATTTATATAACAACATAATTTTATCTTTTTAAAATTCACTTTGGTATGTTTACAGAGTCATTTAAATAGCCTGTCACTTTTTCTGTAAGAAACAAACTATAATGTTTTTCCTTGAATATGTCCTTCATTTTAAAATAAATTCCTGTCAGTGGAATTATGGGGTAAGTCATTTCAAAATATTTAAGACTTGCCAAACATTTCCAAATGTCCCTCTAGATTATGTGTGTCAGTTTATATTTCCCAATACCTTGTGTTATATACAGCAGCCTTGTTAATGCTAGTGTTAGTGAAAAGTTGTGATAAAAATGCTGAGCACTTCCAGATTAATTTAAAGCAGATATAACTCTTTAGAATTAAAGTTCTTTTAACCTTTTATTACTTAACTCAGTAACCATTTGAAAATTATTATTTGCCAATCATTAAAATACTGACCATTTCTAACAAAGAAAACAAAGTGGATCTATTGATTTTAAGATGCCCATTTCTTTAAAGTGCACATTTCTTATTCAATGTATTACCAGGAGGTTTGTATTTTGTTCGCCCTTGCCAGGCTGCCAATTACTCCATGTTATTTTTTAAGGTGCGTTTGCTTTTCTTTGTGTTTTGGTCTTTAGCATCCATGCTGTTTTTATTTTTTTTATTTTTATTTTTAAATTTAATTTAATTTTATTATGTTATGTTAGTCACGATACATTACATCAGTAGTTTTTGATGTAGTGTTCCATGATTTATTGTTTGCGTATAACATCCAGTGCTCCATGCAATATGTGCCCTCCTTAATACCCATCACAGGGCTAACCCATCCCCCCCATCCCCCTCCCCTTTAAAACCCTCAGTTTGTTTCTCAGAGTCCATAGTCTCTTAGGGTTTGTCTCCCCCTCCAATTTCCCCCCCCTTCATTTTTCCCTTCCTTCTCCTAATGTCCTCCATGCTATTTCTTATGTTCTACAAATAAGTGAAACCATATGATAATTGACTTTCTCTGCTTGACTTATTTCACTTAGCATAATCTCCTCCAGTCCCATCCATGTTGATGTAAAAGTTGGGTATTCATCCTTTCTGATGGCTGAGTAATATTCCATTGTATATACAGACCACATCTTCTTCATCCATTCATCTGTAGAAGGACATCTTGGCTCTTTCCACAGTTTGGGTATTGTGGACATTGCTGCTATGAACATTGGGGTGCATATGGCCCTTCTTTTCACTACATCTGTGTCTTTGGGGTAAACACCCAGGAGTTTAATTGCTGAGTCATAGGGTAGCTCTATTTTTAATTTTTTGAGGAGCCTCCACACTGTTTTCCAAAGTGGCTGTACCAACTTGCATTCCCACCAACAGTGTAAGAGGGTTCCCCTTTCTCCACAACCTCTCCAACATATGTTGTTTCTTGCCTTGTCAATTTTTGCCATTCTAACTGGTGTAAGGTGATATCTCAATGTGGTTTCGATTTGAATTTCCCTGATGGCTAATGATGATGAACATTTTTTCATGTGTCTGTTAGCCATTTGTATGTCTTCTTTGGAGAAGTGTCTGTTGATGTCTTCTGCCCATTTTTTGACTTGATTATTTGTTTTTTGGGTGTTGAGTTTGAGAAGTTTTTTATAGATCTTGGATAACAGCCCTTTGTTTGTAGTGTCATTTGCAAATATCTTCTCCCATTCTGTGGGTTGCCTCTTTGTTTTGTTGACTGTTTCCTTTGCTGTGCAGAAGCTTTTTATCTTGATGAAGTCCCAAAAGTTCATTTTTGCTTTTGTTTCACTAGCCTTTGGAGATGTATCTTGAAAGAAGTTGCTGTGGCCGATGTCGAAGAGGTTACTGCCTATGTTCTCCTCTAGGATTTTGATGGATTCCTGTCTCACATTGAGGTCTTTCATCCATTTTGAGTTATCTTTGTGTATGGTATTAGAGAATGGTCGAGTTTCATTCTTCTGTATATAGCTGTCCAATTTTCCCAGCACCATTTATTGAAGAGAACTTCTCTTTCCCATTGCATATTTTTTCCTGCTTTGTCACAGATTATTTGACCATAGAGTTGAAGGTCCATATCTGGGTTCTCTATTCTGTTCCATTGGTCTATATGTCTGTTTTTTTTTTTTTTTTTTTGCCAGTACCATGCTGTCTTGGTGATCACTGCTTTGTAATATAGCTTGAAATCGGGCAACGTGATGCCCCCGGCTTTGTTCTTTCTTTTCAACATTTCCTTGGTGATTCAGGGTCTTTTCTGATTCCATACAAATTTTAAGATTGTTTGTTCCAGCACTTTGAAAAATGTCATTGGAATTTTGATCAGGATGGCATTGAAGGTATAGATTGCTCTGGCCAGCATAGACATTTTGACAATGCTTATTCTTCCAATCAATAAGCATGGAATGTTTTTCCATCTTTTTGTGTCTTCAATTTCTTTCATGAGTGTTCTGTAGTTCCTACAGTATAGATTCTTTACCTCTTTGGTTAGGTTTATAGGATCCAACAATACATTAAAGGGATCATCCACCACGACCAAGTGGGATTTATCCCCGGGATGCAAGGGTGGTTCAACATTCCACAAATCAATCAATGTGATAGGATACATTAATAAGAGGAGAGAGAAGAACCTTATGGTCCTCTCAATTGATGCAGAAAAAGCATTTGACAAAATACAGCATCCTTTCCTGATTAAAACTCTTCAGAGTATAGGGATACAAGGAACATTCCTCAATTTCATAAAATCTATCTATGAAAAACCCACAGCGAATATCATTCTCAATGGGGAAAAGCTGAGAGCCTTTCCCTTAAGATCAGGAACACATCAACGATGCCCACTCACCACTATGGTTCAACATAGTACTAGAAGTCCTAGCAACAGCAATCAGACAACAAAAAGAAATAAAAGGTGTTCAGATTGGCAAAGAAGAAGTCAAACTCTCTCTTTCTTCGCAGATGAAATGATACTTTATGTGGAAAATCCAAAAAACTCCACGCCCAAATTACTAGAACTCATACCGCAATTCAGTAATGTGGCAGGATACAAAGTCAATGCACAGGAATCAGTTGCTTTCTCATACACTAACAATGCAACTGTAGAAAGAGAAATTAGAGAAATGATTCCATTTACAATAGCACCAAAAACCATGTTGTCTTTAGAAGAGTGGCCGGAGGATCCCCATTCTGGTCACTTCTGTAGCTATAAGTCCATCACTCCAGGGACTGGCCCCAGTAAGCCTTCCAATTCTTCCCAGATGTACTTCTGCTATCCAGGACTCAAAATTCCTTGCAAATTGGCCCCAACACACTTCTAGTGCCAGTGTGCTCCTGACCCCCAAAAGGCAGATTTCAGGGCTGCCGAGCATACCCTGAGCCTGAGGGGTGTACATCCAGAGGCAGGGAAGGGGGCCTTCTTTCATGGTCGTGGAAGAAGTCAGAGCATAGAACAACACAGCTGTGCTGGGCACCTGGTAGCAGGAGAGAAATCTCTTCATCTTAAAATCCTACTGAACTTGTTCTACATAAACAACCATCTGAAAGTCAAAAACCAATAACACTGACGCTTCTTTTCAGTATTTATACTGTTTTTACCACAGCTTAGAAAACTGCATATAAAAATATGAGTATATATTTGTTACTGAGAAAATCTGTGATCATTCTTTTCTTTTTAAATATTCATTTATTTATTTGGGAGAGAGAGCATGAGTCGGGGGAGAGACAGAGAGAGAAGGAGAGAGAGAGAGAACCACAAGCTGACTCCCCTCTGAGGGCAGAGAGAGAGACAGGGCTCACTCAGGACTCCACATGGGGCTGGATCCCGGGACTCCGAGATCATGACCTGAACAAGAGTCAGATGCTTAACCCACGGAGCCACCCAGGCGCCACCTCCCCCACCCCCCGTTTTTTTTTTTTTTTAAGTTAGGCCTAGAAACACACATGCTATGATGTAAAAATTCATCTTTAAATCTTTAAATTTAAAAAGTGGGATGGACCAAATTTTGCTTGGACATGAAAAGAGAAATAAAGTGAAGGAGTCTATATTAACATCCAAAGGAGAAAGAGTCAAGACAAAAGAAAGTCAAATTGGATGAAAAGGTTATTTTATATTGATGAGATAAAGTCCAAAATGAAAATTTGATTATCTTCAAGTAGAATATTAAAACATGTAATACAAGATCTCTTTTCATTGCCTGGAAATATTGACTCAAATTCCAATAATAATGTCAGATATTACCAATGGGTAGGAAAAACAAAATACCAGCTAATTAATTCATTGGTTTACTAGCTATTTATAAAAAAAAAAAAATACACTCTAAACTGAGATATTAAATTTTATTTGAATTCTCAGAATGGTTACAAAATTAATCATTTCCCAAAAATGACAAGAAACTCCAAACAATCCAGACACAGACATTATGCAGTTCAATTTATCTAACCATAATGAATAACAATGGATTTTATTACTACAAAGATAAGAAAATTTACCTGAAAATTTAAAAAATAATAATAAGGCAAAAAGATATAGTCCCCTAAATAATGCTTTGAGGGAATATTTGGGGCTAAGTGACAAGTGGTAAACATGTGAAGGCAAGATTACTAATGCATAAATAAGTGGACTGTGTTCAAATAAATTATGTTAAATTTGAGGCTGGGTCTGATATTTAGAGCTATGGCACAGATGTAAGAAAAGCTGCTGGAATCTTCTCTGGAATGCATAGATTTTTTTTCTCCTTTTGAAATTCTTCTTTATTCTTTTTCATTTTTTTTAATTTGAATATAGTTGACACACAACGTTACATTAGTTTCAGGTGTACAATATAATGATTCAAGAAGCTGATGTGTTATGCTGTGCTCACCAGGAGCGTAGCTACCACCAGTCACCATGCAATGCTATTACGATATTGTTGACTAGATTCTCTATGCTGTGTCTTTTACTCCCATGACTTACTCTTCCCATAACTGGAAGCTTGATTTTCATATTCCTCAGGATGCTACAAATAACACTATGGTGTGTCCTTTCTCAAGCCATCACTCTACACTCTGATGTCATATAATTAAGGTTGAGTAGAACCACTAGTCATACTAAAACTTTGTGATGTTAATCATTTTCACAGAATCCAAAGATCTGGACTGGTACATATTAGTTACATGAAACAAGAGAGAAAAATCCTAATCAGAGGTCACATTTCTTCACATCTTCCCTCTTCCTGCCTTCCTAGTCTCCTCTCCTTCCCTCCCTCCCTTCCTTTCTTCAATTTTTGTTTCTCTCTAATAAATTCAATGTTTCTCCAACATTTAACATCTGACTTCATTTACACCTCTGTGTCTAACAGGAGTTAACTTCAGTTCTTTGAATTACATCAGTTCATCATATTCCAACCCACAGTAGCAATAGAATGTAACTCTGTACCTGTTAGTTTTTGAAGCTTAAATGAAGAAAAGAATACAAGATTTATCCCAAATAAATTCAGCTTTGTGATTTTCTAAAGAACTCTTCTCTTCTCTTATGGTTTTTCCTCATTTTAAATTCTGTAATTCAGTAAAATATTTGTTTAACAAAATTTTCCCAAAAATATCTATATCTTTTAAAAAAATGGTTTAAAATATTCTTATTGAAATTTTCTTAGATATGAATGAAACACAAGCTAAATAAATGACCTATCCTTTATTATCTTTAGTGAACTCTAAGCTTGACATCATAATCCATTCTTTCCTTCTTTAGAAATTAAAATTCTAAAAATAAAGTAATAATAATGAATAATAATCTCCTTATTCTAAAATACCATATGTTTTATAAATATTGACTTTGAAAGGAAATCATTTTAATAACAAATTGGCTGATCATATATATTACACAGTATAAGTCATAAAATATCAACTATATTCTGACATACATGTGCATTTGTGCATAGAAATGACTAGGCATTTGTTAACCAATTTGATAATCAAGATGAGGGGGTGGGCTCATAGGTTGTTGTCCTCTTTGTGCTTAACTGCCTTTTTATTCCCAAATGGTCTTTCCTGATAATGCATTACTATACAATAAGTGTTATTTTAAAATACAGACCTGATGATTTTCAAAGGAAATTAATATGGTAAAGAAAACCATTTCTGATACGTAAAAATTTGTACAAATAATTAAATTGTATTTTTTTAAAGTTAGCATTCAAACAGACACATTGCAGATCTAGGAATAAGCATTCTCCCTCCAAATTCTCCTGTAGGCTTAGCCATTGTCAGAAATAGGAGTCAACAGGGAAAGTGTGGGCATGGGATTTGTTTTCATATGCCCAGATGAGTGAGCACATTTTGAGGGTGTTCAAGAACTACATTCCATGATATAGAGGGCAGTCAATGCATGTAACTAAATAAAATGACCAGAAATAATAACATATAAAAAATACAACAGAATTTAAGATTCACTCAGTTATAAATTTTAATATGAACTTTATATTATATCTTTATAAAGATATATATATATAAAACTTTATGTATCTTTATAGAGATAAAACTATATTTTATCTTAAGGTACACTTGCTATTCATTTTATGAATAAAAGGCTGATTAATATTTCAGAAATATTTACCTAAATACCAAAGCATTTGGAAATATTTTTAATTCAAACTTAAACATCTGAATTAGAGAATAAAAAAAATCAAATTGAGAGCCAGTAAATGTCTGAAATAAGAGCATTTCATTAAATGGGAAAATCACATAAAATTTAAGGAAATACTTGTTGTGGTATAGCTGCGTCATTTTTTTTTTTTTTCAGAATAAAAAACCTGTTAGTCAGTACATTTGAAGGAGAATTTATAGAAACTGAAAAGACACAGAACAGCAAAAACATCACTGAGGGAAAACTGAGCATTGGCAAAGGATCAAGTGTGCCCAAGAGTTCATTATGAGATTAAAGTGGCATCTTACCGGTTCCTCTTTCTGCCCCCACATTAGGGTCCCCCCTGAGTATTAGAGACCAGAAACCGTGGGAATGATCCACAATGAAGTACAGCCAGACCTATGGGGTTTGTTTTCAATTTATCTTAATGTATGTCCCTTTTGAACTTCAGCAACAACTCCTGCCTTATTTAGGAGATGCAATCCATAAATTTAATCCATTTCTAGACATTGGTTTCCCTTTTTATTCTCTGAGTCTGAGTTGTTGTCAACTTCTTGCCACACATTTCACTCCTCATCTCCTATTGCTATTGGCAGGACATTTTTTCTACACTTCTGTTTAGTGTCTGAGGTCTTATCGACTGGACAATGCTAGTCCTAGCAAACACTGCCTGACGTTCTGGGTAGATTTTTGAATGCTAGTGATTCTTGGATTTAGAGCCACAAATACTGGAATGCTGTTTTGAGTCTCTGAGGATAATCACTTCCCCACCTATCAGATATGCTTTTTTTTTTTTTTTTTAGGTGGCGTTCTGAACTGAAAGCAGTGTGCATGGACTCTATTCCTCTGCATTTTCCTATTACAGAGCTAAAGAACCACCCCTCCCCACCTGCTCTGGTATTCTACTCTACCTGGATCATTATCAGCCCTTTCCCATTTCAGGGCATGCATCACAGTAAGTGGCATCTCTTAAAAAGCACTGAAAAGAAACTCTGACTTCTCTTGTATTTGGCTAGTGCATCTGTTGGATAATGATGTATGATTAAATCAAGTAACAAGGAAAAATACAAAAGAATGTGTTGGCTCAAGAAGGAAGAATAATTTTTAAAAATATTATTGTTAAAGGTAAATTCTATCTGTTCTAAATAAAAGTAATTTCTTGTTTTCTTTACTCTTGAGTCTTTTCTGCACTTTCTTTTACCAGATAAGAATCAGCAATTTGTCCTTTATTTTTAACCTTATGCAGCATAAAGAATTAAATTATATTTTAAGTCACCAATTTGATTTAATCACAAATATATTATGAAACTTTAAAATACCACTATACTGAACCAAAATCTGATAAATGCAAAACTATAGAAAGAAATGAGAGAGGAGATTGAATCCAGAGAGTACCAAGACCCATAAATTTCTCTGAAATAATGTCGCATAATGCAATGATATTCTGAGTGAAGCAGTAATTTAGTAATGATAACCAAAACCTAAGTAAATAACTGGACTCCCAGACTGAAAATAGTGAAGCTTAACTATTCACATCATATAGCTTTGGATGATATTTCTTTGACTTAATTATCAGGAAAGGACTCGTTTTTCAAACTGACATTAAAATTTATTTTAAAACTATGGTGCCAATTAGTAACTCCTGAAAGTATAAGAAATATGTCCCTTTTATCTTAAGTACACATAAGTTCTGAACTTTTGGGTGACAAGTAAAAAGAAAATAAAACATTTCTATTCTTTCACTATGTTTTCACATAACCAGCTCTTATTTGTTTAGGAAATTTGATAACAAATATACAAATCAACTGGTTGGGTGAAATTAGGAACATAGTCCACCAACATAGTTGGTCTAGTACCGTCACATTTACATGTTTGAATTCCACCAAATAAAAACTCTTAATCAATAGTAGCTTAAATAACTGGGAAAACAGGTGAGTGCAGGGATTCATAGAGATAAATTTCAGGCAAGGTGAACAGCAAGTGATAATGATGGTGGTGGTGGTGTAATCCAACATTTTTGAATGCTTATTAAGAATAAGGCACTGTTCTCTACAGGGACTAAATAATTTAATCCTGGCAATAACCTCATGAGACAGGAGTACTTTTCCCATTTTCCAGAGACAAAATAGAAGTGGTTAAAAGTGGTTAGGTAACTTGTCCATAGGCAGCTGGATGGCACACCCAGCCCGATTTCAGGAATGAAGGGTCTAGTTTCGGGAACTGGATGGGTGTAGTTTCACAAGCTAAAAGCAGAGAGTGTGGGAGAGAAAAAGAGGGTATGAAATTACAGAATAGGCAACATGAAGGCAAAGGGAAGCAATGATTCTTTTTTTTTTTTAAAGGTTTTATTTATTTATTTCTTTGAGAGAGAGAGAGAGAGCTCAGCAGCAGGGGAAGGGACAAAGGGAGAGGCAGAGACTCCCAAGCAGACTCCACTGAGCACGGAGCCCAAGGGAGCTTGATCTCAAGACCCGTGAGATCATGACATGAGCCAAAATCAGGAGTCGGATGCTTAACGACTGAGCCACCCAGGCAACCTGGTAAACAGTAGATTCTGTTCCTAGAGAAAGGCATTCATCAGAGGTGAATAGTGGGTGACTGGCAGAGTTACAGAGGGCTGGCCAGGGCCTCCACAAAAAGCCTAAGTTGGAATCAGGGAAGGTGCATTTTGCTCAGTGCAGATATTAGCTCGGGAAGGACACAGAGGGTGGGGCTGCAGTGGAGCTCAGCCCCCATACTCCACATACCTTCCTCAAACAGATGCCCTTGGCCAGCAAAGCTGACAGCTAAGGGCAGGGCTCTGAGTAGAGTCACTTGGATCAGAGAGACATTGGGCACCAGAAGGGGAAGCTGAAAATTGTCAGGTAGAGGGTCTTCACTCCAGCGAGGCTAGCTGCCTCTGCCTCTGCCTCTGTGGGGAGCGGTGCTGACCGGCTACCTCCAGCCGTGGAGCAGCCATGATTATTTCCAGAACCTGGCCTGACCAGGCTGTGATATCAGCCACTGGGTGAAAGAGGGAAGGACAGCTGGAGAGGGTTAGGATACGAAAACAGGAAGGCATTATGAACGGAAGGTGTGCCCTCAACTGGACTCTATTATTTTGCCATATTTCTATCTTCTTTACAGCTAAATATCAATCTCCTTATTCACAATTTGTTTTTCTAGCTATTATTAATGTCTATTCAATTATTTCCAACTCTATCCTAAAAATCTGTCTGGGATGAATTATTCTTAGGAGTTTTTTCAGCATCCAAATTCAGAAGAGTGACTATCCCTCAGTTATGTAAATTCAAATGTATATTTAAACAACCTTTGCTATTATTGAAAGTAAAAATCTTATTTTGTATGACTTTAGAAGTCCTGTAAGGAAATTCTGATTTCTTCTGATGCTAAGATTAGTTTGAATACCATTCATGAAATATTTTAATGTGTACTTGTTGTCACTTAGAAAAGCACTTTATTTCTAATTGTAACATTAAAATATTCATAGAGCAATACAATTATGAAAACTTTCACAAATTCCATTGACATCTTTGCATTGAAAAAACATAATAAGTTAATAAAATATTTATTAAATGAATAAGCCAAATATAATACTTAGTAATGACTCGACAATTAACTTTGAAAAAACAAACCAGTTGGGTGTAGTTTTGTTTTCAGGTAGGGAAGCCTGTAATGAAATAAGTCTGAATTACTCCTGGAATGAACCAAATTCAATATGTTGTTGATCTCAAAGATAATCTGTTGCTCTAATTAAATTCATGAGTTATAAATTAAAAGTTGGTACAAACAACATCAAAGGAGTTGATAATACTAGAGAGAAGGGAAATTAGAAATATGGGGAAAATTATGAATTTTGCCAGAGAAAACAGAATGACAATGAGGAAGGTGACCATTTTGTTATTTATTACTGTGGATGCTAACTTAGTGCAAGGAAAAAAATATCAACAAATGGAATAGGGGCTCCTGGGTGACTCAGTTGTTAAGCGTATGCCTTCAGCTCAGGTCATGATCTCCGGGTCCTGGGATAGAACCCCACAAGCAAGGAGCCTGCTTCTCCCTCTCCCTCTGCTGCTCCCCCTGCTCATGTTCCTGCTATCACTGTCTCTCTCTCTGTCAAATAAATAAATAAATAAATAAATAAATAAATAAATCTTTAAATAAATAAAATATACAAACGCACATATTCAGGTGACTTGAAGTGTTTGAGGAATTATCTTAAATATTATTAAAACAACAAACTGTAAATTTATATAGAGATTACTTAAATAAAGTTATCCTGAAGAAACTAGAATTGATTTCTATAGTGAACAATATATTGAAAAACAACCTGCTTTTCTATTGTGAAAACCATATCCTTGTAAATTAAAGCTCAGCAAAAACAAATAAAAACAATTGCCCAAGTTTTTTGATCAACCATATATTACAACTTAGATCATAATTTTCCTCGGATTTACTTAAAATAATCTTAGAATTTTCCCAAAGAAAATTATTGGAACCATGTTAAGTAGCTGCAATAGAATGAAGGTTTGTCCCCACTTCCCTCATTCAGATGTGAAATCTTAACCCCAAATGTGATGGGACTTGGAGGTAAGGGGTTCTTTGGGAGGATGATTAGGTAATGAGGGTGGAGTCTTCATGAAAAGGATTAGTGCCCTTGTGAGAGAGACCCAGAGAGCTCCCTTGGCCCCTTCTTTATGTGAGGACACAATGAGAAAATGGTGTTCTTAGAACAAGGAAGCAGACTCTCACCAGACACTGACTCAGCCAGAGCCTTGATCTTGGACTTTCAGCACCCAGAACTGTGAGAAATAAATTTCTGTTGTTTTATAAACCACCTAATCTATGGCATTTTGTTATTAAAGCCCACAGAGGCTAAGACAGTAACCATATAAGTTAGCATTAGATAAAGCCTGGTGTGACCAACAATCAAAACAACCATGGAAGTTAATTTTTCTCTTATGTACAATATGAGCAGGAAGCAACTGAGGGCAAGTTTGATTTTGCTCCATGGAATCCTCAGGAAACTGGGTTCCTACATTTCTTCCCACCTTCTTCTTCTCCACCTTACCTTGAGTTTGGGCCCCTTTTTACCGTTCAAGCTTAAGCTTTCATATCCACATTCCAGGCAGGATTAAGAACACTCTTGGAAATTACACACAGAACCTCACTTTCCATTAGCCATGACTTAGTCACAGGCCACACATAGACATAAGAAAAACTAAAAAAAATATGACATTTGCTGTGCAATGTCATGTGCCACCTCAACTTTTGGTTTGATAAGCCAAGACATACTCAGGGAATTTAGAGGTCAATGAAATATATATTTGGAAATTTTAACCTATTCCTCCTCTTTTCTGTGGGTAAGAAGACATACAGATGGTCAAGAGACACATGAAAAGGTGCTCAACATCACTAATCATCAGGGAATGCAAATCAAAACCACAGTGAGATAGGACGTTACACCTATCAAAATGGCTAGAATCAAAAAGACAAGAAATAACAAGTGTTGGCAAGGATGTGGAAAAAAAGGAACCCTCCTACATTGTTCATGGTACAGCTATTGTGAAAAATAGTATGGAGGTTCCTCAGAAAATTAAAAATAGAACTACCATATGATCCAATAATTCTACTACTGGGCATTTACCCAAAGAAAGCAAAAACACTAATTCAAAAAGATATATGCACCATTATGTTTATTGCAGTATTATTTACAATAGTTGAGATACGGAAGCAACTTCAGTGTCCATTGATAGATGAATGTATAAGGAATATGTGATATCGATCTACCTATCATCTATCTATCTATCTATCTATCTATCTATCTATCTATCTATCATCTATCATCTATCTATACAATAGAATATTTTGCATCCATAAAAAAGGATGAGATTATGCCATTTGTGAAAACATGAATGGATCTAAAGGGTATTATGCTAAGTGAATCAATTAGACTGGGAAAGACAAATACGGTAAGATTTTACTCATATGTAGAATCTGAAAAGTAAACAAGGAAAATGCAAAACTAGATCTGTAAATAGAACAAACTAATGGTTGCCAGGGAAGGTGCCCAAAGTGGGTGCCAGGGAGTGGGAGATACAGGCTTCCAGTTATGGAATGAATAAGTCATAATAAAAGGCACAACATAAGGAATATAGTCAATGATGGTGTAATACTGTTGTATGGTGACATTTGTGTGGTGAGCACAGCATAACGTATAAACTTGCAGAATCACTATTTTGTACACCTGAAACTAATGTAACATTGTGTGTCAACTATATTCAAATAAAAATATTAAAAAATAAAAGAATATTTGGCGTGAGCAATGAGCTCTAGATTTTCAAAGTCAAAAGAGAAAGATATTCTCCAAAGTCATCATTTAATGGATACTTCTATTTTATAGCATTCACAGATAAATGTATTTCATTTTAGTTTCTTTTCTGTATAAAGCTATTCTCTTATTCTAGAGATGAATATATTTTTAGTAAATAAAATTTGCTTTGTAATACTGGTTTTGAAATTAAATTACACTCTTCAAATTGTTATGAAATACTGTTAGGATTTAATTGATCAAATTTAATTAAATTATGGCTACATATGTCAAACAGATATTTACATGTCATGTGGGTGAAGATAGTCTTTTAATTGAAAGAATTTTACAACTAGCAATTCTTATTACTTTACTTCGCATGTTAACAGAATTCAGCAGAGAAATCTATTTCTTATAATAGGCAACAGAGTATAATCTTAAGACCATTGTTTCTACTTGTTAGAAATCAGCAAATAGGTTATTTTATTCATCTTTATTTTTCTTTTATTTTTCAAACTAGATAAATATCCAGCTGTCTTATTTGCTCAGAGTAATACATTTTATAGCATAGCATCTGAATATACACATTTTACGGGGCTAGTGATCTGCTTCATAGCTTCTGTTCAGTTGAAGCTAACTGGCTTCTTAAAAGAAGATTCTCCTTTCTCAGAGACTGTAATGGTTATCTATAAACAGATCAGCTGCAGCTTTGTTCCGCATCCTTTTCACATAGCCATGAGCTGATGAAGCAGCTTCAGCCCAGAGCAGAGGGACAAAAGTGCTTGTCAATTTCTGCCAGGAATGAAATGTGTCACTTCTACTTCTTTTTATTGACTGGGCGAGTCAGAAAGCTAGGACCGATGTCAGTAAGATGGGGAAGTGTATTTCTACCCCGGTGAGGGGCAAGGAATATTTTTGCTGTCACAATAGAGCAGAGTCTATCCTTCTAGACATTAATTTTGTTTTCCTCATCCCCTCACAGGGCATACACACTCCCTCATCAAAGGCATCAAGCCCAAATCCTAATAACATCATCCATCACAGACGTAGCAATCTCTACATCTGGTCTGGAGCTGTGTCTTCTTGATAAGGAGACCTATGAACTAAAACCAAGTTAAAATACCTCCCCCTGACCCCACTCTCTGTATTCAGTGCAGAAACAAAAACAATAAAATTGCAATAAAAGCTCTCATTCAGAAGAGAGAACAACTGGAAGCAGCCAGCTATCACGGGTCTATAGTAATCCCCTAAACCTGCTAGGTGGATATTTTGAGAAGCTCTTAGTTTTAGGATGGGGGATGTTGTTTAGGGCCTGATTATATATCTCAGGAATAGATAATTCCTCTCTCAGTCTGTTACCCCTTCTCTATAGCCTTGGCTCTACTTTTGAGATGTCCTTCTTTCTCACCATCTTATTTTGCCATGTCTGAGAAGGTCATTAAGAATCTGCCCTCTGGGGCGCCTGGGTGGCTCAGTTGGTTAGGTGACTGCCTTCGGCTCAGGTCATGATCCCGGGGTCCTGGGATCAAGTCTCACATCGGGCTCCCCCTGCTCTGTGGGGAGCCTGCTTCTCCCTCTCCCTCAGCCTGCTACTCCGCCTGCTTGTACTCTTTCTCTCTCTGTCAAATAAATGGAATCTTTAAAAAATTAATTAATTAATTAATTTAAAAAAAGAATCTGCCTTCTGTGGGGACTAGATAGATTTCTCAGTCTGTTCCTGTCTTTTCAAGTTTGGGGAATCAATGCTTATTTTATGTTCTGAATAGCCAAACTCTCTTTGGGGCCATGCTGATGACGGTTGGAAATACAACTCTCAAAAACTTAGTTGTCTCCTCAATCTTTCCTGGAAGAGGAAGCAAATACTTTTGATTAATAATATAGCCTACACAGAGGTGGAACTTATTTTTTTATATATATAGAATCTTTGATGAACTCAACTTAATAGCTGCTTCTACTTGCTTTTTATATTTCATTTTTATATGTGACTTGGATTTGCTCTTAGAAATAACGTTTGAAAAACATTTAGAAATCAAATCTTGGGCGCCTGGGTGGCCCAGTCGTTAAGCGTCTGCCTTCAGCTCAGGTCATGATCCCAGGGTCCTGGGATTGAGTTCCATATCGGGCTCCCTGCTCAACAGGAAGCCTGCTTCTCCCTCTCCCACTCCCCCTGCTTGTGTTCCTGCTCTCGCTGTCTCTCTCTCTGTCAAATAAATAAAATCTTTAAAAAAAAAAAAGAAATCAAATCTTGCAGATGATGGTCCCTATATTCACCATTCCTGACCAATCGGTCATTTGGCCTCCATCTGAACATAAACAATAGATGGGATCTTACAGCCTACCAAATCTGTTCACTGACTTTTCTACTCATCAGCTGCTAGAATATAAATCTTTCTTCCAGTAGTTTCCAGGTACCATTCTTCATTCAGTCAACATATCAGCACACAATAAATGTAAGCCATCTTACAAGCCATCACTGACCAGTCAACATATCTCCTGGTGTGAGCTAATAATATTGCGTGAAAAAAATCTCTGGTTACTAAAGCTATATTTTCATACAGCATATTTCCCTCTTTGTTCTTTCAGTGTGTTCTATTTAATTTGTCTTTTATCTTTTAAAGTGTGCCTCACAAACTAAATGCTGATTTCTAGACATCCTTGGGTCACTGTAGAATTGAATAGGGCTGCTTTTCCCTTCATTTTAAATAATTGCTCTCTTGTATTTTGAAGATTATGTATTCACTCATATTCGAGATGTATTCTGAATTGGTTTTTGTAAAGGAATCATCTAAATCCTCTATTATTTAATTAGTCATTTAACATAGTTGTTATACCCTTGCTACTAGTCATGACTTTTATATTTTTTATCCAAATGATTGATAAAATTTTGAAAAGGACATGGCCAAGGATAAAGCCAGTGACACCCTACTGGAAACCACCTTTACACATTGACATCCATCCATTAATCATCTCTTTGGGTTGAGTTTTTCAATCAGCAACTAATCCATCACTTTGATCTTGCACTTTTCTAAATCTTGTCCACAAAATGCCTCGTCTGACATGATTTGTTCTTTGTGGGTCTATATTCACCTCCTTCTCTAAGGAATCATCTTTCAACTTTAATGATGTGTTCCTTAGAAAGGAAGGTAATATTATGCTACACAGCAGCAGTAAGCAGAATCTTCATCCAACTTTTCAAAGTGTAATGATTATTTGTCAAACTTCAAACTTCCTGTACTTCTAAGTTTCACCAAGTTTCCTCAAATGTTTTCAAGAATATGTTCATGAACTTATTTTCAAATTATCTGAGAAACTTGAGTATTACTCCATCTGCTTTAGTAGACATACAAATAGCTATGTGTGTTCCTAGAATTCTCTTCACCTATCCCAGGTCTCAAATCTTTTGTTACTAGTCCTCTTCCTATTTGTCTGTGTCTAGAAACTGTACGCTCACTTCCTCATTGTGAGTCATCTACATAACAAACCCCAGACCAAGTGTTTTCTAGTCATTGCTGAGATTATATCTAAAACATCCATAATTTCACCTTGTCTTTCTTACAGTTAATTTGCTGAAATTAGATTAAACTAGAAAAGTGGGTGCTTTAAGGTTTAGATGTTACAATGTTTCCATTAAATTTAAGAAGGAAAGACAGGACTTGCCATGGAAAGAACCCTAAATGTCGGTTCAGATATGTAAAGGCATAAGGACTCAACCCAAAACTTTCTAGTTCTCTATTTGGGGGGGGGGCATACAAATCTTTAATTTACAGTTTTTCTGTAAAATTGTAATTTTTTTCTAATATACAGTGCTATACCAATGATTAAACTATGCAAACTACTTTAAAGTCCTGTGAAAATGGGGAATATAAGGCATCTTGTTATTGTAATTACTTAGTAATATAAAGTTGATATAAGAAGCAGGGATAGAAAAAGAGAATTGAAGGCACCATATTGAAAGGCACTGAGAGAAAAAATGGATTATATATATGCTGAGATTGTATGTCACTGAGTTAGGCCATGGGTGTGATTAATACCTGAGAAGTAGTCTATATGTCCTTCTTTTGTAATTGAAATATTAACTATAAAAAATGAGTCAACAATGGCATAAATTGAGTGGGGAAGTTAGAGGTTTTTTTTGGTAGTGTTAATATGTCACCAATTGACATTTTGAGAAAATTTTAGTAGGTTTTCCTTTTTTTTAATTTCATAGGTTACATTTTAAATATTTTTGTAGTTTTTCAAATTTAAAAAGTTTAATTGAATTCCACATTAAAAATATTGGTGATGTGAAATTAGGAATAATTTTTCTTCCAATCACTGGTTTTTGAATAATTGACATTGAATTAACTTCATAGTGAAAATTATAAATTATTAAACTGGCTGAGGGCATATATTTATTAATTTCATTTGTGTCAATAATTAATTACTTATAGGTATGACCATTTGTAACTTAAAAATTTTAAAGTATGAAGCCACAGACACTTTATCCATTAAGCTTTTTTTAATTAAGACATTAACTTGGAACCTAAAATATATGTATTTATTTTTTAGAAAGAGACACATCTATGAAATTTATTTTTTCCTACCTTTTTGTGTATTTTTTTTAATAATCCATTAGTAGTTTATGTGCTTTAAGAATGGGGAAAAATCACTTTTACTAGTATTTCAACACATTTGTGACATCAGAAGATAAAATAATAATGAAAACAATAATATTTTTAACTTAGTATTCATTTTAAATTAATGGCTAGTTTATAATTAATAATATTTAAAGAACTAGTTATTTCTAAAGTGAAAAATGTATTTTAATTTCAAAGGCATTTAAACTATTTACACTATTTAATTGGGCCTCATTACAAAGTTAATCACTTTTCTAAAATATTGCAGCATAGCTGAGTTTTAATTGTGAGGTCCCTATAATTCCATTTAAATCAGCATTACTGTACTGTACTATGATGATACTTAGTCACTTCATCATAATTATTTGGTTTAGTTGAATTAAAGTCTTGTCATGGGTTTAAGATACAGTAATATATATCAAAGCATCATCCATGTAAGCAATAAAACTCTTTACTCAGTGTTCGTTATTTATGCCAGATTCAAACATTTCCTTCAGAACAGCCACTCAAAGGGACAGGCCAACATTTTTCTGTGTGAGTCCAGAGAGAACAAAAGACATAATGACAGTTATGTGTGTGCACACATGTTCATCCATGCTTCTGTGTCCCTTAGCTCAGGACTACTTTTACATAAATGTGCTTATTTCTTTCCCCTCCATACTGTGGGGAAAACTTACCAAGCCTCCTCACCTTACTTCCATCCTCAGAAGAAAAAGGTACAAAGACAGTTATTTTCAATTTTCTTTGTTCCCTCTTCTCCCCAAAGATGAACAGTTTGGTGGGATAATTAGTGGAGGTAGAATAGCGCTCCCTGAGAGGTCCTTTTTTCAGAGCAGTGCGTAAATCCTCTCCCAGGTGGAATTGACTTCTCATTTCAGTTGAGATTTGTTCTAGACGGTGATATGAAGCCACTTGGTCACAGAGCTAAGCCCCATTCTCCTATTAGCTGTACGGCTAATTAAGCTGATATTTTGTTCTCTTTTTATGATTCCAACATCTTACATTTTAATTGATTCCAAGCTATTAGTAGAGAGAAGGAAGAATGGAATTAATTAGCATTTCTAAACCTCACCAGTTGATGAAGATATGTTCTCTTCCCTCTCCCCCTCTTTTAAAATTTCTTATTGAGAAGTGGGTATGTAACTATATGGAGCCTTGCTAGGAACTTATTTACCAGAGCATTTGAGTAGAAAAGTCTTTCGTTTCTGCTTTGGTGCCAGAAGTTTAGGAGTTGTGGGTTTCCAGTGGAGCAGAGCTTACCAAGGAGAAAGCAAAAGAGGCAGAAACCCAATGAGCACAGGTTGAAGCCACGTCTACTTCTATTGTTTTCATTTACATGAGCAGATAAATTTCCAAGCTTCTTCAGACTAGCTTGAATTGGATTTCTATATTTTGCAACAAAGAGAGTATATCTAAAAAAAGTAACTGTGAGTAAGGAATGCAAACATCAGAACATGAAATTGGCTGTTTTGAAGGGAATCCCTGACAATGAGGATGTCTTTATTTCCAGCTAAATAATTGCAAATTCATGTTATGCTGTGGCAAGACATCTAGTTACTTACTGTGTTCCGTTCCATGAGACTACTGAGCCTTGAGTGCCGTTATGAAGTAGACATTTTTTTAAAACAACTCCCTTGAGAAATAATTCATATAATATACAGTTTGTCCATTTAAAGTATACAACCCACTATATAACAAGTACATTTCAGTATATTTACAGCTGTGCAATCATAGCCATATATAATGAAATTTTATCATTCTCCCCCAAAATCTTCACACGTGTTAGCAGTCAAGCTCCGTCTCTCCCCAGTTCATGCCACAGCCCAGACCTGGGCAACCATTAATTTGCTTTCTATTTCTATGGATTTGCTTACTCTGGCCATGTCATACAAATAGAATCATATTTCAAGTCATCTATGCTGTGGTGTGTAGTAGGACTTTATTTCTTTTTGTTGACTAATAGTCTTCCATTGTATGGATTATACTACATACTATTTATCCATTCACCAACTGATGGATATTTGAGTTGTTTCACTTCTTGCGTATTACAAATAATGCTGCTATGAACATTCATGTACAAATCTTTATGTGGACATTTTTTTTTCATTTCTCTTGGATATATAATTAGGAATGGAATTTCTAATTCATATTGTAATACTATGTTAACCTTTTGAAGAACTGTAAAACACCTTTTCAAAGAAGCTGAAACATTTTACATCCTCACCAACAACATATAAGAGTTCCAATTTCTTCACATGTTCTCTAACATTTATTGTTATCTTTTTTTATTATAGTCATCCTACTATGTATGCAGTGGTATCCCCTGGTTTGGACTTGCATTGCACTAATAGCTAATGATGTTGAGCATCTTAAAGTGCTTATTGACCATTTGTATATCTTCTTTGGAGAAGTATCTATTCAGATCTTTTGACTAACTTCTGTTTTCTTTTAATATTTTAATTGTTTAGCTATAAAAGGTGTATATATATATATACATATATATATATATATATATTCAAAAGGTAAGCCCCTTATCCACATACGATTTGCAATATATCAGACAGATATGATTTGCAAATATGAGGGTAAATATAAGAGATGTTTAATATTTTTTTATCATTTGAAAAGATAATTGGGTGTAAAGAAAAAAGTTTTAACATATGTAGTAATAAAAATGTATGAAATGGGGGATCCTGGGTGGCTCAGTCAGTTAAGATTCTGCCTTTGGCTCAGGTCGTGATCCCAGGGTCCTGGGATTGAGCCCCATGTCGGGCTCCCTGCTCAGCAGGCATCCTGCTTCTCCTTTTCCCTCCGCAGCTCCCCCTGCTTGTGCTCTCTCTCTCTTTCCCTCTCTCAAATAAATAACTAAAATCTTTTAAAAAAGGTATGAGATGTATAAATGTTTAAAAATGTGGCAATAAAATAAGACAAAACATGAAATAGACAAAATAAAAGTGTAATATTGTTTGTTTCTCTCACTATAGGTGAAATGTATTCTTTTGAAGGAATACTATCATAAGATGTATAATGTAAATCCTAGAAAATCTTATTAAAATATCTATAATGAGTAACACAATAGTGGACATAATGGGATTATTAAAAAAAAAAGGCAAGAAAAGAGAAAAAAATGGGTGAAAGATCAGATGAGACAAATAGAAAATGACAAACAAGGTAATAGATTAAAATCCAACCATACTGTAGTACCTTATTGCAATTGGTATTAAAATTTTAATTTTTAATAAAAAAAGACTGTCAGATTGGTTTAAAAAAAAAACCCTCAGAAACCCGTTTTCAGTATAAATATGACAAAGTATGCATTTTGTTTTTGTTTCTCAAAATTCATACTGATGTTATTCTCTGGCTGTGTGGTCCCAGAGTAAGAGCTCCTCAAATCAGGAGAGGACAGCCGGAGCATAATGCTGGTTTTCAAAAAGGCTGAGCAGAGCCGGGAACAAATCATTCCTGTGACTCTCTTACATTGTGATTTTACTAATAAGTTAGCAAAGGGTGAGGGGGCTATATTTTTCACCCAGTCTGGGTAGAATTTTCTGATACTTGGACACAAACTTTCCCAAGTAATACTTATCTAGAGACCAGTTCTAGGGGAAGCCCAGTTGACTGACCAAGGGAGCCTCTCCAATCTTTCTGTTGTGTAAATTTTGGATATTTGTGGAAGAGTGCTGTGTGTTGATTCCACTTCTGCAGTTTACAAATAGCTTTCTTTTTTTATTATTTTGTTTTATTTATTTTATTTTTTAAAATTTTGTATTGTCTTGTCTTTAATGTCAACCTTCCTGTTTTCTTTTTATGCTGCATGCTGGATGTGTTTGGGGTAGTAGTCAAATTTATTGTTAGCTTAATTGTTGGACCTTAAGGAGTGACATGTGGAACTAAAGGATGCCTAGCACCAGAGGGAAAACACACACAAACAAATACTAAAGTTTCTTTTTATGAGCAGGATGTTTGAAATTGTATGTATGTAGAAAAGGATGCAGGTGGGGATTTGGTGACTCCCTATCACAGAGGTGAGTTGGGAAATGAGTCTTGATTTTTCAGAAAACTCCATCTCTCTAAGCAAAGTGACAAGGATTGACACTTTTTCTTTCTTTTCTTTTCTTATTTTTTTTCTGGATGCTTCAAGAACTCTGCAGAGGGTTGCCTAGATGGCTCAGTCAGTTAAGTGGCTGCCTTCGGCTCAGGTCATGATCCCAGGGTCCTGGGATCGAGCCCCACATCGGGCTCTACACTCAGCGGCAAGTCTGCTTCTCCCTCTCCCTCTGTGATCTCTCTCTCAAATAAATAAATAAATAAATAAATAAATAAATAAATAAAATATTAAAAAGAGAGAGAGAGAGAAAGAAAGCTCTACAGAAAGGATCCCTCTTTTGTGAGGATTTCTTACCTGATAGAATATGAGTTGTGATTGCTGGTGGTCATGATACCAAGCCTGCGTTAGAGAAAGAACATACGTGAGCCAGTGAGAGCATGCGTCCCTCTGGCATGTAGAAACTCTTGTTTCCACCATTTCTGAATCCAAATTTCTAGGTATTTTGGTTCATTTTATGGCTTACTACCAATTAAACTGAGATTGTCTCTGCCAAAAATTAACATCTAAAATATACAGGCATTTTCTGGAAAGACTAGAGAAGAGACTCCAGAATGAGGGACATCAGAAAGGCCTGAGTGAGATTGTAAAGCTGCAATGGCTGGAGGCTGAACGTGGGATCTCTTCTCTGTCTCCCTCTCAGCTCTCAGAACACCAACAGCCAATATTATAATCCCATGTAGAAGACTACATTGAGTTATTTTCTGAGGAAACTGAACAGGTCAAAATAAATACCCACAGATACTCACTTATAGGGTCCCCATATGATTGGGTCTATCCCATCATACTAATATTTGTGCACCCTCTGAAAACAGAGTTCCAATCAGCTTTACAAATACCTCACCCTTTAAATGCTGATGAAAAGATAAGGATCTACAGACATTTAAAGAAATACACTATTGTTAAAGAGAGATACAGTTCTCTAAAAGAAAGAGAAAGAGAGAGAGAAATAGAACTCAAAAAAAAAATTTAAGGAGAATTTTTGTGGCATGTGGGTGGCTCAGTCAGTTAAATGTCTGACTCCTGATTTCGGCTCAGGTCCTGATCTCAGGGTCCATGAGATCCACTGAGTACAGAGCCCCCTTGTCACCTCCCCCTGCCTACGTTCTCTCTCCCCTCCTCTCTCTCTCCCTCAAGTAAATAAATACAATCTTTAAAAAATTAAATAAAATTTAGGAGCATTTTTAGAAGTTCCTCTCTAAAAAATAATTAGTAAGATTGGGATATACCATGAAAGATCCTTGTGGGAAGTAGAGCTAAAAAGGAAAAAGGTGAAAACGATCAATCAGTGTTAGAAGATAAACTTGGAAGTTCATACCCTTGAATGAAAAAAAAAAAAAAAGGCAGTAACAGAGGAAAATTACCTAAAACTGAAGGAAGTGAGTTACCAGATAGGAAGTGTCCAATGAAATGCAGAAAGATGCATATCAAAGACACACACACACACACCAGGAAATTTCAGAGAAAATTCGATTAAACAAACAGGGATAAAAATAGATCACTTAGGATGAAATAGAAATCAGACTGACACCAAATGGTATGATAGCAACACCGGGAACTGAAAGCCAATGAATCAATTCCTTTAAAATTCTAGTAGAACATTATTTCCAAATTATCAATCAAGAGTGAGGCTAGAATTCTCAGATGTGTTAGGGCTCAAAAATTTACATCCCATGCACCCTCCTCAATAAGTTTTTGGACGATGGAGTAGATGAACATGAAGACATACACGGAAAACAAGAGATCCAGCACAGGACAGAGCTGGGGAGGGAGGGAGGGATGTCGTGGTGAAGTTCTGGATGGCAGCTGGGCAACAGGCTCTGTGTTAGAGCTGTGGCAAGAAGGATCCAGAAGGAATGATCTCAAGAAAGTGAGAAGAGCACAGGGATGTACATGATCAGTGTAAGAGGAAGTTTGGGTACTTACTGTATATTTAGAAATAAATGACCTATGTATGATGATTACAAGGCAAATTTTAAAACATGAGACTATTATATCCATGAAAAATCAATGTACAAAAGAGGAAATAGAATAATAGTACACAAAATAATAAAGTAACCATGGGAAAACTAAAATTGTGACAATAGGAGAATTGAATGGGATAGAATAGAACCATAAATAAATAGAATCATTTTCCATAAAAAAATGAATATATACTATTTACAATCCATTAATCTAAATAATAGTAGTAGATGTATTGTACTTTGACAAAGTCATATTATTTAGGAAAAGTTGAAAGCAGTTGTCACTTCCAGTCATAAGGGAGTAACTTAAATCAGACCTTTCCTTCTGTCATAATTAATTATAGAAACTGGAAAATACATAAAACACTTATTTTAGGCATTAAGTAGCAACCACTGCAAGACCATGATCATCCTAGGTGAGCCCTCTGGCTATCCTGTCTTTCTCCCTGAGGGCCAGGACATAGAGCCCGGACAAGGAGTAGAGGACACAGAAATCCAATTTCAGGGTATGGAGGCAGCTTGAATTTTGGGAGAATGTTCCAAATAGGAAAAGCCATGAAGAAGGGGTTACTATATATGGATAAGAGTTTCTATATGTCTTTGGAGGAATTCTGAGCTGGCCTAGGGGAGGCCTTGCAGAAGACAGCACCTGAGGAACTGGGGGTCTGGGCTGAGGCTTGCGGGTGACACTTCCAGGGAAGCCATAGGCATGAAGAGAACCCTGGGGGACGGGTGGGTTTAGGGCCCACTGACTCAGTTGGGATGATGAGGGAAAATGTGGCAGCGAATGTTGCTGTTTCCAATTTGAGCAACTGGAATTTGGCAGGATGATTAATAAAGACAAAAAACAAGAAGAAGAAGCTAAGAAGTTGATTTGGGAAATACTCAAAAGATTCTAGAAAGATTGCAGAACTCTGAAGTTAGTGGGCAGAGAGTTTGAAATTTGTATCAATAGATCAGGAGAAGAGTTTATCCCAGTGACATGAAGGGGGAAATCATTTGGGAGTGAATGGCAATTGAAATGAATGAATGAATATTATTGAATGAATGAAATCTCCGGACAAAATATATAGATTAAAGGAAGAATTGAAGGAAATGTCTAAAATAACACCAACATGTAATGGGTGGGCACAGGAAGAGGAGGAAGCCAGCTAGGGAGCCTGACAAAGAGTGGACATTATAAAGAAAAATAAGAGGCAGTTGTCACAGAAGTGAAGAGGAATAAATAATAACAATTTTCATCTGTCTGGTCTGGTGCCCAGTAAATATTTGTGGGAGGAGTGGATTAACAAATGGATCGTGAGATCAACGATAGCTGATGACACAGAGGCTGTCTTACAGCAACGATGAGCTACCTTCATGCGGTGCAGTGTTTTAAGCACAAGGCAAACTGCCGAGAAAAGAAAAGCTAAGACAGTGAAAGGGAGAGGCTTCTTTTGAAAAGCAAGCCTGATTGTCTAATTCAACAACGCACACAGGGCACAATGAATGTAGGACGGAAGTGTTCAATTCTTGCTCCACTGAAAATATCCTTGTTAAATTTGGTTGTCTCTTTATAAATGATGAGACGTTTATATTCTAAAAGTATACTTAAAAATCCAGTTTCAAATATCAGTACAGTTTTTCTGTTCTTTAACAAAAGAGGAAAATGTAGCCATGCATATAGAAGAACAGTTTCCTGAGAAACAAACTGTGGGTTCTAGGGGGGAGGGGGTGGGGGGGTGGGTGAGCCCGGTGATGGGGATTAAGGAGGGCACGTTCTGCATGGAGCACTGGGTGTTATATGCAAACAATGAATCATGGAACACTACATCAAAAACTAATGATGTAATGTATGGTGACTAACGTAACATAATAAAAAAAAAGAAGAAGAAGATGAGCAGTTTCCCATATGATGTCACTAGGATTGACAAGCATCCAACTTCCGTCTTTTCCTTCCACAGGAAGCAGGGAGCTTTGAGGAAGAATCAAAACTGCAGACAGCCTGCTAGTAGGGTGTCCAAAAGAAGTAAATGCAAGCGTAAATGAGGAAAAGTAGCACACAATCTCCATGGACATCAGAAAGTGTGGTTTAATCATATCCAGTAAACTTGTAACTAGTATTTGAATTGCTTAAAACATAATAAAAATTAATACAATGAGAGATTTTTCAAGCAGAACTCCAAAACTCATTGTTATGTCATTGAGGTGCTAATTACATAATTCAAAATGTTTTGGCAGATATTGAAAATACAGCCATATTGTACAATCGCATTTTTCATGACCAGAAATTTGTTTGCAAGCTAACTCAGAATACCACATTTTATAACTTTTAAAGCTCATGGATCAAAACCAAAATAGGCCACCTTCACACAAAGTGGCTGGTTGATCTCCAGCACCCAAGTTCAGTTGTGAAAGCTGAAATTGTGATCAAGTTCTCTGTTCTGACAATAATAAGGACGTGATTGTCCTCAGTGAAATCAGTCGTTTGGAGGAAAGACCAGTAAAATAACATGATCAAATGAACAAATCGATCAAACTTTTTAAAGAGGGGGAATTTTTGAACAAGATATTAACCCTATTCTGCTAAGAAACATAGAGTTACATGAATGTAATCCCTGAACTTACAGAAGAGGGATAATACTTTATAAATGATCCTGACAGGTGGAGCTATTGCTGTGAGAGTTGATTTAATAATTACCTATGAGCTCATCAGAGGGATAGAACATACAATTTAGCGTTATATTTAGTTATCTGAGAGTATTGGGTTAGGATATATCAGGTCCATCCTTTAACAGTACCCTTCAAATTTCTTCGTACAACTTAATCAAAAGCTGGAATTGTGTATTTGTGTTTTAGTTTGATTAATGCAAATTGGGAAATAATTTTTCATGGGCCTTTACACTTCTGCACAACTTTTCAGCAGAGGCATTTACTTTGTTCCTGCCTATCTTCCCAAGAATGTGTGTAACAGAGGGTGGAAGACAGAAATAGGGCCTCCTCTAGAGGCAGAAGTCAAGCAGGCCTAGAGTCCCCAGCATTACTAAATTAAACTGCAGGTAACCAGTTAAATTTGAATTTCAGATAATCCATTTTTGGGGGCATAGGTATGTCCCATGCAATATTTGGAACATGTTTGTACTAAACAATTATCTATTGTTTAACAATAATTCAGATGAACCGGACACATGTGTTTTATCTGGCAATTTTATATGCTGCCCATTGCAAACCATTTGTTCTCTGTAATTTCAAGTTTCTTTCCAGCAATACAAACCATTTCAGAGGCATCATCTGGACCCCTTACCTCCGCCTCATGGCAACTGTGCCCAGGAAACCATTGCAAATGCTGTTACTGTTATGAGAAATCGTCTTTCATTTCTGACCACAGGTCTCAAGTTCTGTCAACATCCATGAAACTGGTAAGCTGTTTTAGCTTATAAATAGAGTAAAATCTCAGACACATCATGGCTCTTGACATTCATCTCCCTCGCTAAAATATAAGAGCCTTTGACAGCAGAAACTAGCTTTGTTTTGTTTAACGCTGGATGTCTGGCATTTTGCCCAGTACCTCTCACTTGATAAATAATTGTTGAAAAGGTGAATAAGAGAATAATTGAATAAGCTGTCAATTGAGTTTCAGCTGCTAAACTCTGGGAAGATTTGTAATGTAAATTAGACTATATTCCTTGGAGTTAAATTCCTTTGTGTCTCTTTCTCCCCCTGTTTATCTCCATTCTATCTTCATCATCATCTCTTTCTTCTGCCCTGGCTTTGGAGCTCCCTCCAGTAAGCCAGCTCCAGTTGCTTGAATGGGCCCAAGGGAACTGCTGAGAAACCTCAGAGTGAGTTTGTCCTGAAGTCGGGCTTCAATTTTGGCAACTCCACCTTGACTCCCATGTGTGATGCTTCACTTGGGTATTCTAGGTACATCTGGAGCTAATCATTGATAACTATCAATTGTTAGATTAATATGGCAATGATTGACTGATGGATCGTGTAATCACTTAGTCCAGAATTGAGAGCTAGTTTCCTTTTAATAATCTGCTCCTATCCCTCATTGCACACAAAAAAGAAATGAGCCTCCGAGTTTGGAATGTTTCTACATCTATAAATCCCAACTTAACGCTGACTTAATCATCTAAGGGTTTTTCAGATATACTCAGATGTGGTATTAAAAAAACACAGATATGAACTATCCACTTGGTTACTTAAGAATATACTTATATCTATATTTCCATATCTTTCTATCTTTATTTCCATGTCTACCCATCTACTGTTAAGATGAACATGCAACCTAAAAGAAATAGTCTGGTAGGTGTAGTCAACTTCAGGCTAAACTCCTTGACCCTTGGGAGTCTTCATCTTTCTCCTTAATCTTAAAGTTTATTACAGAAAAATAAATAAATAAAAAATCAAAAACAAGATTGGTAAAGACTGACCCATTCCTGTAATTTCTCATTCTTTGCTGGAAGTTTTCCTTACTCCATTTTATTAGCTATCTTCTACTCACCATATACTGAATTTGCCTCCTGTATGAGAACGTGAGTTCCGGGGAAAGGATGGCCAATGAATTTCCATGACAAACCAGGGTCTAATAGTCAGAGGTTTAGAGTGAGAGTAACTGAGGCTTGACCCTTTGCAATGCTACCTCTTAGTTTGTGACTTCATGGAAACTACTTAGGCCATCCAGCCTGAATTTTCTTGACTTTAAATAAAAACTATAACATAATGATAGCAATTATGAAGATTAAATAAGATAGTACATATAGATTGTTTACCCAGCAAGTGGTACAGAAAAGAAATAAAATAAATAAGAAAAGATATTATGGGAGTTCAGACCAAGCTGGTGTGGGTTACAACAAGACGACTAGATATCACCTTGACCTTCCGTAGACTTGACTATTTCCAGGGAGCTTTCACTTTGAAAGGAAACACGTAGATTTCACTGAAGAAGAGACCTCAAGTCAGTACTAGAAGAGTGGAATAGGCATACCTCATTTTATTGTGCTTTACTTTATTGTACTTCAGATACTGAATTTAAAAAAAAAAAATCAAAAGTTTGTGGCAACCTTGTGGTTTTTGTTTGTTTTTGTATATTTTCTTTATGTGTATGTTTTAAATTAAATTTAATTATATATTTGTCAGAGAGAGAGAGAGAAAATGCACAAGCAGGGGGAGTGGCAGAGGGAGAAGCAGGCTCCCCACTGAGCAGGGAGCCCGATGTGGGACTCCATCCCAGGACCCCGGGACCATGACCTGAGCCAAAGGCAGACGCTTAACCAACTGAGCCACCCAGGCATCCCTGGCAACCCTCTGTTGAGCAAGTCTGTCAGTGTCATTTTTCCAATAGCAGTTACTCACCTGGTGTCTCTGTGTCACATTTTTGTAATTCTCACAATACTTCAAACTTTATCATGATTTATATTATATTATATTATATTATATTATATTATATTATATATATGATGTTATTATAATTGTTTTGGGGAACAACAAACCATATTCATATAAGATGGTGAACTTAACTGATAAATGTGTATGTTTTGACTTCACTGACCAGCTCTTCTCCCATCTCAATCTCTCTCTCCCTTCCCCTTGGGCCTTCCTATTCCCTGAGACAAAACAATATTGAAATTAGGTCAATTAATAATCCTACAATGGCTTCTAAGTGTTCAAGTGAAAGGAAGAGTAACACATCTCTTACTTTAAATCAAAAGCTAGAAATGATTAAGCTTAGTGGGGAAGGCATGTTGAAAACCTGTAGGCTGAAAGCAAGGTCTCTTGAGCCAAACAGTTAGCCAAGTTGTGACTGCAAAGGAAAAGTTCTTGAAGGAAATTAAAAGTGCTATTCTAGTGAAGACACAAATGATAAGAAAGTGAAATAGCCTTATTGCTAATATGAAGAAAGTTATAGTGGTCCAGATAGAAGATCAAACCAGCCACAGCATTCCCTTAAGCCAAAACCTAATCCAGAGCAAGACCCTGACTCTCTTCAATTCTAAGAAGGCTGAGATGGGTGGGGAAGCTGCAGATGTTTGAAGGTGGTAGTGGTTGGTTTATGAGATTTAAGGAAAGAAGCTGTCTCTCTAACATAAAGTGCAAGGTGAAGCAACAAGTGCTGATGTAGAAGCTGCAGCAAGTGTTCCAGAAGACCTAGCTAAGATAATTAATGAAGGTGGCTACACCGAACAATAAATTTTCAATGGAGATGAAACAGCCATCTATTGGAAGCAGATGCCATCTAGGACTTCCACAGCCAGAGAGGATAAGCCAATGCTTGGCTTCAAAGTTTCAAAGGACAATCTGACTCTCTTGTTAGAGGCTAATGCAACTGGTGACTTGAAGCTGAAGCCCATGGTCATCTACCATTCTGAAAATCCTAAAGCCCTTAAGAATTGTGCTAAACCTACTCTGCTTACCCTCTATCAATAGAACAACAATGCCTGGATAACAGCACATCTATTACAACATAGCTTACAGGATATCTTAAGTTGTTGTGATCTACGGCTCAGGAAAAAAAAAAATCCTTTCAAAATATCACTGCTCATTGACAATGCACCTGGTCACCCAAGAGCTCTGATGGAGATGTACAACGAGATTAATGTTTTCATGTCTGCTAACACAATATCCATTCTACACCCCATGGGTCAAGGAGTGATTTAGACTTTCAAGTCTTCTTATTTAAGAAATACATTTCATAAGACTATAGCTGCCATAGATCGAGATTCCTCTGATGCATCTGGGCAAAGTCAATTGAAAACCTCTGGAAAGAATTCACTATTCTAGATGTCATTAAGAACATGTGTGATTCAACGGAAGAGGTCAAAATATCAACATGAACAGGAGTTTGGAGGAAGTTGATTCCAACTGTCATGGATGACTTTGAAAGTTTAAGACTTTATTGGAGGAAGTAACTGAAGATGTAATAGAAATAGCAAGAGTACTAAAATTAGAAGTGGAGCCTGAAGATGTGACTGGATTGCAATAATCTCATTATCAAACTTTAATAGATGTGGAGCTGCTTCCTATGGGTGAGCAAAGAAAGTGCCTCTTTTTTTTTTTTTTTAGGATTTTGTTTATTTATTTGACAGAGAGAGACATAGCGAGAGCAGGAACACAAGCAGGGGGAGAGGGAGAAGGAGAAGCAGGCTTCCAGCTGAGCAGGGAGCCCGATGCGGGGCTCGATCCCAGGACCCCGGGATCATGACCTGAGCCGAAGGCAGATGCCTCACAACTGAGCCACCCAGGCGCCCCAAGAAAGTGTTTCTTGAGATGGAATCTGCTCCTGGGGAAGATGCTGTGAAAACTTTGAAATGACAACAAAGGATTTAGAATACTACCTGAACTTAGTTGATAAAGCAGCAGTAAGTTTTTAAAGGATTGATTCCAATTTTGGAAAAAGCTCTACTGTGGGTTAAATGCTATCAAAGAGCGCTGCATGGTACAGAGAAATCAGTCATGAAAGGAAGAGTCAGTTTGCTATACAGCAAACTTTATTGTTGTCTTATTTTGAGAACTTGCCATGGTCACACCAGCCTTCAGCAAGCACCACCTGATTAGTCAGCAGACATCAACAAGGCAAGACCCTCCACCAGCAAAAATGTTACGACTTTTTGAAAGCTCAAATGATGGTTAACATTTTTCTGCAAAAAAGTGCTTTTAATTAAGGCATGTCTAATTTTTTAGACATAATGCATAATGCTACTGCACACTTAATAGCCTATAGTAGAGTGTAAACGTAACTTTTATATTCACTGGAAAACCGAAAAAATATTTATTTGGCTAGCTTTATTGTAATATTTGTTTTATTGGGGTGGTCTGAAACTGAACCCACAATATCTCTGAGGTATGCCTATGTCAGGGCTCAGATGCCTGGGATAAGTTCAGAGCCAGGCACAAGACATAAGATAAAAAGCCAAGACTTAGCAGGCTGTGGAAGGATCACAAAATGAGATTCAATGTGAGATAGTTCCTACAGCCAAAGCCTGTGAATTAGACAGGGATGCTAAGGGCTGATATTTACAGGATGTTGGCTGTGTTCCATGTTTGGGGGTGGGCAGGCAGTAAGCAAGACAAAGTCGTCAGAGATATAGCAACACTGATCTTTCTGTACTGCAGGAAATGGTTAAGATATTGTTTTTAACAGATTCTCCGTGAACCGGAGCAGCATTGAGGCATTTTAGCCTTTAAAACACAAGATAATTCTCAATGTAATTTTTTGTTTTCCAAACTGTGGTCTTCAACACAGACGTGTCAAGGACAAATGTGAGAGCAAAACACAACCCTCAGGGCGGCGAAAAAAGAAAACAAAAACAAAAAAACACAACCCTCACATTGTTTACAATAGGGGGGGATATCAGAGGGGGAGACAAACCATGAGAGACTACGGACTCTGAGAAACAAACTGAGGGTTCTAGAGAGGAGGGGGGAGGGGGGATGGGTTAGCCTGGTGATGGGTATTAAGAAGGGCACGTTCTGCATGGAGCACTGGGCGTTATACGCAAACAATGAATCATGGAACACTACATCAAAAACTAATGATGTAATGTATGGTGATTAACATAACATAATAATAAAGATAATAAATAAATAAATAAATAAATAAAAATAAAATAGCATTGGCATTGCACACCCGGATAAACACAAGCAAATATAAAGCCAAGTCTTCCCACTCTTGGTTTTTGACAGCATCAATTTCCCTAACTGACAGGGTTGTCTAAGTTATCATATTTCTGGCCAGTTTATTTGCATAAAAGAGAATGGTCACTCTACCAACAAATCTGTTGGCACAAAGATAGTCATTTTACAACTTTCTCCTCCAGATTCCTGATTATTACACTAGGTTCTGTTTTGGGATATTTTTTCTAAGTTTATTCTGAAATTTCCAGTACGTCCTTTGAAAAGATATCTAATTGTGTATTTTGACACTGTTAAGAATAGCTTTTGTTGTGGTTGTTATTTTGAAGACAATGAGACATTTTGTTTCAATAATCCTGTTCTTTATCACTACAGATTTAATATTTGCTTAATATACTTAAAAGTCTTAAATTAATTGAAAAGTAACAATTATTGAGAACATGATATTAATAATGTTAAACCATCTTCTAAAATCATCTTAGAATTATTGTAAAACATTTTTTAAAGGCATAATTTAGGAAGAATTGGGTTCTTTTTCAAATTTCAAAAGCGGTAGAGGAGAAGAAATGAAAGCTTATCAGTAAAAAGGTTTCAGTTCTAAATTAAGACAGTAACATTTTCAGTAAAAACATACAAAAATAACGACCACAGGTGTCCCCCTAAATCTATTTTCCCGTCTTTTGCAATTTTACTAAAAACCAATGTGCATTTCTGGGTAATTATACCCTTTATCCTTGAACCATAAGGACTTAAACTGTGCAGGTCCACATATATGCAAATTTTTTACAGTGCGATACTCAAAACATTCTCTCTTCCTTATGACTTTCTTAACATTTTCTTATCTCTACTTTACTGTAAGGATATAGTTTATAATACATACATAACATATGCGTTCATCGACTATTTATGTTATCAGTAACTTTCCTGTCAACAGTAGGTTATTAGTAGTTGAGTTTTGGGAGTCAAAAGTTACATGTGGATTTTTGACTGTGTAGGAGGTCAGCACTCTTAACCCCTGCATTGTTCAACATGAATTGTATGTGTATATATAATACACAGTTATATATAATAATATATAAGATACTCTTTTGAATAATTTAAAGAAAAATAGTTTAAAGATAAAACTAGCTAAAACAATGCCACTCTTTAAGTTCATCTATAAATAAGGCTTCACACGGTGTTTCTTAAAGTTCCCTTAGAAAATGATTTTTCCTCATACTGCTGAATCTGAAGGGAGCAAACACCAACAAAATTAATGTCAGAAGTCTGTCTTCTCTCAACTTTTCCCCTAATCTAACTTATAGATACCAGGCAAACATAGAATTGTTAAAGTCATCCTCCTTCATGTCCTTGGGGATCGGTATTAGTCACACTGCACCATTTACAAATATTTTCCCTAGGGGATTTTGTGGTCAGTTTATCATGAACACTTAAAGGGTTTAAATCTATTATTTGTTATGCAATATCTGTGACACGGAGCCACTTGAAATCTTTTTCCTCACTAATGTTGAATGGCTTTATCTTAGAATTTAAAATTACAATTAGGACAATGGTCCCCAGATGAGTTTTGGGCTTCAGTTGATCATGAACCATGTTATTTGAATTTCAGGGACTTCAAATACATTGTAAAACACACAATCCTTCCTATTATTATTTTTTAACTTATGCTTTCATAAAATGATGTCATTAATTATATGAAAGCCACAAGGAAATATCTTTAAATATTTTAACAATATTCTCTAAAAAGAAACATAAGCATACTTACCTTTCTTTTAATTCTTGATATATGTTTTGGGTTAATTATTTTAAGTAGTGAAAAATTTATTGAAATATTTAATAGAACACTAGTTTTTGAAAATAAAAGTTATCTAACAAAATAAATTGTACTAAAATAGATTGCAAAAAGTGTTAATCTTTTGCAAACTAACCAGGCATGCTAATCTTTGCAAGATTTATATTTATATTTTTATTGCTGAATTATTTTATTATAAAAGTAAAATTTGCTTGCCAAAATGTCCATTGATATTAACCATTTCCGATTTTGTTTGAAATTACAAATCACAGCAGATTTCCCACTCAGCTTAAAAAAAAAAAAAGGTAAGTGTCGATATGACTTTTTCATAATAAAGTGGATAGAACTGGCTATGTGATTACTGGATAGGAAGGTTTTTAGGTTTCTCAACACTTAGAGATCCCCCTTTGTCAAAATTATGTGGATCATCCATTCCTTGTGAACTGGATAATTATATCAGTTTAGATACTATCCTTGGACATCACAACTATTAAAAAATAAGACAACAGGTCCAAATGGTGTCACTCATGCTAAGACACATATCATCAAACCAACACTTAACATAATTACAGCTTTAGCTCTCCCAGTTAATCAAAGAATTGTCTGAACAGCACTAGTTAGATAATCTGCCTGACAGACTCCTCCTGTCCTCTAAGGGAAATTAACCTTGCAATCACTATGTACTAGTATAGCTTCCTTGTTCCTGTGCCCTTCTGCCTATAAAAGTCTTTCATTTTGTACAGCTCCTTGGAGATCCTTTCTATCTGCTAGCTGGGATGCTGTCTAATTTGAATTGATTTTTTCTCAAAAAAACTCTTAAAATTTTTAATATGCTTCAGTTTATTTTTAGATATAACACTAGACTTCATGGTTCCAAGATTTCTAAGTTTGGCAATCATCTAACTTTGTGGCATCTTACACCTCAAAGAAGAATGATAAAATTTGCTTTTCACGTTTTTATGGATTTAATTTCAATACCCCTGTTTCATGGCCTACCACCTTTACTATACTGGTTATTCTAGTTCATAAATGGTAACATTTTTATTTATGTATTAATTACTTATTATTTTTTATTAACGTATAACGTATCATTTGTTTCAGCGGTACAGGTCTGTGATTCATCAGTCTTACACAGTTCACAGCGCTCACCATAGCACATACCCTCCCCAATGTCCATCACCCAGCCACCCCATCCCTCCCCCCACAACCACTCCAGCAACCCTCAGTTTGTTTCCTGAGATTAAGAGTCTCTTATGGTTTGTCTCCCTCTCTGGTTTCGTCTTGTTTCATTTTTCCCTCCCTTCCCCTATGATCCTCTGTCTTGTTTCTCAAATTCCTAATATCAGTGAGATCATATAATTGTCTTTCTCTGATTGACTTATTTCGCTTAGCAAAATACCCTCTAGTTCCATCCATGTCATTGCGAATGGCAAGATTTCATTTTTTTGGTGGCTGCATAATATTCCATTGTGTGTGTGTGTGTGTGTGTGTGTGTGTGTGTGTGTGTATCACATTTTCTTTATCCATTCATCTGTTGATGGACAGCTAGGATCTTTCCATAGTTTGGCTATTGTAGACGTTGCTGCTATAAACAATAGGGTGCAGGTGCCCCTTTGGGTCACTACACAAAAATGGTAGCATTTTATTTTGAAATGTTTAAGAGGTTCTTTTGATATATAATATTTTAATGATCTCATCAGTATTGTCTTATAAAATTTGGTAATATTCACATTCTAAAAGAAAAAAAAAATAGATGCAAATCAAAGTATAAAGCAGAGTTGACTTATCTTAGTCTTAAATATTAAAAGAAAAAACAATAGATTCTAACTGCCACACAGCCTGCTGCCCCATTTCAGCAGGAAGCAGCCAGAGTGGTCATCGCCCCATTCTCTAATGGCAGTTAGGGTTACCATTTCAGTGGGAGGAATGAGTAAGGGACAGGCAGGGCTAGGTAGGGAGAGAGATAGGGCGCTATGTGATCAGGCTCCAAGAAATCCCCAAAATGTGGAGGTGTGGGGAAACCAGAGATAAGGGGACAAATCAGACCACCCGCCCTAGACGTGTGGGGTGGGTCATGTGGGGTGGGTGTCTTTGTGATAATCACCTGTGACCAACAAAGAATAACCAGACCCTAAAAAGGAAGTAAGCCATGGAAGGTGTTATCACTAGTCCTTACTTAATGGTGATATCAGTAGAAATGTTAAAAAAGGATTTAAGTTCCTTGGTTAGCTTTCTATAAAAGACCAACCCTAAAGGCCCTCATTGGCAACCCTGTCGGGACCCCTGTCACTCTTGAGAGCTTTTCCTATATCTTCACTTAATAAACTTCTATCTCTTTACTCACATAAATAAATAAATAAATAAATAAATAAATAAATAAATAAATAATAAAACTAAAGATAGTCTGTTAAATTATTGAGATCCTACAGTCTGGCAATATTTAACAAAGATATCAACACTTTGGTGGGTTTTGAGGTTTCCTGGGAAGCTAGAATGGAAAAGAGTCCCAAGGAAGGAAAGTATGTGTGTTTGTTCCAACTCTTACCCAAGTGCGCTGCAGCCTGGTCCTAGCTGCCCATGGGTGCTGCTTGCAAATGAGCAAAGCTGCTGCATGCACACATTAATCATGATTAGTGATTAATAGTTGTAAAATTAAAATAAAATAAAAAAATAGTTGTAAATGAAAGCTTACTCTTGCATTATAATCGTATGTTTCTCAATATATTTAGTACACCAAGAATGACAGCTTCCGTTATTTACTGTTTATTCATACTTGTTCCTAGAAGATCGGTTTTCTCACGTCCTCAAATCAGATACCAAATACAGGATACTTAGTTAAATTAATTTGAATTTTACATCAATAACCAATCATTTAAGAAAAAATTTAGTATCTGTGTATTTCAAATATTGTGTGGGTCATATTTATGCTCAGCAAAAATGTCCTTTATCTTTTCATGCTTATTTGCTAAGTCCGGCAAGCCTACCTCCAATACATACGCTGGGAGGAAAAATAATCCCTCTTACCAATTTAGGTCTGAAAACAGACAGATTAAGAGAGAAAAGTTTATTATGCATGTGGGAGAATTCATATGAAGAGGTTCCCTGAACAGCCAGGAATAAAGGTTTATATACCAATTTAATAGAAGAAAGGGGCAAGGTAGGGCTTCTCTGGGATAAATGAGCTGTGAGGAGAGACAAATGGGCTTCTAGGGGAATAAATGGAAGGTAGGACAGTTTGTGATAATGTTTGTTTATGCAACTTCTCATCCCTGTGCTAATGGTCAGTCTCCTGCCCCCATAAAAGCTCCCCCAAAAAGGATTTATGCCAGCTTCACTCCCAGAATCTCTGCTTTTTAGTCAGAAAAGGGAAGCTCCCAAATGCATCTTTCTGTCTTCAGTTTGAAGTAATCTTTATATTGTTGTAAGTCCCTTCACATATACTGACAAACCAGTGTGGTTAGTGCACACTGGTACAATATTTTTAGAAGGCAATTTGGCATTATGTATACTAGTATCTATTGATTCGACAATTAAGCTTCATGGTATTTAACCTACAAATAGACACACAGGACTTTACAAAGGTACATTTTGTTTTGGAATGCTTTTAACATTAAATTTTATTTTCAAATTGTAAGTTAAAAAAAGAAAAAAAAACCTAATTGTTTATTAGAACAAGACTTGTGAAATCAACTTTGAGGAAGTTATATAATGAAATACTAAGTAGCACTTAAAAAAGATAAGCTAGGTTTATTTATATTACATAAAAAATAAGCAATGTTACAATCTTATGAATTCTTCCTGCACGTTCTTGTTCCTAATAGCCATACACAATAATAATAATCTTAAATGAATCATATATGAGTTTACATATACTGAATTCTTATAAATTAAGGAGCCATGCCCTATTATAAGAGTTTTATGTGCATTAATGCATTTAGTCTTCACAATGGATTTATAAGGTGTGTAAGATTCTTATTTTTATTTATTTTCTAGGAAATAGTGAAGTGCAGACAGAAATCACTTGTTTAAGTTCACACAACTAGGAACCAGAACTTAAAGATTTGGAAACTTCTCAACCTATCCCTAATTAGCTACTCCAGCAAAAACACTGCCAGTCTGAACTGAAGGGGACAGAGACAGAACAATATGAAGGAAGGCTGCCAGACTTCTTAGCTCCGAGAGGACCAGACCATTTTGCTATCTGTCTACAATTGTGCACTATTCTTCAAGATCAAGGAAGAATGGCTCCAAAGGTCATTCAGAAGTCCTCAGTGCTGCCTCTTCAGTTTTAAACAGGGGGGCGTTGCCTCAGTCTCAGTAGGTCAGACAGCCTGAAGGGTCAGATCCATGCCTAAAAGAGCTACTGAGGTAGAACTATTTGAAGGTGGGTCTACTGTACCATAAGGCAGAGCATCCAACCAAAGGGGAATATATTCATGCATTAAGATCTAGTGGTATTTGCCTTGCTGGATTCAGGACTTGCTTGGGACCTATAATACCTTTATGCCTTCTGATTTCTCTCTTTTAAAGTGGGAACATCTATCCTATACCTGTCTCATTGCAATTTGGAAGCACATAACTTACTTAGTTTCATAGGTTCACAACTGAAGAGAAACTTTCCCTCAAGATAAATTATATGTCAAGGCTCACCCATATCTGATTTAGATGCTGCTTAGATAAGACTTTGGACTTTATAGACTTTAGTGTTGATCCTGGAGTGAGGTAAGATGAGGGGAGCTGTTGAGATGGACTGAATGTGTTTTGCATGTGAAGACATAAATTTTGAAGGCCAAGAGCAGAAAGTTACAGACTGAATATTTGTCCCCCCTCAAGTTCATATGCTGAGGCTTCACCTTCAATGTGATGGCATTTGAAGGTGTAGCCCATGGGAAAGAATTATGTTTAAATGAGATCATGAGAGTGGAGCTCCCATAATGAGATTAGTGTCTTTAGAAGAAAGACAAGAGCTCTCTCTCTTCTCCATGTGTAGACACAACAAGAAGAAAGCAGGCCAAGAAGAATGTCCTCATCAGGCACCAAATCTGTCAGCACATTGAACTTGGACTTCCGAGGCTCCAAAATTGTGAGAAATAAATGTGTTTTGTTTAAGCCACTACAATACTTTGTTAAAGCAGCCTGAGCTGAGTAAGACACTATGCTTTAGTGTATTGGCATTTTGAGCATTTGAGATATCTTTGTCTGGGACCTGGCAGCAGGGAAGGGTTCTGGAAAAAGATAATCTGTTCAGATATTACTTGACGTTTGAGAGAGGGAAAAAAAAATAGATACTTTACATCAGTAAGCCTTTAACAAGGCTAATTAAAGAAAAAATAAAAATTATACAAATTATTAACATGAACCAAAGAGGGGACTCCAGATACTGTGGACATTAAAAAGAAAATAAAGGAATACCATGAACAACTTTATGCCCACAAATTTGATAACCTAAATAAAACAGATGAATTTCTTGAAGACACAGTCTACCAAAACTCACACAAGAAGAAATAGACAATCTGAATAGGTCTATATCCATTAGAGAAATTGAATCAATGAATAATAACTTAGTAACACAGGAAGTACTGGGTTCAGACAGCTTCATTCTCTGGTGAATTTTACCAAACATCTGATACCTTAATAGGCAATATAGATATTTAAATTATGGGATATCAAGGAGAAGAGCAAACGTTACTCAAGGACTTTACCTCCTCTTCTGTAGAAAGGGTTTGTATGTTTTTGGTTATCCATGGGGTAGTTTATCATGTTAGAAAGGTTAATCACCTTATTATTGTCTTTATTTAAAGATTAAGTTTGGTTAAAAGAGATGGCATATATATAAGTGCCAAGTTGAACAGGTAGACCTGTGATGGTTAACTTTATGTTATGTTAACTTGACCAGGTCAAAGGTGCCCAAATTAAACACTATTTTTTGTGTATCTCTGAAGGGGTTTCTGGATGAAACTAGCATTTGAATTAGTGTACTCAGTAAAGTAAATGGTCCTCCCCAGTGTGGGTGGGTGTTATCTGATCTTTTAAGGGCCTGAGTAGAATGAAAAAGGGGAAGGAAGAAAAAAATCCACCTTTCTGCTTCCTGCCCCCCTGCTTGAGCAGAGACATTGGTCTTCTGCTGTTGGACTGTAATTTACACCATTGGATCCCTGATATTTAGGCCTCTAGACTTGAACTGGAATTGCACCACTGGTTCGCTGGGTCTCCAGCTTCCAGACAACATATCATGGGAATGTTCAGTCAATTCCTCATAATAATATCTATGTGTATTTCTTTATCTATCATCTATCATCTATCTATCATCTATCTATCTATCGTCTATTTATCTCCCATTGATTCTGTTTCTCTGGAGAACTAATACAGAATTAATCTCAAAATGTAGCAGGAGCACCAATAGCACAATGGTAAAAAAAAAAAACAAAAAAAAAAAAAACAAAAAAACACCTCATAACCTGATTAAAAAATAGACTGAAGACTCAAACATTTCTCCAAAGAAGACATACAAGTGGTCAACACATATATGAAAAAATGCTCCACATCACTAATTATCAGGGAAATGCAAATCAAGACCACAATGACATATTATCTTAAACATGTCAGGATGGCTATTAGCAAAAAAACCCAAAAAAAACATGTTGATGAGGATGTGTAGAAATTGGAATTTTTATACAGTGTTGGTGGGAATGTAGAATGATATAGCCACTATGGAAACAGGATAGAGATTCCTCAAAAAATTAAAAGTAGAACTCTCAATATGATCCAGGAATCACACTTATGGGCTTTCCTCCAAAAGAATTGAAATCAGGATCTAAAGAGAGATTAGCACTCCTGTGTTCATTGCTGAACTATATACAATAGCCAAACATGGAAACAACCTAAATGTTCAGTAACAGATGAATGAATAAAGAAGATCTGGTAAATACATACAATGGAATACTATTCAGCATTAAGAAAAGAAAGACATTCTTCAATATGCAACAACATGGATGAACTTTGAGAACATTATGATAAATGAAATAAGCTAGTCACAAATATTGCATGATTCCACTTACATGAATTATCTAAATAGTCAAATTCAAAGAATCATATAGTGGAATGGTGGTCACCAGCACCTGGGACGGGGGAATAGGGAATTACTAAACAAAAGGTATAAAGTTTTAGTCAAAAAAAAATGAAAGATCTCTAGAAATCTGTTGTAAAACATTGTACCTATAGTCAACAATAATGTATCATACAAGTAAAAATTTATTAAAAGGGTAGATCTCATGTTAAGTATTACCACAATAAAGTTTTAAAAAAATTCTTTGCACTTACCTTTGTAGAGTGTGGTAAAATGGCTACTCAAGCAATTATGATTAATAAACAATCAGAATTAATAAATTAATCATTGCTAATTAATGCTGAGAAGCTTAAACATATTTTGAAAAAGCAATTCTAACTTTTTTATTATAGGTGAATTTGAGATGTGGGAAAATAGTTATGTGCAAATAACAGTCTTTTCACCATCATTTATGATCTAGATGTTTCTATAAACATGATAACCATCAAAGAAGAATTTATATAAAATGAGACATGTGGTTGACACAGCCCCAAAGTTTGAGGCACTTACCTTTCTCTTCTACACTAAATGAATATAAATAAATAAAATAGAAAATAAAAAAGGAAACCAAAAAAGATATAAGTATGCTCAGTACCTATGGACTAGATACAGAAAGGAAAGGTAAAGTTTAACAGGCTCTACCAGACTTCGACTTAAAAACAGGTAGGTACCTGTGGATCCCTGAGAGGCGAAGCACAATTCAGAGTTAAAAACAAAGTGTCCTGTCATCTCAGGAAACAAAAAAAAGAGAGAGAGAGAAACACAGAGACAGAGACAGAGAGATGCTTACTATAGCATGAGGCTTTTAATCTTCATACTTCCCAAAGCATAATTTTCCCCAGTCCTAAAAATGACACATAAGTTGGAGGACTCACACTACCTGATTTCAAGACTTGGTATAGAGCTTCAGTAATGAAGACACTGTGATATGGGTGAAAAAATAGATTCATAGCTCAATGGACCAAAGTAGAAAGCCCCAAAATAGACCCACACAAAAATGGTTCACTGATTTTTAAGGAAGAAACAAAAGCAATTCAATGGATAAGGGATAATTTTCAAAAATGGTGCGGAAGCAATCAGACATCCATATTCCAGAAAATGACCTTCAATTTATATCTTACACATCTTACACCTTATATAAAATCAACTCAGAATAGATTATTGACCTAAATATATAATGTAAACTATGAAACTGTTACTAGAAAACAGAGGAGAAAATCTTTATGCCTTAGGTTCGACAACAGTTGTAAGCGCCTATATACATGCTGTATACATGATTCATGAAAAAAATGATTATTTAGACTTCAAAAAATTAAAACAAACAAAAAATTTGCACTGTTAAGAGAATGAAATGAAAAGCCACAGACTGAGAGAAAATATTTGAAAATCCCATTGGATAAAAGGCTTATAACTCGAACACTTAAAGAACTTTTAAAATTTAACAACCCTGAAAAACTGGGCAAAATATTTAAACAGACATCTCACCAGAGAAGATATACAGATGGCAAATAAGCACATGCAATGATGCTTGACATCATTAGTCATTGAGAAAATGCAAATTATTACCACGAGATATCTCTGCGCACATTTTAGGATGCTAAAATTAAAAAAAAATGTATTTACAATACCAAGTGCAGACAAGGTTGCTGAGACCTGGAAATTTCATATATTGCTGGTTGGAATGAACAATGCTACAGCCACTTTGGAAAATATTTCAGTATTTTTTTTTGTAAAGTCAAACACGTACATCATATGAGCCAGTGGTCCCACTTCTACACATTTCCCCAAGAGAAATGAAAATTTACATTACACAAAACCTTATAATGCATATTCTTAATAGCTCTACATATAATTGCCAAAAACAGTATAAATAGTCTTCAATGGATAAATGCATAAACCATTGATACATTCATACAAAGGACTACTATTTGGTAACAGCACAGAACAAACTACTGATATTTGCAACAACGTGGATTAATCTCAAATGCATTATATAAGTGAAAGAATCCTAGACTCAAAAGTCTAAACACTGCATGATTGCATTGTACAGCGTCCTGAAAAAAAGGCAAAAGTTTAGGGACAAAAATTGCCAACTTGAGGAAGTGGGGTATAAACTGCAAAGGATTAACACAAGGGAGTTTTGTTTTTTTGGGGGGAATGGGGAGTGATGAAACTGATCTATGTCTTGATATGGTAGTGACTCCATGACTTTGTATTTGTGAGGACTGAAAGGAATTACTTTCACTCTATGTTCATAAAATGAAATAACAGTTTTAAATGTGGTTATATGGGAGTTAAAGTTTTTATTACTTAAAAATCTCTGCAATTTTCAATACCATGACAAGAAGTGGGGTATTATGAGGAAAGACAGCTCATCAAACTTTACACACATAGTCCGCACTGCAAAGTTTCCAAATGTTCTCAGATTCTCTTTCTTTTTGATGTCAAGAACATCACTTATGTGCTCCCCAATATTCAGGATAAAGGATCAGGTATCCCCTAAATGATTTAAATCCTTTACCTCTAAGAAAGAGACTGGGAGGAAGGAGAGAAAGTCATCTAATGGTGTGCCCTTTTCTAGAATAAAGGATGTAACACTTCCTAATGCTATTTTTCAATGTTTTGCATATTCTCAATTTTTTATAATGTATATCAGTTATTCTTACAAATTGAAAAAAATACACATTTATTTTCATAAAATAACTATTCTCTATAAAAAATCTCACTGCTTTGTTTCAAGCATTATTATTAACAAGGCATATGTAGTGAGTTTTCTGATTGTTTAAGCACATCATCCTATAATGCTTAACAATGAATCCCACTTATATTTAGCTTATATTTTACCTTAAAGTCTATTACATCACCCCCCCAAATTCAATGTAAATTATTTTACTTTAGAACAATACTTTTACTTAGAACAATATATAATGATATTCTGCTCAGATTGTAGCTTTCATACTTCTACTACATAGAAATACTAGCTAGTTGTTGACCTTCCCTTTAAAAAGTTTTAGCATTTCTACCTATATCTGTATAGCAAAGATTCTTCAAAGTGAAAATTTATAAATTATAAATTTATATATAATTTATATGAATCCACATATATTTAGTAAGAATGAAGAGTAACTTGAAAACCTGATTTCAATGAGCAAAGTAAACTGTGAATTTTTTGCTGTAAGCCCTAACACTGTCATACTAATATTGAAAAATACGTCTGATCTGTTCTGTCTGCACAAGCTGAAGACTGTGCTGTGTTGTCCTCAGAGCACAGAGGATAGTCTCTCTTCTCTCTTTTTTAATTTTAGTATGATCCATTACTGCTCTTCTACCTTCTTGCTATCCAGCATTCTAGAGAACATAAATAAGATGACAATCCATGATCTTCAATTGTAAGAATATTTTACTAATCAATATGTAAAATTGAGTTTCACAAGTCATATGGGTTTTTATGATGAACCAAGCTATATTACAGGAAATGACCATTTATTCAACAAGAAAATAAAATATTCTAGTAGATTAAATATTCTAGTTAACTTTGATTTACTCTCTATGAAATAATTACTGATTTTCAGTCACATAGATTCAACATAATTTATCCATTTTGCTGATAAAGAAGGCACTTGTCCTTTTATTTTAGTGTCCTCTTGTCAGCCTAATAGTCATTGTTTTTTCAGGAGATCATGTTCTTTTAAAGAGGGGAACTGACTGTGAACTGAAGGCCAAATAAACAAAATAATCTAAGAGATCACATATGAATGTATTCAAAGGCTTTGGTCCATATAAATTTTTTAAAAAATTTGAATACTGTTGAAATGCGATAAGTAAATTTTGGAGATTAATTTTTGGAAAGGGAGAGAGAATATAAATAAATGGCAACAAGTGTTCCAATTATCAGAAGTGAGAGGATTATTGTAAAAATTAAGCTTGACATTGAGACTGGAAGCATAAAGCACTATTAAAGGGGTGTCATGTCTATCCTAAAATGGGTCTGGTTCGCTAAGAATAACTTACATCACACTAATCTTGCTGTCTGACAATATCGCTTGCATGCTAAACAATGAATATGTATAATGGTATGTTTGGGAGACAGTATGAAAGTAAATGATATTTATGTGAAAATGAAATACGGGCTTGCTGCTGGTTCAATTAAGGGATTTTGTAACTATCTGATATGCTTACGTTAACAGTTACTCTTCAATTTCGTCCTAGAAGAGAACTTTGGTATTTCAACCTGTTTTCTTAAGCATTGTTTTTTTTTCAATGAACTGGATGAAGATCTACTTGGTATGCGTAACAATTACGTTCATTATTTAAAGATATGTGAAGGGTCCAAGTTTGGTGTGACTGAATGAAAACCTCATAAAATCTCAAGGAGCTACAACATTAGAATAAATTTGGTAAAATATGTAAATGGTACTGTAGATGAACATCAAACTAACCGTACAAAACAGGATGGAGAGGTCAGTCGATTTAACAATAGAACTTACAGAAAGAAATTGTGGAAGAGGTAACTGGCAGAAAATATGAATCAAGAGAATAATATGGCTAGTAAAAATAACTATTCCCATGGCAAAAGTATAAAACAATTCAAATTTAGTATTTTGTAGGTAATTTCAGTTCTCTATACCTGGACTTTGGTTTTCTGTTTTCAATATTACTCTTTAAAGAAAATATTAATCCTAGAATATGATTAGAAATAAACAGGATAATAAAGAATATGGGTATATTCAGCTGGGAAAGGGAAGAATGTGGGCAGAAAATTAGAAAAGTAGGTTAGAAGTTCCACCATGTAGAAAAGGCTCTGTTTGGCTCCAAGAGATAGCACTGGATCAATGAGCAGCCTTTACAGAAAATAGGCCTCAAAAATTAACCAAGCCACATCTAATCCAACACTGAAGGGACTCCAGAAACAATGATTTGCTTATCACTAGAATTATATAAAAGTAATCAGAAGGGTTCAGCGATGGAGGGGGTGGGACTTAGAGGTGATTATCGTGAAGGGAATTGGGAATGTCACCCACCAACTTTAAGGTCTTTATAGCCCATAATTGGAAAATTTATATCTAATTGTGCGTATGTATGGATTGGATTTTGGAGTAATTGGAGTTCCTCGTCCCCCCAAAATAGGATTTTTTCCTAATACACCTACACAAGATACAAATACATTTTACTCAGAATGAAGATCTTCTGGAAACTTGCCTCTGCCTCTGGCCATGGCTCTTATAATCAAATATTAAGGTATTTCAATGTTTCTATAAAGTTAAATACTTTTGATTTTAGGATGAATTGTGAAATTCATTATATTGTGAATTTGCCGAATACTATATACATAGATATATAAATATTATGTTTATATGTGATAAAAAATCATTAAATATCCAAGAGTGATTTACAGTAGTCATTTCTTTTTTGTTTTGTTTTTTTACCTCATGAAAAGTTTTTACTGTTAAAGTATTTACTATGACAAGATATGGTAGAAAGAGAAAAGATGGCTTAGATTTTCCAAGAATCAGAAACACAATCTTTTTTTTCCACCAAGCTCATGTGGTTCAAGATCTCATACCCAACATTAGTGCCGTTTTGTCTGAACAAAGTCCAATTTCATATTGAAACAGTCTTGTTTTGTTCTAAAATGGGGAAAACGCATTGCTTAATGTTTCACCATGCATAGTCTCCTTTTCCCTACCTTCCTCTGTAGCTTTACTACAGCATATAACATGAGTAAGACTCTGAGTGGCTTTATGAAATATATAAAACCTTCCACATATTTTCTGTATGTTCTTTTTTCTTAGCAGTTGTGGTGGAGTGAATGATGGCTCCCAAAAGATGTCCACCCAGAACCTTGTTTGGAAAAAGGGTCTTTGTGGACACATTTAAAGATATCAAGATGAAATTGTCTTGGATTACTTGGGTGGCTCTAAATTCAGTGATATGTGTCCTTATAAGAAAAGCAGACTTAGACACAGAGGGAGAGACCATGTGATGAGGCGGGCAGAGATTAGGGTTATGTTGCCACAAATCTTGGAAAATCTGGAACCACAAAGCTGGGAGAGGTAAAGAATGTTTCTCTTAGAGACTTATGAATGGAGTGTGTCTGCCAACACCTTGTTCTGACTTCTGGTCTACAGAGCAATGAGGAAATAAATTTCTGAGAAAACCAATGCAGCCGTCATTTGCATTTGACCAGTATCTTACTTTCAAAATATGAGGATTTCATATTCATGGCTCAAAAAGAAATAAATATGAGAGAAAAACCAGTCAGAAAGTTAGGTTGCCTGACGCAGTAACTAATGTACTGCAAAATCAGGGAAGTAGGAATTTGTGAGAAACTGTGGAAAAGCTCTTCAGTCTCCTTGCAAAAATAAGGAGCTCCCCGTGGCATTTTTAAACTTTTGACTCAGAGCGATTTTTTTTTTTTTTAAATGATGGGTGGTTTTAACTGCTTATTTCTAAAACAGATTATGGACACTAAGAGTGAAATATGTAAAAAAAAAAAAAAAGTTACAAAGTAGTCTCCACTTCTGGTCCTAGAATAGCAAATATTCAGTCTTCACAGGTAGTTTACTTAGTGTGCAAGGCATATGTCAGCTATTTTAAATCCAATTTTTAGGTAAAGCAAGTGAAATGCAAAGTGGTTAAAAGAAGCTACTTCAGGCATGTTGCCATTAAAAAAAATATCCACTAGGCAGGCCTAACTATTCCCACCCTGTGGCCAGTAATCTATCATACAGCTGCCACATCCCTTTAAATGTTAAAATGATGAAATATGGAGTAGACATGCCATGGAAATAAAATTGGCTATAACAGTGGGAGAGGAATGGAATTAGTCCAGAGACATATACAAATTTTGTCAGGCATGCTGATTGTCCAAATGAGATTGAAGGCCATTAATTTATAAGAATACCCAGCTACAAAGTAGATGGTATAGACTGAACCTAGCTTACGATTTGAAGAGAAACATATGGCAAATTTGAAGTTAAGGTATTACTAATGCACATAGAAACTTTCAAACATAATAGCATGGGAACTTTATATTCAAGACTTATAACCAGACTAAGGCTGCTAGATCAAAGATTTTATATCCTTAAATAGTTTCTTTTTAAAAAAATTAAATGAAAACACATGAGCTCAGACAATAATTGAGATAAAAATATAATTAGGGTATGGATTTTTTTTATGGATACACAAATTTTATTTGCAGAAAATTGTAAGCTATAACTATAGAGAATTTGATGTATTTTATGTTTTCCAAGTTTTTGTTTAAATTCCAGTTAATTAACATACAGTGTAATATTAGTTTCGGGTATAGAATTTAGTGATTCAACACATACAACAGGGCATCGACATTCTTATAATTTTTTTAAAACAAATTTTAGAATCAGTTTCTCAAGCTTCATCATAAATAAGACTGATATTTTGATTGGGATAGCACTGTATTTATAGATCAATACTTTTTTTGCTTAAGAATATTTGCCTGAAATCACAAGTAGATTTTGAGTTTTATCAAGTAGTTTTTTACAGTTATCACCATGTTCATTTTAATCTTTCCTTCCCTAGTCTAATGGTTTGATAAACTGATAGAGAACATCTGCCTTGGTGATATATTGCTGGAACAGAATAGCTAATTTAAAAAAAAAGTTGCACTTATTGTCATATGTAAAATGAATCTCTATTCCTGTTGTTTTATATTTGTTTTAGTGTCAGAGCTTTTCTGGATTTATAAAATGACATTTTCTATATTCAACAATCTACAGTTTCTTAGAGACTTAGTTATATGGATGTTAGAAGGAATTTATAAATAAAACCATTTAGAATTAAAATTTCTATGAAGGTAATTTGGGAACAATTATACCTTTTTCCTGTCACATTGTTCAATTTGGATTTTAAAAATTTTCAGGCAATTCTTGTCATTAAAAGAATTATAACAATTCACTTCTGTTGATAGTTTCAAAATGATTAACATGTACATATATCATTATGTACTGTCCTCATTATAAAAGCAAAATAAAACAAGTCTTTCCCCTGCGGCAGCATCCTTCTTTTTCTTAAATAAATATTTCTGTTTTATATCTTTATTTTTAACAAGCTATTTCTCCACAAAGTTGTTTATATTTTATTTTATTTTTTGGAAGTTGTCTATATTTTATTTTTTTTAAAGATTTTATTTATTTATTTGACAGAGAGAGACAACACAAGCCAAGGGAGTGGGAGAGGGAGAAGCAGGCTTCCCGCCGATCAGGGAGCCCCATGCGGGGCTCGATCCCAGGACCCTGGGATCATGACCTGAGCCGAAGGCAGACGTTTAACAACTGAGCCACCCAGGCACCCCGGAAGTTGTCTATATTTTAAACTAAGGTCTGAAATTCTGTTTTTTTTTTTTTTTTCTTTTTTTCAAATCTTCATTGTGGTTATTTTACTAATGTTTAACATTATTTATCTATTTATTTCTAATTTTTGATTTGTGAAATAAAGAAATTATTTAATTCAGAGGGTTTTTTTAATATGTGATTACATACTTGTTTGTATTTCATAAGTACTAATGGGTAATAATCTTATGGCTGTTATATCTTAAGTATTCTGTAGATAAAATTTAAAGCTTCTCAACTACAATTATTCAGATGCATGTTTTATTAATTTCCAATTTGTTGAAATAATTTTGCTCAAACTGTTTAAAATGCATTATTATTCCAGTGACAAATATGAACTTTGAAGGATGAACCTGCATTCAAGCTCTGACGACTGGGCAATGAACTCTATTTACATTTCTTATTTTATACAATGCTTGACACATATTTAGTACCTGATAAGTGGTGGTACCATTAGCAGTTCTTATCTATATTATTGCTTTCATTATTCCCAAAGAAAGTTATCTGCACTTTATGACATTTGATTTGTGGCCCACTATATAAACACATATACAGACATCCCAGGGGCACTTGCTGTAAAGGTATATCATATTTATTATAGTAGAGACTGATTGATTTTTAAAATAGTCATACTAACACCTTTCCTATAAAAATCTTCATTTTTCATTAAAAAAATCTCATTATGAAAGCATGAGAGATGTAAGAGATTTTCCCAGTATAATTATTTTTCTTTAGTTGTCCAGTTATATGATCTACATGTGAATTAAGTTTCTCCCATTATTTTGCCATTCTTGTTTATTTCATTCTCTATTCCACCATTCAAAACTTCCATAATAATATTATATAATATGAAAAGTATACCTAATATTTAATATAATATGTACCATTACAGAACAACTTTTGCCTTGTTTAATGTTATTTTCTCTTGCTACAAACATATTTACAATTAGCATGAAGCATGGCTCTAACAAACTTAAAATAAGAAATTATTTATGAAGTGAGCAAGTTTAAATATATGTATATTTAAAACCACTTGCCTTAAAGTGATATGATTGGCATATTTTTGTTTCATTACTTATGCTTGAGGAAGAAGGTAAAATAGCATCCAATTTAACCGTGAAATATAAGCTATGAAACATGAAACTCACTCTAATTGAATTAATTGAAAATTTATAGCTTGGAATAAATATGCACTAACATAATGCTAATGCTTATACTGCTAAATGTTTCAAATAATATTTTCTCAATTCAACATCTGTTTTTTTTAAGTGTGCTGAAAAGTGTCTTTTTCAAATAACAGAAAGACCCAAATTTGCTATTAAATTATTATAGAAAGTATGTCCCATTTGACAGTTTCCACTGTGGGATAGAATAACAGTTCTGTCTGATGAACATTACTGATTTAAAGGAAGTCTTTATAAAATGTGCTATCATTAATATGAGAAGATTATAACATGAATAGAACAATCTTAAAGATTGTTTATCATTAGAAAAGACGATTCAATGTCTGTTTCATTAGAAAATGATTTAATCTGACTTAAGGAAAAGATAAAATGAAATCGCTTCCTTGGGCTTAGTAAGGAGCAGTGTGGGCGACAGCCTATAGAATTACATGATCAGAGATGATCAGAATACAAATTGGACAATGACTTTATGCTTCCAGACTTTTTTCTAATTACTTGCTGAGGCAAATTTAGAAACTAACTGCACAATAACACTGTAATTATAGCTAGATGAGTTGGAATGCATATTGCTGATAATTTACAAATTGGTTTTTATTTATGAAGAATGTAGTAAAGTGCTTGTACTGGGTGGGCTTCATTCAGGAATCACACATCATAATTGTCCTCATATTTAGTCTCATTTTTAAGTTTAAACATCCAAACCATTTTAATTATCAGTAGGCAAAAACTGAACCTTTTCTCATCCAAGGCAGTTAAGATGCTTTGATTTGAGCTCAATTTTATCAATATTAAGTGGTCCTATTTATTCTCAACTATTTGCATTCTTAAGGAAGAAAAAAATACCTCTAGCTATTAAGAGGCCTGAAAAGAAGGCGGGCTCAACTGAGATTTCCTGCCAAAATCTTAGTGTTCAGCTTTGACAGCAGACAAGCAAAACCTCTCTCAGAGAATAATATCCATTTGGGGACATAGCATCATAGGGTCTTTGGACAGCATCGGGGATGCCCTTAGGACTCGGATTTGCTTGATTGCATGAAAACCAACCCAGACCAAAACCTTTCTCAATTTTTAATCTCTTACCCTTTGCACTGTACTTCGCATACCCAGTAAGTGCCCTCCAAGCCCATATGGAAAAGGTAAGAGTGAAATGTCCCAAGTGTGTAACTGGTAGGGTAAGCATCCTCCTCCCAAGGCCCTCAAGCTCTCCACAACCCTGGTGCTGCCTTGGGGCAGTTACACCATCAAAGAGGCTCACCCACTGCTTTGACTAGGCTTGTATAAAAACAAACAAGCTGGAGGAGTTCAACCAAGGAGTCTTGGAATCTCATCTTCTGTGCTTTGATTTCAGATTCCTTAGAAACAATAAAAGATTAAAGTGAAAAAGGCTAAGATAGAAATATTCCTCCAAAACAGCTACACATTTGCAGAAAACAAGAAACAATGAAGTTTGTACAGATTAACTTAGCTGTCTTGGGAGATAATTACCAGATATGCATTTTGATTTTATCAAACGTATATTGTACCTGAGCTGGAGGAATGGGTGAAAAGTGTGAAAGCATTGCATTTACGAATCATTTATTTTGAGCTATGCATATTACTATGCTATGGGGATAACTTTTGTAATAGAAAAAATATATTCTTTAATTAGAATGATGTTGTGTAATCATAAAAGTGTTGTAGCAAGCACTTTGTTTTAAAGAAAAACTATTCTTGGGGCGCCTGGGTGGCTCAGTCGTTAAGCGTCTGCCTTCGGCTCAGGTCAAGATCCCGGGGTCCTGGGATCGAGCCCCACATCAGGCTCCCTGCTCAGCGGGAAGCCTGCTTCTCCCTCTCCCACTCCCCCTGCTTGTGTTCCCTCTCTTGCTGTGTCTCTCTCTGTCAAATAAATAAAATCTTAAAAAAAAAAAAAAAAAGAAAAACTATTCTTGAGAAGAGTAATGTATTATTGAAACTGTGCAGGGTGTTGAGGTCAATTGTTGCTGTAATTGCCTAGTCATTCAGTCAATCAGAGAACATACTGATGGTCTAAAATGATGTGGTGCAAGGGTTGAAACCATGAGTACCATTCTGTCTTGGGGCAATCTTCCATTCCCTAGGGAACGATCAGTAACTATCAATCAATTGAGATTGAAATGCAGCAATAAAGATGTGTCCCAGGAATGAGACACAGTGCTAAACTGAAGGAACCCATGAGACTGAAGTTTAAATCTAAACAGCTACGTAAGCATAATTTCAGAAATATTCAATGCTAAACCAAAAAAAAAAAAAAAATCCATTAACTAATGCTGTCATTTTTAAGTTTATGGCTTGTCCTTCACTTTTATTGAGGAGATAAGAAAAGAAAATGGTTTTGCCTTAAAAATTCAGCACCTAGATTATATATGAATGTAGAATTTCTGCACTTTGATATAGCATACTCTATCAAGCACACAAAAATCATATCTGAGTTTTCGTTGCTTTGTTGCATGGTTGATTTATTTGTTTTCAGGCTAAATTGAATTCAAGGCAATAGCACCAAGGAGAACACAGGGCTATTTTTATTGTAAAACACAGTCCACTACGAGGTTATATATGGGAAATTATAACATAAAATATTTGAAATAAAATATTCATGGATTTGAGGTTTGCTTTGTAAGTCCATAAAAGCCATGAAGCCTTTCCTGGAAACTGTATATAAACATAAACCGTTCACATAAGAACATACAAATATGATGTTGCACATAATTTTTAGGACATACAAAATAAATAATTATAAAGAAAACAGTACAGAAAAAATGGAAAAACCTAACAAAGAATATGTAGAAAGTACAGGATAAAAACTAGTAAATGTTATAACAAGAAATATTAAAAAAAAAAAAAGAAAGAAAATATCTTGTGCCTGAATGTTTGTCTTTGCCTGAATATTGGAACAGTGAAACTAATATTACAATAAAAATTTAAGAAAATATATTGAACTTTTCAATAGTACAATAGGAGTGTTAATAAGAAGAATGTGAAAAATGCTAAAATCCAATTTAAAAAGAAAAATAAATTGAGAAGATTAAAATATGCTAACATAATGGGGCGCCTGGGTGGCTCAGTCGGTTAAGCCTCTGCCTTTGGCTCAGGTCATGATCCCAGGGTCCTGGGATCGAGCCCCACATCGGGCTCCCTGCTTGGCGGGAAGCCTGCTTCTCCTTCTCCCACTCCCCCGCTTCTGTTCCTGCTCTCCCTATCTCTCTCTCTGTGAAATAAATAAATAAAATCTTTAAAAATAAATAAATAAATAAAAAATAAAATACGCTAACATAAGAAAATTAACTTCTACTAGTTTTGAAGGTGTATTATGTGCCAGAAGCTACGTAAGTACTTATTAACACATTTATTCCTCAGAAAAACCTTTGAGGCAGATAAAGAAATTGAGGCATGGAGAAGTCTCACAATAGAAATTAACTTATCTGGGATGTAAACACAGATAACCTGCGCCAGAACTCAGTGTATCATCCAGTATGTTATACTCCCTTTCTGTATAGAACTACAGTAATTAAAAGTGGAAATTGCACAACGAATAGCAGGTTGATGGGCAGAAAAGGTATTCCTGAAACAGGAATTGCTTATAGAAATTGCTTATAGAAAATCACACTTTATATATAAAATGAAGTCTCACAAATAAATCAGTGTTATTTGAGCACCATGACAAAATGATCAATCAGAGGAATCTTAAGTCATAGACAATACTACTCCTTTGGTGAAATCTAATGGTTTCTGACCTCACTCAGTGTTTAAGACAACATTCTTACAAGGACCTGCAAAGATCAAAATTATCTGGCCCTCTGTCGGACGCCCAGGATCCACTTGACATGACTCCCTTTTAGCAACAGACCCTGAGGGTTTTATTGGGCACATGGAAATCCCATCTGGTATCATATTTCTCAGACTCCCACGCAGCTGGGATCACTGTGTGGTGAAATTTTAACCATGCTGCACAAGAGAACACAGTGTGCAAAATATAGCTTACAGACTTTAAAAGGTAATGTCTTGCTTTCCACTTCTTTTCTTTTTCACTTTTCTGTACCCTGGAGCCTTGGAATATGGACTTGGTGCTGGTGACCCTGCTTTGATCATGAAATGAGAGCAAGACTTTAAAAAATAATGAAAGAATATGATAGAAGGGAACTGGATATTGTATGAACCTGTGATTAAGTGCTGCCTACCCATCTGAAACACCTGCCTATATTTGAACTGTTGTGTGCAAGAAAAATGAATGTCCCCTGTGTGTGAGCCACTCTATTTTTTGCTCTCTTTGTTGCAACATATATCCTAATTTGTAATAGTTTCTTTGCTACCTCACCAATCTCATTTCTTACCACTTTCCCTCATTATTCATTCCAATGGCTGCAAGAGACTCTGCTGTTTCTCAAAATAGAACAATCCCAATTCAAGAACTTTCGCATCCTCTTCCTTATACCTCTCCTCACAAATATCCCGTGGCTTGCTCTCACACTTCTTCAAGCTTCTGTTTAAATATTTTTTTTTTAATTTTTTTATTGTTATGTTAATCCCCATACATTACATCATTAGTTTTAGATGTAGTGTTCCATGATTCATTGTTTGTGCATAACACCCAGTGCTCCATGCAGAACGTGCCCTCCTCAATACCCATCACCAGGCTAACCCATCCTCCCAACCCCCTCCCCTCTAGAACCCTCAGTTTGTTTTTCAGAGTCCATCGTCTCTCATGGTTCTTCTCCCCCTCCGATTTCCCCCCCTTCATTCTTCCCCT